>NW_027397086.1:29575596-29925465 GCF_003265705.2 Callorhinus ursinus | reverse complement strand
TATATAGAGAGAGAGAGAGAGAGAGAGAGAGAGTATATATAAATCATCCAGCCCTCCTCAACTGTCTGATGTTATTGTAACGGTCCCTGAGCTCCAGGCTTGGGCCCTGCAGGTTGCTACTCCTAACTGCTGAGTCTTGTCTTGCTCTAAGGCACATACAAGGGTCACAAGCATCCACTCCTTTCTGCAACCAATTCAGTGAGTCTGATCCAGGCCAGGCTGGGAGGGAGCCTAGTCTCTGGCTAAATAAACACGGACACTAAGAGCATCTGGGCTCTTAGAGGCTCTCAAGACCTGCTGGGGCATTTCAGCTCAACTAGCCTAACCAGAGCCAAAGCTCTGACTGGCCTTTGCCCTCAGCTGCCTCTTCTTCCACAAGCAGCAGACCCCAGGCAGGGGAGGGAGGAGGGCCTCTTGCTTTGTTGGGAAGATCCTCAGCAACCTGATATGGGAAGCCTTGCTCTCACTTCGTTTTGTAGACGGGCAGGGCCCCTTCCCTTCTCTGGTCCTCAGTTTTCCTATCTGTAAAATGAGGATGTTGGATTAGGTCAGAAGTCACAAACTCAGAGCTAGATGCAGCAGATGTGTTATATTTGGCCCACAGGGCACTTTCAGTATTTTTTAAAAGAGCCCTTACTTTTAAAGAGGTTTTAGGTTTACAGAAAATTGAGTGGAAAGTAGAGAGTCCCCATATGCCTCCTCTCCCTACCTCTACTTCAACAGTTTCTTCTATTATTAACATCGTGTGTTAATACAGTACTTTTGTTGCAACTGATGAACCAACATATTCCTATTATTATGGATTAAAGAGCATAATTTATATTAGGGTTCGGTCTTTGTACAGTTCTATGGGTTATGACAGATGCATAACATCATGTATTCACTATTATAGCTGTATAGGAATAGTTTCATTGCCCTAAAAAAATCCCCTGTGTTTCACCTATTCATACTCTCCCTTCCCCCAAACCCTTGGCAACCACTGATCTTCTCATTGTCTATAAAGTTTTGTCTTTTCTAAAATATCATATGCTTTGAATCATACAGTACGTAGCCTTTACAGACTGGCTGGCTTCTTTTACTCAGCAATATGCATTTAAGTTTCCCCCATGTCTTGTTATGACTTGTTAGTATATCTCTCCTTATTGCTGAGTAAGATTCCATTGTATGGGTGTACCACAGTTTCTTTATCCATTTACCAGTATGATTTTAAGCTAGAATTATTTGCCAATAGTTAAGAATGAAAGGCATTATATTAAAATCCATATTTTCAGCTTCTCTTAAAAAATGAAAAACTTTGGCAACACTGGGTCTCCCTTTCCAGATGGCAACAAGTAGGTGGAAATGAACAGTAGCATGCCTCTCCAGATGGGGCATGGTGACTTGCTCATGACAGTCCCCTCCTGTCCTCATGTGACCTGCCAGGTCCTGTTAAGCATTTAGACCAAGCTTTCTTGTTAGCACAGTGGCTTCAGGCAAATGTGCTGACTGTTTTCCATGTGCACCATTCCTATTCCTTGATCCTGTCCCAGCCCTTTTCTGTCCTGCTCTGTGTCCTGAGAAGCTGACCCTGCAGACTGCATCTCCCAGGCTCCCTTGCTGGCTGGCTTCCAGGAGGGTTTGGCTGTACAAGGCATCAAGGCGACCACTGGGTAGCCCCATCATGCTCCCCCGCATGGGCACCTACAGTAGGGCAGTAGCTCTTCAAGACTATGGCAGCTCTTCAAGACTATGGCTCCTGCAGGGTGACCCTCCGCCGAAGTCCCAACCCTCCCTGGACACTAGTGACTCTACTCCCTCTTTTTGCCCCTTGCCACTGTGGCTAGCCTCTGGGTTTCTCAACATCTCTTGTTTAATGCTGTTACTCCCCTGTAAATAGTCCCTTCATTGAAGTCTCTCTATTTGAACTAGACTGCTTGATTTGTTTCCTGCTAAGACAGACACAGCAAGTTGCTTATTTTCTCTGTGCCTCGGCTTACTCACCTGAAGGTGAGGAATGGGAATCATGTTAATATCTACTTAATAAGGACGATGTGACAATTAAATGAGAAAATGTACATGTGATGCCTAGTCCAGTGCCTGGCATATGTAAGGGCTCAGTGAATGCTCATTAGTATATTATTATCATTGTTATCTTTATAATTTATGACCCTGCAGCTTCATGACCTCTATAGGTCCTTACAGCATGGACAGAATATGAATGGGTGACTCGCTACACAAAAAATAAATCTGCTACTAAACTGCCAGAGATTCTTATAATCTTTTGACCCCAAAGTAGAGTTGAAGCTTGGACAGTGTAAGTTGTCATTATCTCTTGCCTCACATGACGGCAGCCACACCGAACTCTCATCCCGCCTACAGATAACATTTATGCAGCCCTTTTTCTGTACCAGATAATCCAAGTCTTTATATGTGAAATTACATAACCACCTGCACACGAGTACCTCCACAGATGAGACAATGGGGTTCTGACAGACAAAGTGACTTGTCCAAGGTCATACGTTCAGTAGGTTGTCAAAGTGGGACTGAACTCAGGTCTTCTGCCCTTCCCACTACACGCCCTACCCCTTCGTGGGCAAGAACTCTGCCACACTGAAACCCAGCATTTTCCTCACCACAAAAATCTTCTCATTTCTAAACAGAAGCTTCATTCAGTGTTACAAATCCCCCAACCACGTTAGCAAGGATCTTGAGAAATGTAGTGATATTACTGAGGGTGGGGTCAAAGTCCACCCTCGACCACCCCCTTTCCTTGCTGGGCTCCAGCAAACAGCTCCCTCCCTTCACTTCCTGATGCTGACCAGGCTCATGGAGCCTGCACCCAGGCTGATGTCTGACATGTCTCCTTGCAAGACAGGATAGACCCAGCCAGCTTGAGGAGCCTGGTGAGGATGAAGCAAAAAGTGAGGCTCAGACAAAAAAATCAAATCCCTCTGTTCAAATGTCAGCACAACAAATATTTGTGGAGTAAAGGAAAGCAGGGATGAACAAGTCAGTCAGTCCACCAGAGCATCAGAGCTGGGGAATCCGCAGGGTGTGGACCCACGTCCTGCTTCCCACCACTTCAGTCTCCTTGCCTGTGGACTGCGCTACTGGCCACCTGTCTTTTGGAGGTTGTCATGAAGACTGAAGGACATCACACATACATAGCACCCAGTGGGCCCTCAGTGATGGTTGACTCTGCCCCTCTGCCTGGTTTCACATCCCCTCCACATGTTCTCTGACTTTTCTCAGCCCTCTGGAAACTTATTCTGGGTGATTATAACAATGGTATCTAAGGATTATTATACTTGCGATTTTTAGAAAGCAAAAGGCCCAGGGACCTCCAGTTCTAAATCCTTGGATATATATCTGTATGTCTTAGCAGTCAATGCATTGCTGTGAATGTGGTAGGTGCTTGGAAAATATTAGTTGATTTAATGATTTGAAGTGTAGATACTTAAAGCTGGGATCACTGTCACCTCCCTCATACTTAGTAGGCACTTTGACATTTATGACATCTCCAGAGCCCCCAACCACCTAGGAGGTGGGCTGGACAGTATATGCTATCCCCATTTTATGGATGGGAAAAACAAGTCTCTGTGAGGTTAGGCAACTTGCCAAAGGTCACAGAAGTCTCCTTATTCAGAATCCAGTGGTCTTTATATTCTCATGAGCTGCCTTCTTATCTGTGGTTGGGAAGAAAGGGGTATCTTTGAACTTGCCTCCCGGTGATGTATGTCTCAACCTCAGAAGCTAAGTTCCAGTGAAGGGAAGCACCTTGCCCAGGACACACCACAGTGGGAACCAAAGTTGAGACAAAATCCAGGTTCTCCAACTCTTTTCTTTGGGCTCTTCTCATTGTTCTACGTGGCTTAGATTCCAAAGGAAATAGACATAAGGCAGGGAGTACTCACGACTAACAAAATGAGACATAATACTATAGGTCCTCGGATCCCCAGTAAATTAAATGCCCCCAGAGAGCAACCAGGAGAAGAGTCTCCAGACCAGTGCTCCACCAGCCTGAAGGACCCAAGGCTGAGATGTCTCCCAGGAGACTGGCCTAGCTGCCCAAGAGCTCAGAAATGGCATCCAAGCCCCACAGCCCCTGGGTGAAGCCAAGCATGGGGATCCCAGGGCATGTGGCTGCACAGAACACCCTCTCCAGCACTGCTCCTGACCTAGATGTCACAGGTGAGTGGATACCCAAGCAGGTACTAAGAAAGAGGGGTGGCCAGGGCTCCAGGGGACACTTGACTTGTCTCTCAGTGGAGCCACGGACATGCTCCAGTGACTGCCCATTGCCACTTCCTCCAAGGGCACACTGCCCCTCTGGAGTCTGCCTTTGGCCCTGCCCAAAGGACCAGTGGGAGATAGTCAAGGGGTCCTTCTCTGACCTGAGCAGCCAGAGAGAGCTGGGTGAATAGAGTCATGGAAAACTCATGTGTTTACTTACTCATCAAATAGTTGCCAACTACCTGCTCTCTGTCAGACTGCACTGCAAACTGGGGATTCCATAGTAAATTGGGCACAATGTTCACCCTTAACAATCTGTAAGATTTGTACCCATGTAACCAAAACACAAAGCAGAGAGTGGTAGGGCCCTAGAAGAAGGGCTCCAGAGTCAGGCTGCCTGGCCCAACCTCAGTCCAGTCCCATGATGCCAGGTGACCCTGAGCAAGTGGCTTACCCTCTCCAATCTCGGTGTCCCTCTCCCACAAGCTACTCTAAAAATGAAATAAGACAGTTGGCTTGGAAGTACTTTCCACAGAAGCTGAACAGGGAGAGATTATTACAAGTGTTTCATAATTTCATCACTAATGTAGATGCCATGTAGTTAGCACCTTCTAAGTACCAAGTATCTGCTCAACATCACATGTCATTACTCCAACAACCATGGTGCAGCTGTATTATCTCTATTTTAGAGATGAGAAATGGAGGCTCAGAGAGGGACTTACCCCTGGTCACACAGACTGTAAGTGACAGAGCTGGGATTGGGATCCAGGTCATTTGGATCCCAGAGCCTATGTTCTCTCTTGACTGCCTCCTATGGCTTCCCTCTTCCTCTTTGGCCTTTCATTCAGCAGTGATTTGTGGAACCTCTTCTATGTGCCATGCTCCAAAGGTACAGCGGGGAGCAAAACAGACCCGGAGCCTTCCCCCACAGCCTCACAGTCCAGTGGGGAGCAAAGCAAGGAAGAATAATTACAAGTATAACAGCTGTCGCCAAAGGGGAGGTCAGAGCCCCATGGGGGTGTGAAACTTGTCTGAGAATCAAGCAAAACCTTCTAGGGAAAGTAACCTTTGAGATAAAATCTGAGGGCTGACTGAATTGGCCAGACAAGGAATCAGAGGGCGGGGACAGCATGAGATCTGGAGCCACAGGTGATCAAGAAACAGAACAGAATGTATTGTTCAAAGAACAGAGAGAGACTGGGAGCAAAGCCACAGGAGGAAGCAGTGCAGGGATGGGCTGGAGAGGGAGGCAGGAGTCTTGTAACACATGCCAAGGAGTTTGTACTTGAACCTGAGGGCCCTTGAGAGTTGAGTTCCTAGGCCCTCATACCCCTCATTTTATGTCTTGTGGCTTCCTCATCTGCCCTCTGACTGGCTGATTCAGTAGCTAAGGAGTGAGGAGGGACAGGGGCCAGCAGAGCTGTGACTGACCACATAAGCTGAGGCTAGTGTAGAGCTGCCTACAGGACAGGGAGGGGCTAGGGCAGGGCAGCACCAGGGACAGCTCTCAGTGGCTCTCAGGACTCTGCAGCAGAGAGTCTTCATTCTCATTCACTTTCTCATTCATTCATTCATTCTATAAGTATTTGTTGAGCGCCCTACTAGGAGGGCACTGTTTGGGCACTAGTGGATACAGCAGAAAACTAAACTGATGAAATTCCCTGTCCTCCTTGAGATCACTTTCTTTCTAGTAGAGGAAGACAGAAAATAAACACGACAAATAAGACAACTGTTAGAAGGTGGCCTGTATATGCAAAGAACAAAGCAAGGAAGGGGACCAGAGGCAAGCAAAAAGGGAAGTAGTTATAACTTTAAATAGGATGATCAGAGAAGGCTTTACCCCAAAAGTGATAACTGGGCAAATACATGAATGAGGGGAAGGAAGAGTCAAGGGCACCCACAGGGAAGAGTGTTTCAGGCAGAAAGAAGAACAAGTGCAAAGTCCCTGGAGCAGGAGAATGTCATGCATGTAGGATCCTCTGTGAGGAGGCTGGGGGTGGGTGACTAGGAGTGAATGATTTCAGGAAAATGGCAGGGAGGGAGTCAGAGAAGAGATGGCCATTGTAAGGACTTGGCTTTTACTCTGGATAAGGAGCCACTAGGGAATTCTGGGCATAGAAGTGACTGTTTTTTGTTTTCGTTTCTGTTTTTGTTTTAGGAGAGAGAGAGGTGGGGGGGAAGGGAGAGAGAGAATTTTAAGCAGGGTCCACACCCAGCATGGAGCCCAACATGGGGCTCAATCTAGTGACCCCAAGATCATGACTCAAAGCCAAAAGTCAGATGCTCAACCAACTGAGCCACCCAGGCCCCAGAAGTAACATTATTTGACTTGTATTTCACAGGATACCTTTGACTGCTTGGGTAGATATCAGATTAAGGGGTAGGAATGGAGGCAGAGAAAACTGTTAAGAGGCTAGAGCTACTTCAGATAAGAATAAAGTGGAAAGCTGTGTTCAGTATAGAAAGAGTTAACAATACCAGCAAAGGAGCACCTAAGGCTATCACTGGGGCCAAGGTGAGGCCAGAATATAGAGGAACAGAGACAGCCCCACCCCTGGTTCCCAGATGAGAGGCTCAGCTCCTGAGAGTCTGGGAAACTGGGAAACTCAAAGGGGAAGGGAGGCACAAAGGAGTCCACGCCCTTAGGGGGAAACCCTCACTCCATCCTGCCTTCCCAAATCTGCTTTCTCTAGCCCCTTCTTCCCTGGCTCCTGACTATTGCATGAATCCCTTGCACTGAGTCCCGCTTCCTTCAACCATCCTCCATGTTGCCCCCAGAGTGCTTCTCCAAAAATGTATCCTGGACACTGCCATTCCATTATGCAAACACCTTCAGTGGCTCCCTTTATCTAGGGTCAAAGTCACACCTCTAGTTCCCTATGACCTGGCACCACCCTAACCTTCCAGGCTCACTCTCACCATTTCCCATCCATATTCAATGTTCCAGCCATATTTAACTCCCTGCCTTTTCCCAAACAGGCCTGAAGCTTTCTCTGCCTTTGCTTATGATGTTTACTCCAGTTGATACATTTCCAACCATGGAGGGCTCTAGGAAGGCTTCCCAAGCTGGATGAGATCACTTGCTCCTAAGAATTTACACAGTCCATGGGCCAGCTACTTCATTTCTACCAAAAGCCCAGAGAAGGAGAATGGTGAAGGAAAGCTGAGTGAGTCTACAGCCAGCACTCTGGAGCAGGAGAGCCAGTCTGTGAGTCCTGAGGCTTCCACCTATGAAAGAGCAGGGCCAAGTATCCCAGGCTAGTCTGAGGCATATTTGGCCATGATCCTTCAAGGCAGAGTATGGAGGGAGCCCCTGTGGATTATGAATCTAGAATGTGGATTATGAATCTAGCAAACCACTCTCCCAGCAAGGCAGAGAGGGAAGCCCCTATCAGTAAGCACCTGTTATGTTCCAGGCACTTAACCTACATTGTGTCCACTCCTCTCAGCAATGAATGCTGTGACATAGGAGGTATTATCTCTGCTTTTCAGACAAGGATAATGAAGTTCAGGGAGATGATGCTACTTGTCTGAAGTCACCTGTTTAATGGTAGTGGAGCTGAAATTTGAGCATAGGTCTCTCTGATGACTTTAGTCTCTGCTCTGGCAGGGCTTTGTAGGACAGGTGGCATTTGCCCTGGACTTTAAAAGCTAGGTAGACTTGGTCAACTAATCTTTGACAAAGCAGGAAAGAATATCCAGAAAAAAATAGAAAATAGTCTCTTCAACAAATGGTGTTGTAAAAATTGGACAGCCACATTCACAACAATGAAACTGGATCACTTACTTATACCATACACAAAAATAAACTCAAAATGGATGAAAGGCCTAAATGTGAGATAGGAATCTATCAAAATCCTAGAGGAGAACACAGGCAGTAACCTCTTTGACCTCAGACGCATCATTGTCTTGCTAGACATGTCTCCAAAGCCAAGGGAAACAAAAGCAAAAATGAACTACTGGGACTTCATCAGGATTAAACCTTTTGTACAGCAAAGGAAACAGTCAACAAAACTAAAAGGCAACCTATGAAATGGGAGAAGATATTTGTAAATGTCTTATCAGATAAAGGGTTAGTATCTAAAATCTATAAAGAACTCGTCAAACTCAACACCCAAAAACAAAAAGTCTAGTCAAGAAATGGGCAGAAGACATGAACAGATATTTCTCCAAAGAAGACATACAAATGGCTGACAGACACATGAAAATATGTTCAATATTACTCATCATCAGGGAAATACAAATCAAAACCACAGTGAGATACTACCTCACACCAGTCAGAATGGCTAAAATTAACAACTCAGGAAACAACAGATGTTGGCAAGGATGCAGAGAAAGGGGAACCCACTTACACTGTTGGTGGGAATGCAAACTAGTACAGCCACTCTGGCAAAGACTATGGAGTCTCCTCAAAAAGTTAAAAATAGGGATACGTTATGACCCAGCAATTGCACTACTAGGTATTTATCCAAAGGATACAAACATAGTGATTCAAGGGGCATTGGCACCCCAATGTTTATAGCAGCAATGTCCACAATAGCCAAAATATGGAAGGAGTCCAGATGTCCATTGACAGATGAATGGATAAAGATGTGGTATACACACACACACACACACACACACACACACACACACACACACACACACCAGAATATTACTCAGCCATCAAAAAGAATGAAATCTTGCCATTTGCAATGACATAGATGGAACTAGAGTGTAATATGCTAAGTGAAATAAGTTAGAAAAAGACAAATGTCAAATGATTTCACTCATATGTGGGATTTTAGAAACAGAATAGATGAACATAGGGGAAGGGAAGGAAAAATAAATAAGATGAAAATAGGGAGGCAAACCATAGGAGACGCTGAACTCTAGGAAACAAACTGAAGGCTGCGGGAGGGGAGGTAGGTGGGGTAATGGGGTAATTGGTTGAGGGGCATTAAGGAGGCATATAATGAGCACTGGGTGTTATATGCAACTGATGAATCACTAATTCTACCCCTGAAACTAATAAATACGCTATATGTTAACTAAATTGGGTTTAAAGAATTTTTTTAAAAATTAAAAAAATAAAAGCTAGGTAGAATTTAGACATGTAGAGAGAAGATTGCAATGAGGAAGGGAATGGGAGGTATTTCAGATGACAGGAACAGAATGGGAAGGGGGGATATTTTGGGTCTCTGGATTTAAAAATAGAAACAATTTTGCTGTTTTTCAAAAAATAAGAGTATGTGCTAGGGAGTAGCTGGAGTTAAGTCTGAAAAGGACAGTTAGGACCAATTCATGAAAAAGAGCCTTAAATGCCAGGCTAGGGCAGGGGATCAAGGAGCAATTCCCTCCCCTTGTATCCAGAGAGATTCCATGTTTGTGGCCCCAAATGAGGAGGGTTAGAGTAGAACCAAACAACACAGAAGAAAATGGCTTCTTGTATCATATCTAACTAAGCAACTATAGCAGCCTTTTGGAGGAAAAAATAAATAACACCTGCCAGGCTTTGCTTGATAGTGTCTACAAGGGAGTTTTGAAAACAGACAGGCTGGTGGATCAAAATGTAATGCTCACCACTTAAACACCTTTATTCTTCAACAACTATACTAAGTCCCTAAGCCTCCCAGCACAAGGGAGTCATCACTATTCCTTGCAGAGGACAGACAACCCAGTCTGTGTGCACCTGGGGCCCCAGCTCAGACTCTGAGGGTACTAGGGGACCCCATCCTTGGGGGGTGGCTCTGGAAGGACTCAAGAGGGCAGAGGGGCTGCTGGGTGGGGAGGTGTGTCCTCTTAGATCGTGGGCCCACCCTCAAATCCACCCTAATGCTGATACTAGAGCCTGAAAGGGAAATATTTGGAGACCTATTGGAGACTGAGGAATGGATCTCAAAAGGTCTTAACTACCCACCATTCTCAACTCCTTTTTGGCCTGTCAATTGCTTTGCACTAGTCATCTGCCATACGATACAGCTACTACTGCAGGGTCTCACCATGTGAGAGCTGTTGAAAAAGCTACCCTTCTGTCCCCAGCCCATCCTCAACACCCCGCAACCCACCTACAAGGTGTTATATGCCTACTGGTCTCTTCTGAAGACCAGAGAGAACAAGGGAATTGCAGCCATGAAACTGAACTCCAAATAGAACTCTTCTAAGAGTCCAAAAGAAACAGCAACCCTGCACAGGGGGTCTCCTCATGTTTCTTGTCGTGAAGACCACTTCCTTTTCCCTTCTCAGAAACAGGAACCCCTCTGTCAGTCCTTCACCAGAGAAGCCTCCACTTTTCCAGTTAGGAAAAGCTCAACCCTTATCACAGAGATGGGACTAGCCCAAAGTCAAGGTGATCCATAGTACACAGTAACTCTCTAGCAGTATCCCTCCCAAGGTCTGAGTCTAAGGTAACCACACAGGGCCCCAGCAGAATAACACAGGGGGTAGGAGGGGAGGGAAGGGCTTGGGCACTCGAAGGACAGTGCTCATCAATGTATCTCCATCAGTATGGGGAAAAGCCTACTCATTCTTCCCACACATGAGTGCATGCATGTACATGCACACACACACACAATATTCCAAAGCTAAGCAATAATTCTCAAAGCCAGCATAGGATCTAGACTACTAGAAGAAAAACATTTTCCTAAATCCACATAATCTGCATGGATTCCTCTGCCCACATGAAGATCCATCTTATATTATTACGCAAACAGTATCATATCCCTTTTTTGCTCAAGCCAGTTGGAGTTTTCCATCACTTGAAACTACAACAGTCCCTACCAATGCATCTCACCTCATTGTATTGGTTAAAAAACTTTCTGCTGCAAATAACAGAAATGTATTATCTCACAAAACAAAGTATAGAGGAGGGATAACATCTAGGGTGCATTGACTCAGGAGTTTAATGGTGTCTTCAAGGTTCTTTCAAGCTGCCCACTCTGCCTAGAAAGGAGATAACCAGGGTGATTTCAGATATCACATCCATATGATATATCCACATGACATCAACCTGAGGAAGTAGAAGGATCAGCTTTTACTACAGCTCTTTCTCAAGGATAAGACAAGGAAACTTTATCCTGAAGTCTCCAGCAGGTATCTCCTATGCTTCATTGGCCAAGCTTGGATCTCATACCTTCCCTCAACCAATGGATTAGGACAGAGACAACAACAAGCAAAATGGAATTTTCCTTAGACCAATCACACTCATCTCTAAAGCTGGGGGTGGGTCAGAGTGCCCCAAAAGCACATGACTGTGGCTATGTAATGAGGGAGCTATCCCAATCACATTAGGGTTCCGTTAGGAGGGAGCAAAAGGTGAGAGGGCACTGGGCAGGCTGCCAGCCATGTGCATTGCACCACATCCAATGGCTATGGTGGCCAAAGCTTTCCTTTAACTTGGGCCACACCAAATCCTTAGGCAGGATATTTTCTCCCTGCGAGGGGGTGGTGGTCAGTGAAAACATGTACACACCTTGTCTAGAACCAATGTTTAGCCAGGTTTTCCAGTTATTGCTCTTCCAGTTACTTTGAGGAAGGTTCTCCCAGTTGATGCAGGGGTTGGGCTGGAGGAAGGTGGGGCTGGAGGCAGGAATGCCAACTGGGAAGTCAGTAAGGCTGTCAGCCCAGGACCTGTGAAACGAGGAGACAGCCCAGCCCGGTAATGCCGGAGCCTGAGTCATGAGCAAGTTTTCAGGGAAAGACTGAGAGAAGGCTGAGAAGAAGGTGTGCTCACAGAAGGAAGACTCTCAAGGATCTACCAAAGGAGGACATAAGGGCTCTTCCATGAAGGTAAGGCAGGGAGACAAGTAAGGCGCAGAGGGAGAAGACCCACAAAGCCATTCCTTTCCCTTGTCCTGAATGGTACCGGGCATGCTGGAAGGCCAGCCCCCGTGTCAGGCCTGCCCCTGGCGCCCTCTCTCCATCAGCTTGGCAGGCATTCCTTGGGTGACTGGAACAGGGAACCTGGGATTTGGTTCCTGCTGCTGGCCCTCCTCCATTCTCGGGCTAACCTTCACTCTCCAAATACTCTGTGCTCTTTCTTGCCCTCAAGACTTTGCTGACGCTGTCCCCTCATCAGAAAGGCGTTTTCCTGCCTAGGATGTCCCACTTCATCCTTCACATGCAGCCTCTGGAGCCCCAGCTGAGTGAGTGAGGGCTCCTTCCTTTTATTCCCGCACAGCTGTAGAGCTGTATGCCTCGCCTTGGGTTGTAATTCCTATCCAAATGCCAATCTACCCATCTCCCAGAATGAGCTGAGAGCACTCCAAGGGCAGGGACCATGTCTTGTTCATTTTGGCGACCTCTGCAGTGCCCAGCCAGTGTGGGGCCACAGCACCTGCTTAGGAAGCAAGGGTAGGGATGGTGGGAAGGAGGGAGGTTCCTGTTGCTTTCTCTAGAGCTGAGCTGTTCAATATGGTAGCCCTAGCCATATGTGGCTATCTAAATGTAAAAATTTTAAATTTTGTCCTTTAATTATACTAGCTGCTTTTCAACGGTTCAATAGCCATTTGTAACGAGTGGCTACTGTTTATAGACAGTGCAAATAAAGAGCATTTCCATCACTGCAGAAAGTTCTAGTACACAACACTGTTCTAGAGATTCAAACTATTGCTGCAGCTCTAAGAGGAGCAAACTGTCTGCTACAAATTCCTTTCTTCTCCAATCCAGCGCCCAACACAAACCCAGATACAGCCCCCCTTCTCCTCTCTCTCCTTCCTCTCCACTCCCTTCTCTATCCCCGACAAGGTCAGAAGATTACTTCCCAGTGGCTTCAGAGTTTACAAAGCCTTTTTATAGTCTGCATGTCTCTGACCTTTCACTAAATCCTGGGAGGTAAGCATGATAGAGATTGTAATTCTCATTTTACAGGTGAGGGAACCACAGCTCAGAGAGGGAAAGACTCTTGCCCAAGGTCACCCAGCCAGCAAATGTTGGAGCCTAGATTGGTCCTCGAGTTAGACTCCAGTCCCTTGTTTTTCCTCTATTGCCCTGTCACCTCTCACTGAGGGGCCGTCTAATCCAACCTGCTATCTGGTACACTAATCCCTTCAACAACATTCCTGTCAAGTGTTTATCCAGCTTCTGTTTCAGTGCTCCCTAGGATTTGAACCTCACTGCCATTCCAGGAAGCAGCACAATCCTACCTGTACAGATAGCCCTGCCAGAAAACTCTTTTGCTGATGCTGAGCCAGAATCAACCTTCTTGTAACTTCCCTGTCCTGAGACCTTAGAAATCATGTGATACAGCCACTAACATGCCCTCTGCCACACCAGCGCCAGTTAGCCTGCAGCCTCATACATCTCCAGTTCCAGGGAGCTCAACACTCAAGGAACCCTTTTCCTTAATTGGGCATTTAAACACCAGCCTCCCTCCAGCAGTTCCTCCCCACTGGCTTTCCCTCTGGGGCCTCCACAGACTATACCTGCTCTCCCTACCCCAGGGCGAGCCTCAGGGACATTGACCCATCCTCTTCGGTGTGCTGTTGTCCTGGCTGCAGCCTCAACAGGTCATCAGAAACAGGACCCTCTATCCTATTAGCAAATGACCTCCTGTGGCTTCCCTTCGCATTAGCCTATGAACCTCCTTATTCCACGGACTCCACAGGAGGCCAAGGTCATGTCAATAATAGTGACTACTGCCACCGATGATGTGTTCACCATATGCCAGGCATCTTGGTAAGTGCTCTGCTCACATGTTACCTTCGATACCCTGCACGGTGGTCATTAATATTATTCCCATTTCACAGATGAGGGAACCACAGCTTATACACATGTCTGTCACCCAGGTGAGATGACAGTTGCAAGAGTCAGGAGGATGGAGGCGACCAGGCACAATTCAGGTTTGGGTCTGGGTCAGTCCCAGACCCCAGGGAGGGTGTAGGAGTTCAGAGGAATATAGAATCTGGTTATGTGCATAGGCCTTAGGGGCAAAAGGCTTGGGTTTAAATCACAGCCACTTACCAGCTGTGTGACCTTGAGCAAGTCATTTTATCTGTCTGAACTTCCATTTCTTCATGTATAAAATGGAGCCAATGCAGAAACAATGACTGCTTAGCACCATGCATTACCCTTCATGAGTTCTCAGCAATGGGAGCTAATACCAAGGTTATCATCAATATTATTACAGAGAGACCATACCCAGTGCTGAAGCAGTTGTAATTCATAGTCTTGTCTTCCCACACTGAGCCTGGTCAAACCCAGTAGCTCCCTGCACTACAACGTAGCTTCCAGCAGATATCTGACTTCCAAGATGAGGTTCTTATTTTTTT
This sequence comes from Callorhinus ursinus, assembly GCF_003265705.2. Lineage (NCBI taxonomy): Eukaryota > Metazoa > Chordata > Mammalia > Carnivora > Otariidae > Callorhinus > Callorhinus ursinus. The sequence goes on along the minus strand of NW_027397086.1, from coordinate 29,911,006 downwards.
TTAATTAAGTAAGCTCTATGTCCAATGTGGGGCTTGAACTCATAACCCTAAGGTCAGGAGTTGCATGCTCTACCAACTGAGCCAGCCACGTACCCCGAGATGAGTTTCGATATGCTAATGAAGGTGGAGTGTGAGGGGCTATGAGGGGCTATGAGGGCACGGGCTGTTCCTGTGGTGAGCCAGGCGTTACTCACACTTCTCTCCGGAAAAGGGAGTGAGGAATGGGCAGGAATTAAAGGATGGGGGGCAATGAGAGATGGCAAGGAAAGAAAAGAAACGAAAAATGAAGTCATGTCATTTCTAAAGCAAACATGGCTTTGGCAAGTCATTTTCCTCTCTAAGCCTCCATGGGCAACTCTGTCAAATGGGGTAACAACATCTTTGCCAAAATGGGGTGCTCTACATGGGAGTCCCCATCCAGGGTTAGCCCACCGGGGCACTTAGTATCTACTCCTAAGGAGTGGCTGACAGTTCTGTTGATGAGTTTTGGCCATCATGGCAGTCAGTAAAAACAATAACATAATAACATAATACCTACTGTTTCCCGAATGCCTGCTCTGGGCCAATCCTCACAGCAACCTTTGAGGGAGGTGTCATTATCCACATTTGCAGAGGAAGAAACTGACAGTTAAGTAGTAAGCAAGGGTGACATGCCCAAGGTCACTCAGTAAGCCAAGATGCCAGAACTGGCACCCAGGTCTGGCTGAAACCAAATTTTGTTCCCTGACACCAAGCTGTGGAGCCCCTGGGAACCAGGCGCAGGTGCAGGAGTCTTTGGATGCATCTTCCATCCCAGCCCAGGGCCCACTGCCACAGACAAGGACCACGACGCTATGTGTGGTGGAGGAGCATGAGACAGAAGTTTGGGTCCCCTCCCTGCTGCAAAATGACCACGGTCCTAGACTATTTCTTCTCCTCCTGGGCCTCAGTGTCTCCACCTACACAGTAGGGTGCTGGAAGTCAGGACTCTCAACTAACTCCCTGAAATTGTGCAGACAGTAGCAGGAACTCAGAGGAGGAAGAGTGTCCTAAATAGGAGCAGTGCACTGTGTTCCTCCATCCTTTAATAACCACTAATTAGTTAATCCCCATAGCAGCAGGGTGAGTTATTGGGTACTATTATTATCCCCAATTTATAAGCAGAAGGTTGAATGAGAGAGGGATTGGCCCCAGGCTCAGGGCAGGGATGGGATCAGCGAAAGCCTGGGAGGTGCTACAAATTGCTTCAGGATTGGGGGAGGGGGCAGTAGAGGGACAAAGGAGGTCTCCAGGGGGAGAAACCACATAGGAATGCATTTCTGATACTCATCGAGTTGAAGTCCCTTCAGGGCATCTGAGCCAGCTCTCTGCATGCAGAGGGGCAGACAAGGGCCCAGAGAGGGGGAGAGACTGGCCTAAGGTCACACAGCCAGAATAGCAGACCAGGAACAGACACTGCTATAGGTTCTCAGCTAAGGCAGCTCTGAGGGGGGGATGAGGAGGGAGGGGATGGTTCCTAAGAGCTGGGCTCCCTCTGTGGCCCTCCCTGAATTCCTAGAGAAAGCAGCCAGCAGTAAACCCGTGGGGATTATGTGTGTACTAATGGCCTGTGACAAAGGCAGCAGGATAAACTCCCTGCTCTGCAGACTAAACAAGGTACAAGAAGCCAAGTCAAACAAAAGCTGAGGTTTTGTGTTGGCCTGGCTGGTGGGCTAGAAACAGCCCAGCCTCTTGGGAGGCCAGGCCCTGTGCCACCACCCAGAATCTCCTCTGGTGGCCTTTTTTCCCTTTGCCATTGAGGACGGGACAGAAATATGTCCACAACATGTGACCATCCTTATTTGTAGCACAGAATACACTTTCATCACATTACCCCCAAGATGAAGAAACTGAGGGTCAGAGCGGGAAAGGAAGATACACATCCCAAGTTACATAGCAAGTCAGGCAGGCGGCTGGGACCCAAGGCCTCCTGGCTCCTCCTGAGCCTTCCAGATTCTCCCATAAATTAGTGTTGAGTGACATATGAACACTGGGACAGAGGTGAATGCAGTACTCCAATTTCTATCCAAAGTATGGTCCTAACTGACTTCTCACTGGAGTCCGTGAGCACAGGCCCAGGTTCAAGTCCTGTTTCTGCCCCCTTCTAGCCCCACAGCTTTGGCAAATTACTTCACCACTCTGAGCCTCATTTTGCTTATCTCAAAAACAGGAGAAATAATGGTACCCCCCTCACAGAGTTGTTGGGATGATTAAATGAGTGAGTAATAGATGCAGAGCATTTGCTCCACGCTTGGCATACCGTGAGCACTCCACTACTGTTATTACTATTAGCAACTCTGGCCCCAATCAGCTGGATGGCCAGGACAGGGCCTGCCACTTCCCAAGCCTCTCATTCTTCTCTCTCAAATAGCATGTCACAAAGATTTCTTCTAACTCCAAGGCTCTGTGGTCTCTACACTAGCTTTTCCCAAGCCACATGAATCTATGGACTCCAGAGTTGGGGAAGTGGGCTGGGAGCCTCTCTCACTTCCCTGTTTCCCTTTCAAGGCCAGGCTGCTTGTTCTGCCCTAGGCTCCACACACCTGCTCCCAGGTGTTCTGGGTGTGAGTCCCCACAGCAGACAGTCTGTCCATTGTCAGAACAGCTGCTGAGTCACTCCTAGTGCTGCCCCCAAAGGTTTGTATATAATTACAAATCATGAGATCTTGAGTCTTGAAGAGTTGGGAGATTAAGGTTGAAGAAGAGGGTTGGGAATATTTGGGGGCTGCACGGGAGAATGTCACATCCCTGGCAGAGCTGCCCTAAGATGTAAGGAGACAAATCTTCCCCGCCTTATTTCTGGTAAAAACAACGAGACACAGGCATCCTCCCACCTCTGAGGGACTTAGGAATCAGTCTCAATCAACTCCCTCAGCCTTGTGTCAAAAGGCGGCCTCTCCACAGTCCTAATTGTGCAGGGATTGTTCTGGTTGTTTCTGAGCGTAGCTTCCTTTCTACATTTTAGAGCTCATTTCTGCAAAATGAGAATGATTTGACTTCAGGCCTGGGGCCATTTCTCATCCTTCCCTTTTGGTTTCCAACAAGAGCAAGAAGAGATCTGCCTCACGGGGATTAAAGCAATACTGTTCTCTACCAGCTAGGGAGGTGGCAACGGGACATGTGAGGAGATTACATACCTGCCCCTGCTTACCTGTCTGTGTGTCAAGTTTAAGCCCCTGGAGGGTTTGTGTAACACTGTTTAGGAATCTTGAAAAATAGAGACCCTATTTGTGGGATTATAGGGTGTGGAGACATTCTCGACTTTCACACTGAGGCTTCGGATGGCTGCCAACCCCACTCAGTCCTGCCAGTTGCTGAGTCCTGATTTGCACAGAAATGATTTCTTCCAGTGTATTAAAAAATGAGTCATATCCCATGCCCCTTATCTTTAGAGCACATTCTGCCATTGGCCAGTCTGGACTCAAAATAATGTTTCCAGACACAAGTGTAGTTGGGAAAATGATGGATTGCATTAAAGTCTCCACTCTTTTGGGTGTTTGCTGTGTAACCTTAAGAAGATCATTTCCCCTCTCTGGTAATCTGTTACCAAAACACAACAACCTACAGCCACAGCTGTTGTTCAGATTTAGGTAAAGGTGCTTTCTGAAATGTATATTGTGGCACAATTATATATTGTGGCACAAATGTTTATTGTGACACATATACACAATATACGATATACAAATGTATATTGTGGCTTATCACTATCAAATCTTATGGAATTATTTGACTCTTTAAACTATATTTAATTATATATATACACATATATAATGTTAACTTTGATAAAAATAAAAACTTTTTTAAAAATGATATGTTAAGTATTTTACAGTGTAGTTGAAACAATTGAGAATAATTAGAGAAAAGTACATAGAAAACTAATCAAAGCAATTATTAACTCCCAGAAAAACAAAAAGTACAAGAAGAAAACCATAGTATTTTACTTGACTTAGCATTAAACAATATTTATGTAGTCATAGTAATGAAAACACTGAATACTGACTAAAGTGAACATTATGATAGTATAGTGAGAGGATGAAGGGAGGGAAAGTTGGAAGAGGTTAGGTAAGAGGGCTAAACCCTCTCATACAAAAATAAGGAATCAATAGATAATGTCTAACATTTATAAATTCAGAAATAACAGTATAAGCATGCCAACTAGAAATGTATAAAAAGCAGAAGAAACAGCTAAAGGAATGGAAAGCAGTTGCCGGAAGAAGCAGCCCTGCAGAATGAGAAAGGATGAGGAAGAGAGTTATTTTTCATTATAAATAAGACTTTTAGTATTATTTGACTTTTCAAGTTATATACATATATTCTTGGATTAAAATGAAAATCAACTTAAAAAAATAAGACTAGAAGCAAATGACAGCTACAAGAAGGCTAATTTAGGTTCCAGATAAAAAAGAATTTTCTAATATCTAGATCTATCCAAAAGTGGAAGTGGCTGCCCCTGTGGATAGTGAGTTCCCTGTCACACAAAATATTGAGCAGAAAATATATGTCCATCTGTCAGAAATAAGGTAGAGGTTTCCAGCTTTGGTTGGGAAATTTTACTGTATAAGCTTAGAGATCCCTTTCAACTCTAAGATCATTTCCAATTCTACGCATCTGTAAAGCTGGGATGTTACTGTCATTTATGTCCTAAGTAATTCAGTTACCTGTGCATTTAATAAGCATTTGCTCTTTTGTTTCTGGTGCTGCACCAGGTCTTGGGTTGGGGATAGAAGTGCCAAGATGGGGCGCCTGGGTGGCTCAGTTGGTTGAGCGGCTACCTTCAGCTCAGGTCATGATCCCAGGGTCCTGGGATCGAGCCCCGCATCAGGCTCCCTGCTTAGCGGAGAGCCTGCTTCTCCCTCTCCCTCTGCCTGCCGCTCTGCCTGCTTGTGCTCTCTCTCTCTCTCTCTCTCTCTCTCTCTCAAATAAATAAAATCTTAAAAAAAAAAAAGGAAGTGCCAAGATAAATATGACATAGTATCTGCCTACAAGAATCACTGAAGGTCACTCAGTGTTGTCTGATTGAACCCCTCATTATACAGAGAAGGAAACTGAGGCCCAGAGAAAGGCAGACACTTGCGCAGTGTCACACAGCACTAGTGTAGAGTCAAGCTCACATCTAGACCTCTTGACTTCTGTGCTAGTCCTCTTCTCCTCACAATGCCTCCTCTGAAGAGCAATACCTCAAAAATGGTTCTGACAAAAATAAAGCTGATTCTTCATGGTATTTTATTGATCTCACGTAGACATCATTGTGCAATGAATCTTACTTTAATTGTAACAAGGTTTGGTTTCCTGGGTATCTCCTTCAGAAGGGCATGTGGTAAGCTTTCTGGAGACACCCAAAACTCACTGAACCCAGACCTCCAAGTCATTCACCAGAAAGATCTAAAATAATAAAAATAAAACTGGCATTGCTTTGTCTCACCATCTCGTGAGATGCGTGAGAATTCTTAAGTAAAGAGTTACCGCCTGTGTCATGGGTAAAATCCCAAATCATTTTGTGGGGTTTGTTATTATTCCAACAGCTCTGAAAGCCAACATCTGCATGTTCCAACATCTTTGTAGTATCACTTCCTGGATCATTTCTGCTTGATTTGGTAGTCCTATCTTTGCCACCTTGAAAAAAGTCCCACATCTCACTGAATTTCAGTTTTCCCTATCCAGTTTTTTGTTTGTTTGTTTGTTTAAATAAAATTAGACCAGTGGTTCTCAGCCAGGGGCAATTTTGCCCCATCCCCCAGGGACATCTAGCAATGTCTGGAAACATTTTTTTGGTTGTCACCATTGGGGTGGGGTGCTACTGGCATCTAGTGGGGTAAAGGCCAGGGCTGCGGCTAAACATCTGACCATGCGCAGAGCAGCCCCTCCCAACACAGAATGATCTGTTCTAAAATGTCAATACCGCCGCTGTTGAGAAATCCTGGGCTAGACTCTTTGGCTGCAAGGAACAGGAACTGAAGTCCAACTTGCTTAAGCAAAAGAAAAAAAAATCGGGTGGTTATTGTTAAGATTTTATCATTGGTTTAAAAACAAAAAAGAGCTAAAAACAACTTCGGGATGGCTACAACTTGGTGACTAGAATAAGTAATTCAACTCCCATCTAGACTGCCTCTCCTTTCTCTCTGTCTTCCTTTTGTTCTCATTCTTTCCATGTGACCCAGGACTAGCCACCCAGCTCTGAGCTCATTATCTTCACAGCTTCACAACCAGAGAGGAAAACATGCTTTTCTTTCCACAAATTCCAGGGAAGGATTCTGATTGGCAAAATTTGGGTCACAGGTTCATCCTTTGAACCAATGACTAAGGCCAGAAAGAATGAAGTATATAAAATGATTGACCTAGTACATGCCCACCTCTGGGGCCAGAGGGAAGTCACTTTCCCAAAGTGGAGGAAGGGGTTCTAGATAGACAAAAACAATAACCACTACAGGATGGAATAATAGAGAGGGTGATGGACTAAGAGTCAAACATCTTGACACTATTCTTGGCTCTGCCTCTAATTTGCTGTGTGATCTTGGACAAGTCCCTTTCCCTCTCTGGGCCCCAGTTTCCCACCTTTGCAATGAAAAGATGGACCAGAAGTCAAAGGGATCCCCCATCTCTAACATTTGGTAACTTTTTGTTGGTTGTTAAGTATTATTCATCACCCCAACAATGATGATATTTGAAAATACTTGCTAAACCCACCAAGCTTTTAGATTACTTGTTCTAGGATATAACATAGTCTAGAAATATCTAAAAATTTTTCAAATTATTTTAGTTATCTGATCTTTCCCAACTTTTTAATGATAATGAAAACAGCATCAACTAAAATGCTTTAGCATCTATTTATACTTTCAAAATGGTCCATGCACTTCTCAATTCTTACATAATATGCAAACCTTACGGACCCACAAAAACCACTTACACATTAATTTTTATTTAAAAAAATAGTGGTTACTTTAAAAAAGGTTCAACATATGAATAAAATCGGCTTTCAGTATATAAATTGTATGTTAAGCCTTATTATGAAACATATATCACCAAAAAAAATAGATGGTGTTGGGAAATCCCCCAACAATATGGAAAATAAGGCAAAGATTTCATTATCACCAATCACTCATTCATTCAAGAAATATTCCCTGAGTGCCTGCTATGTATCAGACACTATTCACTAACTGCCCCTGGGTAACTTACATTCTAGTGGATGCAGCTGCATTCCAGTGATTGAAGACAGAGTTCTTGAATCCTAGTCCATCATCAAGATGAAGTCCATATCTCTCAGCCCCATAGCCTCTCCAGCTCCAAGAGAACTCCCACTTACACCCTGCACCTCGACAAACAGAACTCCCAGCTCCTTCACACCTCTGTTACTGGGAACCCCCTTGTGCTCTCCACATTTTTATCACCTCCTCTGAGAAATCTCCACACTTCTCTTCCTACCTCACAGATTCTGTCCTGCCTTCCTCTGTGCCCTCAGAACCTCTTGCACATGTCTACAATATAGCACATCTCACTTTATGTCAGAATTATTTATGTCACATTGGACTATAGCTTTCTCTAGGGAAAAGAAAGGTTCTTATTTACCTGAGGATTGTCAGAGCTTGACAATCACCACACACCCCACGCATGCACACACACGCGCACACGCCTCCCACTTGTTCTTCCTCCTCTATTCCTCTTCTCGGTGAATGGTACCCCCGTCCTCTCAAGTGCTCAGGCCAAAAACCTGGGCTTCATCCTCAATGAATCCCTCGCTCTCACCTCCTACATCCAACCAAGGCTTGTCCTGTCTACCTCTGTGCACACCTTCATCTCTGGATCAATCACTTCCCTCGGACTAGATCAATCTTGCCCCGACCGTCATAGCCTAGATAACTCATTAATCTTGACTTCCTCTAAGAAGCCTGACTTAATTCCTGTCCCCCGACCCCAGGCTGGGCTGAGTGTTCTCTGGGTAGTTAGGTCTCCTATGCTTCCTAGTTTATATGGTGATTGCTCTTCTCTCCTAATGTAACTAGGAGGGCAGGTTCTTATTTATAAGTGCATCCCCATCTCCCAGCCTATTGCCTGAGATGTGATTAAGTCCCCACTGATGACTTTTTAAATAAATGCAGGAACAAACCTGTTTGGGCTCAGAAAGCCTGGATGCCACTCAGATCTGCCACAGTTAGCTAGCTGGGTCACTATGCACTTAACTTCTCTGAGCCTCAGTGTTCTCCTCTGTTAAATGGTCATAATAAGTCCTCCCAGTCCGCCTCCAGGGATGAACATAAGACTCAAATGAGATAATAAATGTGAAGCTATTTATAACCTCTAAGTTGTTTTACACATGTAAAATGTTATTTCTAAATGTTCTGGGTTTGGGTTTTTTGGGTTTTTGTTTTTTTGCATTTTCTCTGGGTTATTTCAGTTATATCTAGGTATTGCGCCGACTTGTAAATTTCCTGTAGGTGCAGAATCCAAGAAGAAAAATGTTACTGCTGCTTATCTCTGAGAAGATTTAGAACTGAAATGTCTTGAATTTTTTAAACAGTTAAAAGAACATCTTTAATACAAATTGTACTGGAGGCACTGCTTTAAATAACCTAAGTTTCCCTTAAGCAACCAGTACCAAATTGATAACAAATTAAACAAACTAACCCTCTATAATATTGGTATAAGAGGAAAGAACTGACAACTTAGAACAGAGTAAAGGGAAAAAAAGAAATTCAAAGCAACCTTAAGTTTAGTTTTACACCTACTAAATTAGCAAAAACATTTTAAAATGTTGAGGTTACAGAAAAGCCAATATGCACATACATTGCTGTTTGGATATAAATTGTTTGCTTCTTTGGAAAGCAAATTGATAAAATATATCAAGAGCAAAAAATAATTCTATTCTTGGAAATCTAGCTTAAGAATTTAACAGAATAAACAGGGTTTGTGTACAAAAACATATAGTATTACTCATAAATCATCAAAAAGTGCAAACATTTACAAGAGTGGAGAAGTGGTTTGGTAAAGCATGTTGCATCCACTGGATGAAACATTTTATAGCCATTAAAAGCAATCATTTCGGATGCATGGCCATGGCACCCTAGTCCTACCCAAGAAACCCCTGTGACCACAGTTGGACAGTTCTTCGTATCAGGAAAGGGCCAAGATTTTAGAACAGAACCTTGCCCAAGTCTTCAAGCAAGTCAAAGCTAAGTTCCCCAAGATGTTTCCAGTGAAGGTGTTCAGCTTGAGTCAGAGCCTACAAGATACCATGTGGCAGTGGGTTGGCAGGAGGTGGCAACAGGCACTCTAACATTACAGGAGTTTGATAACATACCATAATTCTGCTCACGATGGGACTACCCACATTCCACTGGCCTTGAAGGAGACTGTGGACACAGGAGCAAGGCTGTGCTCCTGCAGCCAGCTCACAACCAAAATTAAAAGGATGGCCAGACCCCTTGGAAAGAAGGAGTCAAATGCATTCAAAGAGGCTAGGGGGAGCCTTTGACTCTGTACTCCTTGCAACTGTAGGAGGGTATTCATGTACTTGTATAGTACCTTCTCCTTGAATCTGGACTGGTCCTGGGACTCACTTGTAACTATAGAATATGGCAGAAGTGATGCTGCATGCCTTCTGAAGATAGGTCAGAAAAAGTTTTCCAGCTTCTACTGGGTCTCTTGGAACACTCTCAGAGAGCCCTGGACCACCATGTAAGCCCTGTGACTGCCATCCTGGAGAAGCCAGATGTAGGCATTCTGGTTGACAGTCCCACCAAAGCTCAACCTTCTAGCCTCTAAGGTATCACACATATAAGCAAAGCTGTCTCATATTCCCTCGATCAGCCCATCCACAAGCTGATTACCCCCAAGTGACCTCAGCTAATGCCATATGGAGCACAAAAATTGATCAGAAAAAAAAAAAAAGAATTGATCAGTTAACCTTGGCCCAAATTCTGGACCCTCAAAATTATGGGACATAATGGTTGTTATTTTTAGCCACTAAGTTTGGGGGTAATTAATATGCAGCCATATATAACCAGCACATCACGTTTGGAGGATGCTTGAGAATAAACTCATAATTCCGTAAACAAGTAAATGAAGGTAAACAATCAAGCATCTATCCTGCCTTTCCTTTATGAACCATACTTTGGAGTAACCAAACAGTTGATGAGGTTGAGCTCTTTTTACAGAAGAATTATAGCTAATAAATGTGAGGGAATATCGAATTAGAATATATTATTATAATAAATAGAATATTTGAAACTCCTGATGAAATAATAGCATGAGGCAATGATCATCAATGACTGCTAAAATCATTAGACAAAAGGCAAGTGAGGAACGTTATAATGAACAGATCAGGCTGAGAGCACTTCAACCCACTAACTGCTATCTTCTTAATAAGCCAAGACAAGAGAAAACCAGCCATTATGGGCCTCCTGGTGTGAGACAACAAGAAGTACACAGCACCAGCTCTGAAATTTTCTTGCCCCCAAATCAAACCCGAACCTGGCAGAACTTCTGGATTTCATCCCAGAGACCAGGGGAACATGTTAAATGATCTCTGGGGGATGTAATCAGCAAAATGCAAAACATGGAAAATTCTACAGGGCAAACAACCAAGTTTCTTCAAAATATAAGTTTTTTTTTAATTGAGGAAGAAGGGGAATCTACTGATTAAACGAGACTTAGAAGATATACCAACCAAATTCAATGTGTAGACTATTTCTGGATACTGATATATGTATTTTTGAAAATATATATTTTAAACACTGTATATTTGATGATATTAGGAAATCATTTTTATTTTTTAGGTGTGCTAGGATATTGTAGATAATTTTTAAAGCATCTTTATCCGGGGTGCCTGAGTGGCTCAGTCGGTTAGGCATCCAGCTTTGATTTCAGCTCAAGTCATGATCTCGGGGATTCTGGGATTGAGCTCTGCCTTGGGCTCCATGCTCAGCTCAGAGTCTACTTGAGATTATTTTCCTCTTCCTCTCCCTCCCCCTCTGCACCTCCCTCTGCTCATGTGTGCAGGCACATGCTCTCTACCTCAAATAAATAAATAAAATCTTTTTTTAAAAAACAAAAAGCATCTTTGTCTTTTTTAATTTAAATTCAAGTTAGCGGCCCGGGCTCCACCACGCCTCCAGCCGGCAGCCGTGTCTCTCCGTGTCGCCTGCTTTGGACCTCCGTCCTCAACTCGACTCGCTCGAAATGGACCCCAACTGCTCCTGCTCCACCGGTGGCTCCTGCACGTGTGCCGGCTCCTGCAAATGCAAGGAGTGCAAATGTACCTCCTGCAAGAAGAGCTGCTGCTCCTGCTGTCCCGCGGGCTGTGCCAAGTGTGCCCAGGGCTGCATCTGCAAAGGCGCATCGGACAAGTGCAGTTGCTGTGCCTGATGTGGGGGAGCCTGTGCCCGAAGTAAACACAGCCATGTGTACACACCTGCAGTTTTAAAACATTTTTCATACTACCCTGACCCATTTGCTACATTTCCTGTTTCTATGAAGTACCTGAGTTAAAATAAAAATTGTTGAGTTTAAAAAAAAAAACAAAAAAATAAAAAAATAAAAAATAAATTCAAGTTAGCTAACATATAGTGTTATTATTAGTTTCAGGGGTAGAATTTAGTGATTTGTCAGTTGCATATAACACCCAGTGCTCATTACATCAAGTGCCCTCCTTCAGGCCCATCACCAGTTACCCCATCCCCCCACCCACCTCCCCTCCAGCAACCCTCTGTGTGCTCCCTATGGTCAAGAGTCTCCTATGACTTGCCTCTCTGTTATTATCTTATTTTATTTTTCCTTCCCTTCTCCTATGTTCATCTGTTCTGTTTCTTAAATTCCATATATGAGTGAAATCATATGGTATTTGTCTTTCTCTGACTGACTTATTTCACTTAGCATAATACACTCTAATTCCATCCATGTCTTTGCAAATGGCAATATTTCATTCTTTTTGATGGCTGAATAATATTCCACTCTGTGTGTGTGTGTGTGTGTGTGTGTGTGTGTGTGTGTGCGCGCGCGCGCGCGTGTGTGTGTGTGTACACACCACATCTTCTTTATCCATTCATCATCAGTCAATGGACATCTGGGCTCTTTCCATATTTTGGCTATTGTGGACATTGATGCTATAAACATTGGGGTGCAGGTGCTCCTTTGGATAAATACCTAGAAGTGTAATTCCTGGGTCATAGTGTAGTTCTATTTTTAACTTTTTGAGGAAACTCCATACTCTTTTCCAGAGTGGCTGCACCAGTTTGCATTCCCACCAACAGTGTAAGAGAGTTCCCCTTTCTTCACATCCTTGCCAACATCTGTTGTTTCTGTGTTGTTAATTTTAGCCATTATGACCAGTGTGAGGTGTTATCTCATTGTGGTTTTGATTTGTTTTCCCTGATGATGAGTAATGTTGAGCATTTTTTCATGTGTCTGTCAGTCATTTGTATGTCTTCTTTGGAGAAATGTCTGTTCATGTCTTCTGCCCATTCCTTGACTGGATTTTTTGTTTTTTGGGTGTTGGGTTTGAGGAGTTCTTTATAGATTTTGCATACTAGCCCTTTACATGCAGTTATTTGCAAATATCTTCTCCCATTCTATAGGCGCCTTTTAGTTTTGTTAATTGTTTCCTTTGCTGTGCAAAAACTTTTTATCTTGATGAAGTCCCAATCGTTCATTTTTGCTTTTGTTTCCCTTGCCTTTGGAGACATGCCTAGCAAGAATTTGCTGTGGCCAAGGACACAGAGGTTACTGCCTCTGTTCTCCTCTAGGATTTTGATGGACTCCATCATTTAGGTCTTTCAACCATTTTGAATTCATTTTTGTGTATGGTATAAGTAAGTGATCCAGTTTCATTCCTGTGCATGTGGCTGTCCAATTTTCCCAATACCACTTGTTGAAGAGACTGTCTTTTTTCCATTGGACATTTTTTCCTGCTTTGTTGAAGATTAGTTGACCATAGAATTGAGGGCCCATTTCTGGGTTCTCTATTCTGTTCCATTGATCAGTGTGTCTGTTTTTGTGCCAGTACCATACTGTCTTGATGATTACAACTTCGTAATAGAGCTTGAAGTCTGGCATTGTGATGCCACCAACTTTGGTTTTCTTTTTCAACATTACTTTGGCTATTTGGGGTCTTTTCTGGTTCCATACAAATTTCATAATTGTTTGTTCCAGCTGTGTCAAAAATGCTGGTGTTATTTTTATAGGGATTGCATTAAATGTGTAGATTACTTTGGGTATTACAGACATTTTAACAGTATTTGTTCTTCCAATCCATGAACATGGAATGTTCTTCCATTTCTTTGTGTCTTCCTCAATTTCTTTCATAAGTGTTCTATAGTTTTCAGAGTATAGATCTTTTACCTCTTTGGTTAGGTTTATTCCTAGGTATCTTATGGTTTTTGGTGCAATTGTAAATGGGATCAATTCCATGATTTCTCTTTCTGCTGCTTCGTTCTTGGTGTATAGAAATGCAACAGACTCCTGTGCATTGATTTTATATCCTGCAACTTTACTGAATTCCTTTATCAGATCTAGCAATTTTTTGGTAGAGTCTTTTGGATTTTCTACAGAGTATCATGTCATCTGCAAGGAGTGAAAGTTTGACTTCTTCTTTGCTGATTTGGATGTCTTTTTTTTTTTTTTTGACAGAGAGAGCGAGAGCACAAACAGGGGGAACAGCAGAGGGAGAGGGAGAAGCAGGCTCCAGCAGGGAACCCGATATGGGGCTCAATCCCAGGACCCTGGGACCATGACCCGAGCCGAAGGCAGATGTTTAACCATCTGAGCCACCCAGGTGCCCCAGATTTGGATGTCTTTTATTTCTTTTTGTTGTCTGATTTCTGAGGCTTGAACTTCCAATACTACGTTGAACAACAATGGTGAGAGTGGACATCCCTGTCATGTTCCTGACCTTAGGGGAAAAAAGCATCTTTATCTTTGGAGATAAAAGATGCATGTATCCCAGATGCATCTGGGATTTCCTTTAAAACAATCCAGTGGTAAGGGGATAGGAGTGGATTTAGTAAAATGAAGCAAGACCAGCCATACATGTTGATATTATTAAACCTAGGTGGTGGAGATGTGGAGGTTTAACACATTAATATCTCTACTTTTTGTACATAATTTAAATTTACATTAAAAAACTTTAAAACAAATAGCTCTAGACAAAACAATGGGGGGAAGTGTTTCTCGTGAGGCATCACTGAGTGATCTGAGTGCAAGAGAGACAGTCTTTACCTCTTCCCCTCTCGCCAAATCCCCCTGCACTTATAGGACTAGAAACCTAAAGAGGTGTCTGAAGTCACATTTTAAGGATGCATAATGGAGAGGAGTTTGGAGAGGGAACAAAATTATTAAGGAGGATTATACTGTCACCACTTGACACAATGGGGATTGCTGCTTTTAACTGCTTTAAACAAGTCTTACTTCATACCAGAGCTTCTACTCAAGAAGGCGTCGCCATGGGAAATGGATCCTGCCCAGATCAAATCTTTCTTCCTGGCTGGGTCTTTGAGTACATGTTCCTTCCGTACAGGGCAAGAGAATGAAGGTGGTTCTTACAATGCACTTGAAATTCTTTTTTTTTCTTCATGGTGCCCTTGTAGCCAGGTGTCTTGGAAGGCCCAGGAATGAAGGCGCCTCTGGATAAAGAGGCTGTCCTGCCTGAGAGGCTGGGGGACCAGGTCAATTTTCTGCTTTTCCATGGGTCTCTATTTCCTTCAGATGCAATGACAAGCAGTATAGCATAGGGTGATCCAGTGGACTCTGGACACAGCTGATTCTGCAAGTCGTCAGCTGGGCAATCTTTTACCTTGTTGCACCCCTAAAAGCAAGATGGGTCACCAGCAGCTCTATTGGAGTCATCCACAAAATTACAGCCAGAGTTCTCACTCTTGCTGTGTCTGCTCAGACTGGTACCATCTGATCCAGAAATATGGACTCAGTATGTGCTGTCAGTTTCTGTCAGTACTCGAAGGATACAGGCTTCATGAGGTCAGGTTAAGTGATCACCCTTGAGTGGATTATCCAAGACAACTGCCTGATGAAGGAAACAATGCTAGCTCTTAGTGCATATATTTTAATTAAAAAAAAGAAGAAGAAGAAGAAGTAGGGGGGTGCCTGGGTGGCTCAGTCAGTTGAGCATCTAGCCCGGGTCATGATCTCCAGGTACTGGGATTGAGCCCCACATCCGTCTGTCCAGTTCCTTGCTCAGCAGGGACTCTGCTTCTCTCTCTCTCTCCCCACCCTGCCCCTTACCCAGCTCATGCACACTCTCGAAAGAAAGAAAGAAAGAAAGAAAGAAAGAAAGAAAGAAAGAAAGAAAGAAAGAAAGAAAGAAAGAAAAGAAAGAAAAGAAAGAAAAGAAAGAAAAGAAAGAAAAGAAAGAAAGAAAGAAAGAAAGAAAGAAAGGAAGAAAGAAAGAAAGAAAGAAAGGAACAAAGAAAGGAACAAAGAAAGGAACAAAGAAAGAAAGTAGGGACAGTAACTTCCAGCTCACATTCTTGCTGAAAGTAGAAAATTAGATAATGTATGTAAAGTGCTCAGCATAGGTTCTAGTATAGAGATAGCTTTCACTAAATGCTTATTACTATAATTTATTTCTCCATAAAATGTGGATTGGTCTAAAAATCATTAAGGGTCCTCCTTATTCTAATGTTGGAGGAGTCATTCATTTATACAACAGTATTTCTCACCAAGCCATACACCAGGTTCTGGTGCTAAGGTGGAGACAAACTTGGCATGGGAGCTGGGGGCTAAAGCATATAAGACAAAAACTCCACATACTCAAAATTACTCTTAAAATTCCTCCACCATCAGCTGACCTCCCAATCATTTGCTCAGAGGTGCTGAAAGAGGTGCTACTAGGGGGAGCTACATGGTCTGGGCCATGGAGTGATGGTAGCTATGGGATCTTTCAGGATGTGGCATCTTGTCTCCTTGCAGGACCTGGAAGGTAAGAGCCTTAAACTCTCCTCCATTCAGACCTTTGCCTTTGAACCCTCAACCCCAGTGCTGAATGAGAAAATGGAGAGCAGCCTCAGTGGTGACCTTCCATCAAGTTCAGGGTCACCATGAGATGGTCATCTCCCAGTGACTGGGAGCATGCTGCTTTGGTAGGCTCCTCACACCTCCCTGTGGCACTCAGGCCCCCACAACCTGTTCTCAACATTCCACACAAATGCACTGAGCACCTTCCATGAGAAATATGTTGTGCTGGGCACCTGGGTGGCTCAGTCGGTGAAGCAGCTGCCTTCAGCTCAGGTCATCATCCCAGGGTTCTGGGATCAAGTACCTCATCGGGCTCCCTGCTCAGCTGGGAGTCTGCTTCTCCCTCTGCCCCTGCCCCCCACTCATGCATTCTCTCACTCTCTCTCTCTCTCTCTCTCATGAAAATAAATAAATAAAATCTTCAAAAAAAGAAAAATGTGTTGTGCTGAGCTCTGGCAGGAATGAAGTAAGCCGAAGGTGGCTTCTCCCAGAACTGTATAGACATGGACGCCAGCCACAGTAAGGTACAGCCAACAAGGCCACAAGAAGGGCCAGAGATGGGCTGTGAGGAGCTAGGAGATAGGAACCTTCCTGGGAGGTGATCTTGGACCCGACCCTTAGAGGACAGTGGAGACCTGAGGGGCAAAACATTGGAGAAAGGGTACCATAGGATGGAGGAGACAGCATGAGGCAACATCTGGAGGTGGAAAAGATGGGCTGTATCCAAGTAATATCAGGAGGATCATATGATTGGTTGAAAGGGGAGGTGAGACTGGAGATGTTGACAGGGCCAGGTGGCAGAAGGCCTTAAGGTCAGGCCGAGAAGACTGGACTTTATTGTGTAGGCAGCAGAGAGTCAAGGGACTGGGGCTGGCTGTGGGAAGATGACACCAGCTGGGTGTGAAGCTCTCCTCCCCAGACCTGCCCACATCCTCAGGGGATGTTGCATAGCACACTCCAAGATTTGGAAAGCCCCAACTATAAATCTCTCAGCCCCAAGGCAAGTCCTTTCCATAGTGGCTTCAGCAGAACTTTAGGGTCAAGAGAGACAACCTTTTAGGCATCTCTATACAATTGCCCTTCATTAGTGGAGAAGCACGTCAAGATGGAGCGGGAGTGGTGAAGGCAATGAAGTGAAGGGCTCCTGGCAAAGTAACAGACTAAATATCCTGGAAGCTCCCCGCAAGAAAACACCCAGATAAGCTGAGTAATATTTGTTTTAGTCATTTTGAAGATATAGGAAATGTCACAGGAAAGTAAGGGCATTTCCAAGATCAAAACAAAGGAAGAGCTGAAAACCAGGGCAGGTAGAGAGCTGCAGCCGTGTTACAGAGGAGTTGTCAGGGTGACAGCAGAATTGGGAGCTTGCCTTCCAAGCGGGAGGTAAGCTTGGTAAGGATTGTGCTAGAAGGACCCTGGGAGTCTTACTCTGTGTGTGCTTCTGAGTCCCTGGCTGCCCTCTGCTTACAGTGCTTGGAAAAGCCAAGAATATTTTGTCTAAGGAGACAGCTGGTATAGTGGAGAGAGACCCTAACCTGGTCTCTAACCTCCCTCATCACTCCTCCCTTCTCTAAGCCTTGATTTTATTTTGTTACAACTGACCACCACAGGTGACCTCACACAGTGGCTGGGAAAATTTATTCACTCATTCAGCAAATCCATATTGAACAGGGAGTGTGAAAAGTGCTGGGATATGAAATTGAACAGGATAAAATCCCTGCTTTCAAGGAATTCATGTTCTAGTGAGTGAGCAGAGAAAACAGAAAACAATATGCGAAAGAGATAGTAAAGACATACACAAGGTAGAGAGGAGGGAGCTCTCCCTAGCCTCGGCCAGCAGGCTTTGAGAGGGGGTGTTGAGAGGAGTTGCTCACCAGAAGGTGGGGAGGGCACTCCAGGCAGGAGCGGAGCCCAGAGTCTGAAGCAGGGAATTACATATGGTGCAGTGTGGCTGGGCAATACAGTGCGGCTGGAGAGTGGTAGGAGAAAAAGGCCAATAGGGACAGAGCTCGCAAGGCTGGAAGATGAGGCATTGCATAGGTGCCAATGAAACATATGTGAATTTCAGAGCAACTCCTTCCTCCTTGCAATAATTCACAATCCTCTTCCCACAGCCATGACACCTATGGCTGTCATCAGAGTAAGTCAGGCTACTCCTTTCAGTATGCCTGGGCTCCCCAGAAAGCAGAGCATTAGTCATGGTGCTTATGAGCTACTCTTTTATTAGGGAGCAGCAGTGAGGGATAAGGGGAGTGAAGCAGAAAGGAGAGAAGGCCAATACAAGATGGTCACTGTTAAATGAGCCTCATTTTCAACCTCATGGAAATGCCCCCAGGCAATCTGCATTTCAGGTAGAGTGACCAATTGTCTTGGTTTTTGTAGGACTGAACTGCATAGGATTTCCCAGGACATGAGACTTTCAGTACTAAATCCAGGAAAGTCTCAGGCAAGCCAGGATGAATTTATCTACCCTAGTCTCAAGGCTGTCTTCAGGGGAGAAAGGGAAGAATTTATCCACCAGCTCCCTTTCCCAGAGGTTGAAGGTTCTCCCACGGAGTGCAAATTTCCCCCATATATCTGAGCTGCACGTATATGGGCATCACATGGGCTCTACAGGAGAGTCACCAGGGAAGTTCCAGGGTGGAGGAGAGAGTCATGCAACATGGGCCTGGGTAAGACACTATCAGAGTGAGCCCTCAGGAAGTCAGCATCCACACAAAGGTGCTTACCATAGCAGCAGCATGAATAAGAGGTGGAGGCTGAGAAGATCCAAAGTGGTGCATCCTTCACCCCTAATTTAAAGATATTAGTCCAAGCAATCTTCTACTTTCACTTTGTGAGCTCTCAGGAGGGTGCAACAGTCAGCTTGGTGTCTTGGTCCCCTCCCCCATGTCCATCATGAATACAGCAGCTAAGTACTCTTAAAAATATAAAAACCCTAAATATCAACTAGGGAATAGAAAGAAAGGTATCCCAAGATTGCAAGGGATTACAGGTCATCACTAGGTGGACATCTTTAATAGACATGCAAACACTAAATGACAGAAAACTGCAATCAGATCTAATGCAGAAAGCAATGGGAATGGAATATTAACTAGAGTTGCTCTGACTTCAGATCCTTCAACTCTTAATCATGGAGTTCAGAACTGCTCTTCTTTTTTTAAAGATTTTTTATTTATTTATTTATTTGTTTATTTGACACAGAGAGAGCTCAAAGCAGGGGGAGCGGCAGGCAGAGGGAGAAGCAGGCTCCCCGCGGAGCAGGGAGCCCAATGTGGGACTCGATCCCAGGACCCTGAGATCATGACCTGAGCCGAAGGCAGACGCTTAACTGACTGAGCCACCCAGGTGCCCCCAGAATTGCTCTCCTAATTCAATTTGAAGCCACTGGATGTTCTTGCCATGGTACCCCCATGCCTCCTCAGCATAGAAGCAGCAGCTAAAACCACAGGAGGGGATGAGACTGCCCAAAGAAAGTCTATAGAATGACAAGGGCTGTAAGACAAGGACAGATCCTGAAGAACACTAATATTTTTAAAAAGGTCAGGGGAGAAAGAGCCCACAAAGGAGACAAGAAGGGGTAGAATCAGGAAAATTCAATGTTGTGTGTACCAAAGTAGTAGTACCAAAATGAAAGACTCCTCGGGTGTTCAATGCAGGAGGGAAAAGAAGTTAAATCAGATAAGAACTGAAAAGCTTCTAATGGGTTTGGCTATTAGGGGTTC
This sequence comes from Callorhinus ursinus, assembly GCF_003265705.2. Classification (NCBI taxonomy): domain Eukaryota; kingdom Metazoa; phylum Chordata; class Mammalia; order Carnivora; family Otariidae; genus Callorhinus; species Callorhinus ursinus. The sequence continues at coordinate 29,891,306 of NW_027397086.1, read as the reverse complement.
CTGGTGTCCTTAGAGAAACCAAGTTGGGGCAGGAGGCACGGTGCAGTGAGCTCAGGAGTGAATAGGCAGTGAGGAAGTAGGAATAGTCAGTACTGACTACTCTTTAAAGAAATTTGGATAAGATTAGCAAACCAGCTGAAAGGCAAGAAGAAGATAATTGTTGGAATAAGGTCCTAGAGCAAGCTGGAGGGGATGAATGAGGCCCAGATTGGCCTTGAAAAGGATGAAGAGCATGCTGAGAATGAGATAAAGGGAATGATGTTGGATTTGAGGGTAGAAAAGTGGGGGGAAGACCGGAAAGGTCACCCTTGATGTCTCAATTGTTCCATGAAGTAGGACATATAGAGAGGAGTATGGGAAACTAAAAATGGGGTATGAATAGTTGTTCGGAGAAATGGAAGGATAAGTAAAAGGACTGACAAGTGGTCCTAAGAGCCTGGCTGAGATTGAACACCTTGCACGTGTTGCTATACAGTAGTGATTTGTTCATGCATTCATTTGTTAATTCACCCATTTTGGGCCACATCAATGATTGTTGGTTCCCATTAGAAACATTAATCAGTGACTTAGTTTTGGTCATACATATATATGTCACAGTTTCATTAAGATCAGAGCTCCAAGTTGCCATCAAGGATCATGACTCCATCATGGCCACATCCACCAATTGAGCTCATCCTCCACCACAGCTTCCACTGCCAGGTAGATGCTGATGACCTCCAAATTTCTAACCCCAGTCCAAATCTTCCCCTGGGATTTAAGACTAGCCTATACCCAAGAGATACCTCAATCTCAACATATCCAAATCCATACTCACCAACTTCATCCCTAAACCTGCTCCAGCAGGGGAGTGCACCTCTCCAGACTGTGTACACAAGGGTATCAAGGTTTCCTTTTCAATATCTAATTCCTTCCTTGGTTCTAAAAATGCCATCTCCAAAGGCTACCCCTTCAGGTCGGGAATCATGATATTCACGGTCTATGCATGGCCTACCCACTTGAAGCCCCAAAAGAAATGTTTAAATATTACTTCTAGGCTCCCCTAGAACAGACTGCACACTCACACCATGACTAACTACAGGCGACTCCAATTAACCAACACCACCCAGCATTGAAAGTTTCTTCATGACACAGCCCAAACACCAGTTCAGGGGTCCTGCCAAAGAATTGATGTCAGTATTTGAGATCAGGGAACAGAACGAATAGATCTAAATTCATACCATCACCTTATCTTGACCAACTGTATCCAACCTCCCAAAGCAGTTTAGACCACAGCCCAGTTGGAATAACAAATGGATTTCATCCTCTCTGCCAGCTCTAATGGATTAATGATGGTGCCTGAAGTTGCAAAGTATTTTGGAACCTTGACCAGATTCATCAGGAAAAAGTGTGCTGATCAGTTGGTCATGTCTGCCACAGGGACAGGCATGAAGCTGGGAAGATAACACCAGTATGGGAGAGCTTCACATGTGAAAAGGCCTCATTAGACTACAAGCCTCCCAGTAGACCTCAATTAAAGACTTGCAAGTCTTAATACTGGTTATGGAGCATGTGATTGTTTTATGGAAGCATGTTTATTCACTCATTCATTTGTTCATTTGTAATTATTCATTGAATGTCTCCTATGTACCAGATACTGGCCTGAGCACTAGGAGTACAGCTGTAAATAAGACAAACAAGATCCCTGCTCTCACAGGGCTTTCATTCTAGCAGGATGTGTAACAAATAAGAAAATACTGGTTAGAGATAAGTGCTACACAGATAATTAAAGCAAGATGATGTGATTCAGATTATCTGGGTGACTCCTTTTGATTCACTGTGTGTCAGGGAAAGCTGTGAAATGATCTGGAGAAAGAGAGTTCCAGGCAGAGGGAAGAGCTAGTATAAACACCTTAAGGCAGGAAATAATTTGTGTTCAAGGGATGGAAAAAAGGCCAGAGTAACTGACGAGGAAGAGACTGGTTCAAAAAGATGATGGAGAGATAAACAGAAGCTGGATCCCATAGAGCTTTGTAGGCCAGGATAAGTAGTTTAGACCCTATTCTTGGTGCTTTGAAGAATTATTTAAGGGTCTTAAGCAGAAGAGTTGGCACGATCTGATTTATACTTTTAAATAATCATTCTGGCTGCTGAGTGGAAAACAGAGAGTAGAGGAACAGGACAGAGACAGGGAGACTAGTTAAGAGGCCACTGCAGTAATTCATGAGAGTTGATGTTGGCTGGGACCAAATGTGAGAGTGCTCCAAGTCTTGACTGTAGACCCCCTTCTCTACATCTTCTGCTAGTGTTCTCCCCCAGTCCAAAACTTTGGATACACTCTATGCAGTAGTGTCTCCCAAAACTCTTATCTTCCACTCTGCCTACCTCTTAGACCTTGACTCATAAATATCCAAGCTCATGTTGGATATATCTCCACTAGGATGTCAAATGTGTCTCAGACTTAACTTGTACCAAATCAAACTTTTGATTCTTCCCACCTTTAAACCTCTTCTTCCCTCTGCCTTCCCTATTCCAGTACATACCCATTCACACAGATTATCACAGCTAAAACCTTGGATATATCTTTGATTTCTTGATTTTTCTCACCCCTCATACCCACCTCTGTTGAATTTCCCTAGAAATAATCAAGCATTTAAAACTTTCCATCATCATCAAAAACGAGGAGACCACAGAGGAGAAGATGAAACAAAGACATGAGGCTGAGAGGCCAACATGTTGGATGGCTCATCCATGTGGATGTTGAAGTCACCAGGAATGATGTCAGGAAAAAGAACAGACAGGAAGACAGTTTGTCAGTGCTAAAGATACTAATGAATGAGGGTAGAGAGCGCATTAATGTGTACTACAGAGGAGTGGAGTTTTGAGGGAAGAGGGGGGAAGAAACAGATTTGGAATCGAGAGTAGAAAGCAAGGAGGCCCCACCCAAACCAACCCACTTGCCCTACCTACCCCGCCTCCAGGCCCTCAGGTAGCCGATGTTTAAAAGAGGAGAGACTCCCTCCACTTGAAAGGGTTACAGAAGAAACTGTCACAAGCAGACATCCAGTTTTCACTTGGTACAAAAGGGGAAGTGAATTTAGAGAAGAGGTTGAGGATATTGGGGACAGTGTAATTGAAAGCCATGAGTTCACAAACCCACAGGAAAAGAGTCTGGGAGTGCCAGGAGGGGTGGGAAATGGAGTCAGACTGGAGACTGTTTAGAGTGGCACAAGGGTTAGGGTCCCACTGACCTGTGGAATTTGGGTTTCTGGAGATAAGTGAGGCAAACAGAAGTGTGAGGAATCAGGATTTCCTAGAGAAAGATGGTCTTGAGACAGAAGGCTTGTGGCTATGGGCAACAATCCTCTTCTGTGCTGGTGAGTGGTGCAGAAATCACAGAGTGAGTGCCTGAAGGGATGGTTCTCCTAGGTGGTCTTCACTGTGAAGGTTTCCGGGGAGGGGCTAACTAGCCTGATACTGGATCCTTAGAGCAACTTTTCTCTCAGGTGATGCAGTGCTACAGTAACCTGGAGTACAAGGTACACGAGCCTGCCACTTTACCCGTGGGTGGTGTGGTGCTCTGGGTGCAGCCTCCCAAGCCACTCCCCATGAGTGCCTCTAATGTAAACACCACAGTGGTTTCTCAGAGTCTGTAGATCCATCCTCGAGTTTTCAGGAAGAATTTTAATTCTTCTATCTTGATAATAATCTTAATAAAAAAATAAAATCATATTCTGCATCATCTAGAGGTAGGCTTACTAGAGAAAACCCAGGACTCACAGTTAAACTTGAATTTCAGATAAACAACAAATACTTTTTAGTATAAATATATCCCAGATATTGCATAGGACATACTTAAATACTAAAAAATTATACTTTACCCCTAACTATAGCCACATGATATCAGTGCCTGTATTAGTCAGCATTCTCCAGAGATCCACAGGATGAGTTAGCAAGCTGGTGACCCAGGAAAGCGAATGGTGTACTTCCAGTCCAAGTCCAAAGGCCTGAGAACGAAGAGATTTGATGATAGTTCTGGTCTGAAGGCCAACAGGCTTGAGATCCACAAAAAAGCCAATGTCCCAGTTCAAAAGCAATCAGGCAGAAAGAACTCTCTCTTACTCAGGAAAGTGTTGGCCTTTTTATTCTATGCAAGCCTTCAACTGAGTGGATGAGGCCGGTCCACATTAGAGAGGGAAATCTGCTTTACTAAGTCTAAAGATTTAAATGTTAATCTTATCCAAAAAACACCTTCACAGAAACATCAGAGAAATATCTGACCAAATATCTGGCACCCCTAGGCCTATCCAAGTTGACACATACAACTAACCATCACAGGGCCCATGTTTGTACTTTTATGATGGAATTGGGACCAAGCAGTAGTACTTTAATTATAACAGTTAACGAGAAAAGAGAGGCAGACCTAATATCAAAGTGTTAACTGAAGATGAAATGATAGCACAGGCCTGTAAGAAGCAAGCTCTCAGAAGTTCAAATGGAAAAAGACTGTGGAAGAACTGAGTCACAAGTAGTAAAGACATGACAGATTCAAAAGAACTTCCCTTTAACAGGTCAGCCCCATAGTAATGTTGCAAAATAGCCCATGAGTGTCAGCAAGAAAAGAAATCCATCACACTGAATGCATTAGTTTGGATTTCGATGGGTTTTGTAGCATTGTATTTAATTTGTAAATCTGTTGTGATTTTACTATTTATAAGGAGGTTACACCTACTTTCGATATCTGTATATATATATTGAAATCACATTAAATTAAAATGCATTTAAGTCAATACTGGGGGCATCTATAAGATTTTTGTCCTTTTATTTTTTTTAAAGATTTAATTTATTTATTTGAGAGAGAGAGAGTGAGTGAGAAAGAGAGAGAGCACACAAGCAGGGGCAGAAGGAGAAGGAGAAGCAGACCCCCCTACTGAGCAGGGAGCCTGACACAGGACTCAGTCCCAGCACTCAACCCCAGGACTCTGGGATCATGACCTGAGCCAAAAGCAGATGCTTAACTGACTGAGCCACCCAGGTGCCCCAATTTTTGTCCTTTTAATGGGTCCATTAGATTATTATCCTTAGTTTGAGAAATACATGTAAAAGAGTTTTGACCCTTTTTAGGAGATTTGTATTTTGGAGAATTTCATTTGTAGAATTCATTGAACTAGATGCTATTAAAACTTTTTTTAAGATTTATTTATTTATTTATTTTAGAAAAAGAGTGCATGTGAGTGAGGGGTAAGGGCAGAGGAAAAGAATCTCAGGTAGACTCCCCGCTGAGCAGGGAGCCCCATGGGGGGCTTGATCCCATTACCCTGAGATCATGACCTGAGCCAAAATCAAGAGTCAGATGCTTAACCCACTGCGCCACCCAGATGCCCCTAAAAATTTTTTTAATTACAAATTGAAAAAAGTGTATACTACGTGCTATACTGACTTGGGAAATGTTACCCATGCATATTTCCTCTCAAATATACACAAAGCATTTTAGTAAATAAAAGGCTCTGAGAAACCCAACAAAAAAAGATATCAAATATTTCCTACAGTTTTTCCCAACCTTATGTGAGCAAAGAATATCTCCACTGCAGCACTATTAATATCCTGAGGAACAGCTTTCTTTGAAAAATCAGTTGGAAAAACACTCATCCATAACACTATCCAAAATACGGATACTCTACTCAACATGTTTGTGACAAGGATCCCCCTAGCAGTCCAGTGAAGCCTCTGGGTATCTCTTAGAATAATGTATTTAAATGCATAAAATAAAATATAAAGAATTATAAGGGAAACTAATTATACTGAAATACAGCTTTCAAAATAACTTTTTTAAAAAATGGGAGTACCTAAAGGAAAGAGGGAGGAGGGAACAGAAAAAAAATATTAAAGGAATAATGGCCAAGGACCACATATTATTTGATTCTATTCATATGAAAAATCTAAAATAGGCAAATCTATAGAGACCAAGAGTAGATGGAGGTGGCACATTGGAAAACAACAGCTAAAAAGAGGAGGGTCTGTCTTTGGGATAATGAAGTGCTCTAGAATTGGTTGTGCTGATGGCTGTCCATCATCCATATATATAACAATATACGTTTAACTGTACACTTTACATGGCTTAATTATATAGTACATGAAGTATAACTCAATAAATCTGTTTTTAAAATTATCATAAAAAATTCTCCAATTATGTTGAAAACTATAAATGCACACAGATCCAAGAAACCAAATAAATCCCAAACAGAAGAAATATAAAAACTACACCAAGACACATCATAAACAAATTGCTCAAAACCAATGATAAGGAGAAAATCTTGAAAGCAGTCTGAGACACATTATACACAGTGGGAAAAAGAGAGGACAACAGATTTATTGTTGAATGCAATGAAAGGTAGAAGGCAACAGAGTAAAATCTGTTTTTTTTTAAGATTTTATTTATTTATTTGACAGAGAGACAGAGAGAGAGTATAAGTAGGCAGAGAGGCAGGCAGAGGGAGAGGGAGAAGCAGGCTCTCTGCTGAGCAGGGAGCCCGATGCGGGGCTCAATCCCAGGACCCTGGGATCATGACCTGAGCCGAAGGCAGCCACTTAACCGACTGAGCCACCCAGGCGCCCCTAGGGTAAAATCTTTTATACACAAAAGAAAAAAACTGTCAAGCTAGAATTCTACCCACAGGGAAATTATCTTTCAAAAACAAAGGCAACACAGTGAGATTCCACCTCACACCCATTAGGATGGCTACTATCCAAACAATGGGAAACAATAAGTGTTGACAAGGATCTGAAGAAATTGAAATCCTCCTGCCTTGCTGGTGGGAATGTAAAATGATGCAGCCACTGTGGAAAACAGTTTGGTGGTCCCTCAAAAAAATTAAACATAAAGTTACCAATATGATCCAGTAATTCCACTCCTTGGTATATATCCAAAGTAACTGAAAACAGGTGTTCAAACAAAAACCCATACAAGATACCTACAGTCAAAAATGATGTACTGTATCAATGTGATACACTACATTAATAAAAAAAGGACAAGAACCATATGATCCTCTCAATAGATGCAGAAAAAGCATTTGACAAAGTATAGCATCCTTTCTTGATTAAAATTCTGCACAGTGTAGGGATAGAGGGTACATACCTCAAAATCATAAAAACCATCTATGAAAAACCCACAGCGAATATCATTCTCAGTGGGGAGAAACTGAGAGCTTTTCCCCTAAGGTCAGGAACATGGCAGGGATGTCCATTATCACCACTGCTATTCAACGTAGTACTAGAAGTCCTAGTCTCAGCAATCAGACAACAAAAAGAAATAAAAGGCATCCAAATTGGCAATGAAAAAGTCAAACTCTCACTCTTTGCAGATGATATGATACTTTATGTGGAAAACCCAAAAGACTCCACCCCAAAACTGCTAGAACTCATATAGGAATTCAGTAAAGTGGCAGGATATAAAATCAATGCACAGAAATCAGTTGCATTTATATACACCAACAACAAGAGAGAGGAAAGAGAAATTAAGGAGTCTATCCCATTTACAACTGCACCCAAAACCATAAAATACCTAGGAATAAATCTAATCAAAGAGGCAAAGGATCTGTACCCAGAAAACTACAGAATACTCATGAAAGAAATTGAGGAAGACACAAAGAAATGGAAACACATTCCATATTCATGGATTTGGAGAACAAATATTGTTAAAATGTCTATACTACCCAGAGCAATCTACACATTCAATGCAATCCCTATCAAAATACCATCAACTTTTTTCACAGAACTGGAACAAATAATCCTAAGATTTGTATGGAACCAGAAAAGACCCTAAATAGCCAAAGGAATGTTGAAAAAGAAAACCAAAGCTGGTGGCATCATAATGCCAGACTTCAAGCTCTATCACAAAGCTGTAACCATCAGGACAGTATGGTACTGGCACAAAAACAGACACACAGATCAATGGAACAGAATAGAGAACTCAGAAATGGACCCTCAAATCTATGGTCAACTAATCTTCAACAAAGCAGGAAAGAATATCCAATGGAAAAAAGACAGTCTCTTCAACAAATGGTGTTGGGAAAATTGGACAGCCACATGCAGAAGAATGAAACTGGACCATTTCCTTAGATCATACACAAAAATAAACTCAAAATGGATGAAACACCTAAATGTGTTTCCATCAAAATCCTTAAGGAGAACCCAGGCAGCAACCTCTTCGACCTCAGCCGCAGCAACTTCTTCCTAGACACATTGCCAAAGGCAAAAGAAACAAAGGCAAAAATGAACTATTGGGACTTCATCAGGATAAAAACTTCGGCACAGCAAAGGAAACAGTCAAAAAAAAAAAAAAAAAACAAGAGACAACCGACAGAATGGGAGAAGATATCTGCAAGTGACATATCAGATAAAGGGCTAGTATCCAAAATCTATAAAGAACTCATCAAACTCAACACCCAAAGAACAAATAATCCAATCAAGAAATGGGCAGAAGACATGAACAGACATTTCTGCAAAGAAGACATCCAAATGGCCAACAGACACATGAAAAAGTGCTCAACATCACTCAGCATCATGGAAATACAAATCAAAACCACAATGAGATACCACCGCACACCAGTCAGAATGGCTAAAATTATTAAGTCAGGAAATGACAGATGTTGGCGAGGACATGGAGAAAGGGGAACCCTCCCACACTGTTGGTGGGAATGCAAGCTGGTGCAGCCACTCTGGAAAATGGTATGGAAGTTCCTCAAAAAGTTGAAAATAGAGCTACTCTACAACCCAGCAATTGCCTACTGGGTATTTACCCCAAAGATACAAATGTAGTGATCTGAAGAGGCACCTGCACCCCAATGTTTATACCATCAATGTCCACAATAGTCAAACTATGGAAAGAGCCCAGATGTCCATCAACAGATGAATGGATAAAGAAGATGTGGTACATATATACAATGGAATATTATGTAGCCATCAAAAAAATGAAATCTTGCCATTTGCAACGATGTGGATGGAACTAGAGGGTATTATGCTAAGTGAAATAAGTCAATCAGAGAAAGACAAGTATCATATGATCTCACTGATATGTGGAATTTATGAAACAAGGCAGAGGATCATAAGGGAAGAGAGAAAAAAAAGAAACAAGACGAAACCAGAGAGGGAGACAAACCACAAGAGACTCTTAATCTCAGGAAACAAACTGAGGGTTGCTGGAGGGGAGAGGGGTGGGCGGATGGGGTGGCTGGGTGATGGACACTGGGGAGGGTATGTGTTGTGTAAGACTAATGAATCACAGACCTGTACCCCTGAAACAAATAATACATTATATGTAAAAATAAAAAAATAGTAATAATAATAATACAAATAAATAAATAAAATGCCTCTGGAAAAAAATGATGTATTATACACTTAAAATTTGGTTAAGAGGGTACATTTCATGCAAAATGTTCTTACAATATTTTTTCAAAAAAAATATACACAAATGTTCATAGTAGCACTATTCACAATACCCAAAAAGGCAGAAACAACCCAATGTCCAACACCTGATGAATGGATAAACAAAACTAGTATATCCATACAATGTAATATTATTTGGACACAAAAAGGAATGAAGTACTGATGCAACAACATGATGAACCTCAAAAACATTATGCTAAGTAAAAGAAGCAAGTCATAAAGAACTACATGTTGTATGTATGATTCCATGTATTCCATATTCCATTATGAAATATCCAGAATAGGCAAATCCAGAATACAGATTAGTGACTGCCAGAGGCTGGGAAAGTGGGGAATGTCGAGTGACTTCGTAAAGACTACGGGGCTTCCTTCCGGGGTGATGAAAATATTCTGCAACTATGGTGGTGATGGCTCACAATACTGTGATTATACTAAATGCCACTGAACTGCACACTTGAAAATAGTTAAAATGGCAAATTTTATGCTTGTGCATTTTATCACAATTTTTAAACCCACAATGACATACACTGCACACTTACTAAAATGATTAAAATTAAAAAGACTAAAGGACTAACAGTATCAATTATTGGCAAAGATGTGGAAGAACTAGAGCTCTCCACCATGGATCACTGGTGGGAATGTATGTTACTATTACTTTGGAAAACAGTTTGGTGGTTTCTTCTTTTTTCTTTTTCTTAAAGATTTCTTTACTTATTTGAGAGAGAGAGAGTGCATGCATGCACAGTGTGGGGAGGGGCAGAAGGAGAAAAAGAGAGAACTTTTTTTTTTTTAAGATTTTATTTATTTATTTGACAGAGATAGAGAGAATACAAGCAGGGGGAGCAGCAGGGAGAGGGAGAAGCAGGCTCCCGCTGAGCAGAGAGCCTGATGTGGGGCTTAATCCCAGGACCCTGGGATCATGACCTGAGTGAAGGCAGATGCCTAACCGAGTGAGCCATTCAGGTGCCCCAAGAAGAGAGAATCTTAAGCAGACTCCACACTGAGTGCAGAGCATGACACAGGGCTTGATCTCACAACCCTGAGATCACGACCTGAGCCAAAAACAACTGTTGGATGCTTAACCAACTGCACCATCCAGGTGCCACAGTTTGATGGTTTCTTAAAAAGTTCAACATACACCAACTACTACATGATTCAGCCATTCCTTTCCTAGGTTTCCCAAAAGAATGAAGGCATACGTCCACACAAAGACTCATGCACAGATGTTTATAGTAATTTTATTGTAATAGTCAAAAACTGGAAACAACCAAAGTCCATCAAGAGAGGAATGGATAAATTGTGGTATGTCCATATAATGGAATACTAATCAGCAATATAAAAATTAAGTTATTGGCACATGCAACGATCTGGAAAATCTCAAAGAATTATACTGAGTGATGAAAAGCCAAATAGAAATGAGGATACACTGTATGATTCCATTTATATAAAATTTTAGGAAATGCAAATTAAGCTACTGTGACAAAAGCAGGTCAGTGGTTGCCTGGTGACTAGGTGATAGGGTTGGGTTGCTGGGAAAGGACAGGGAAAGGAAACACAAGGAAAGTTTTGTAGGTAAGGGATATATTCACTACCATAATTATAATAATTGTTTGACAGGTATATACATATGCCAAAACTTATCAAATTACACACTTCAAATATGTGGGATTTATTGCATTTGAATTATATCTTTTTTTTTTTTTTAAGTAGGCTCCATGCCCAATATGGGGCTTGAACTCACAACCCTGAGATTAAGAGTTGTTGGTTCTACCCAGTGAGCCAGTCAGGAGCCCCTAAATTATATCTCAATGAAACTCTTAAAAAACATTTTTTAAAGTATATGTCATAAGAGACGTTTAGGGACAAAAATATAAATTAAGCTTCTATTTCCTACTAGATTATGCAGTTTTAATATTTTTATCTTTAAATTATTTAAATCTTGTTCCAAAAGATGAAAGTTATGTTTAAAAAATTGACTAGGCACTCAATGTATTATATTGATTGCTCTATGGATGAATGTATTGGTCAGAATAGGCTAGATCAAGCCACAGTAACAAACAGTCTAAATCTGAGTGCTTAATACCATCGGGGTTTAGTAAGAAATACTCACTCTACATAACCATAACAGTTGATAGGAGATCACATTCATGGTCATCTCTCTGAGACCCAAGCCAAAAAACTCCAACATTCTGAAGTGTGGTCTCAATGCAGCTGGAGAAGAGAGAACTAAAGAGTGGAGGACCAGCAACTGAATGCTTCAGCCCACAGAGTACTGCTTTACTTCAAGGGGCCAGGGGAATGTGTGCCTCCACGTATCCAGACATAGAGGAGAAATGGATACTGAACATTAATAATCTACCACAATTTCCTATGACATTAAAAATTATTTCCACACCGACATATGACAAAGGAATTGAAACAAGGTACTCCTGTGAGCCAGAGATTCTACCCAGAAAAGGTAGAACTGCCAACTCCGTCCACACTTACAAGTCCTCTATTCTCTCAATATGTTGAATGGAAAGACAAAATTCCAGGTAACCCAGGGACAGCTAAGTAGCAACTCTTTTTTACTTTTAAAGTTTCCTACACTTGCTCTTTTACACTTGCTTTGCATGCCATCAAATACCTCCACCACTCATTCGGCAGCTGCCCCCTATTATGTCCATGTGTTGAAAACCCATCAGGTGGGGTCTGCACTCAAACGATCTAAACAAGGTAGTATGGGAACACAGAAAAGAACAATGAGGTTTTTTTTTTAAAGGAGTTTTAAAGTCCAACCGAGCCACTTTTTTCTGCTTTTGTGATACAAATCTGGGTCCCCCACCTTGCCAACTCTGCAGCTTACCAGCTCCATGGCCATAGGCAAATCCCTTCTGAGGCTCAGTTTCCTCACCTGTAAAACGGGAATAATAAGGCTTACCTCCCAAGATTGTTGTGAGAACAAGAAATGAGATCATGTCTATGGAAATGCTTTGTAAACTGTAAAGTTTTGTGTCAGTCCAAGTTATCATCACCATCACCATCATCATGGCTGTCTTGTACTGTCTAGAAGGGAAGCCCCAGGGTTGGGGAAGGCCCAGAGGAGAGAGGGGCTCCCAGCCTGACCCTAGACTCTGGTGGAATCAGGGCCTCTCTCTAATTAACTCTTCCTGGCAAAAGTTCCTTGCTGGACATGTTTGCCTACCGGTGAAGAGCCAGGTGAGGTTTCCAGGGGCCGCCCACTGGCCCTGACACACGGGGGAGGAATGGTGACTCACCAGCCCTGTAACAGCCTCGCTGACAGGCCTCTTGGCCCAACCCCTGGCACGGACTGTAGAGGGCTGGCAGGGGTGCAGCAGGGCCATCAGGTTTTCAAGAAGAGAAAGAAAGGAAGATGGAAAGAGGGAGGGGAAGAAAAAGGAGAGATAAAGGAAAAGAAAGGCACAAAAAGCAAAAGGAAGAAACGAAGAAAAAGAAAGCCCAATGTGGTTACTTGGGGAGGGGGTGAGGAAAGAAGTTGTTATTTGATGGATACAGTTTCAATTTTGCAAGATGAAAAAGTTCTGGGGATGAGCAGCACAACGTGAATGGGCTTAACACCACTGGACACTTAGGATGGTAAATTTTGCCACAGTTAAAAACAGACCTTAGAAAATTATTTTTTAAAGTGAAGAAATGATAAAGGGGAGGTAGGAGGGAGAGAGGGGAGGAAGCTGGGGAGGGAGGAAGCGATGGAGGGAGAGAAGGATGTAGAGAGGGAGGAAAAGGAAGGAAGGAGAGAGGAGGGGACGAAGGAAGGAAGGAGGAAAGGATGAAAGGGAAACGAGATGAAGAAGGGAGGAACGGGAGGAAACGGAGAAGAAAGAAGGACGAGGAAGGGAGAACAAAACGCCTCCCAGCCGACTACCTAGCAGCGCTTCGGCGCAGTCAGCCCCCGGCTCGGGGTCTGGGGACTCGGGCGCCGGGCTGCGCGTGACGTCATCGCGCCGCGCCGCCTCCCCGCCCGCCGCTTCCCGCGTCCCGGCGTTGTGAAACCGCGTGGCGCTGGTACTCGGCCCCACCGGTGGGTCCCGCTCTCCTTGGGTGGCTGCGAGTCCCTTGGTCTTTGGCTTTCTGCCCGGCCAGCCCCGGTGGCGGCAGGAAGGCGATAATTGCCCAGAGACGCAGCACTTATCTGGGCCGGTTGTGCAAGGCGCGCGGGAGGGAGGGCCCCGGGCAGCGGCTCTCACGCCTCAGCTGCCAGGCATGCGCGCGGGGGCGAGGGGCGAACGGGGGTCCCGGGGGGAGCCTCCGGGTGTTCCCGCTGGAGCAGCAGCCTCCGTCCTCGGGAAAGCGCAGCCGCGTGATCATCGTTGGAGAAGGGGAGGACCTGGGTTCCCAACCTGGCCCTGCCACCTGCCAAGGGGTGTGATGTGGGACAAGTCACTTCACTTCTGGGCCCCAGGTTCCTGTGTGCACTAGGAGTAAAATTACTACCTTTCTTGGTGGTTGTTAGGATTAGGAATAATGCAGGTGAGGCCTAGAGCAGTGCCGGCACACATTAGGTACACATTGAGTGGTGGCCATTAATTATTTCTCCTATCACCCACCCAAGGAGCTCACGCTAAAAGTCTATGTGCTGGGCTTTCCCGCCTGGCCCACACACTGTCAATCAAGACCTGGGTTCAAGCTTTGTCAGTGACTTGCCTGACCTTGGGAAATTTGCCTCTCTTCTCTGATCTTCAGTTTCCTCTTTCAAAATTGTATGATGAAGCTCCCCCCCCCCCAGTAATCTGTTGGGAGATTTAAATGAGGTAATCCTTGAGAAAATGTGAGGTACAGATCTGTATCAGACTCTGTCAACCACTGTCCTTGAAAAATTCCTTTCCCTTGGTTTCCATGACAACAGGCACTCAAAGTTTTCGTCTTACCCCTGGATGTTTCTTCCCAGTCCCTTTGCAGGCTCTCCCTCTCTTACAGGTCTCTTAGAAGTTGGTTGTGCCTTGAGGTTCTCTCTTAGGCCATCTGTCTGTTCCTTGATGAGGGGTGAATTGACAGCATCTTCTCTAAGACTTAAGGTTCCAGCAGCCACTGCAGACCAGATCTCTCTTCTAGAGATCCAAATGTTTACAGGATACCTCCACCCGAATGGATTCACAGGAGCCTCACATTTGGCATGTTTTGACGCTGAACATAGCATCTTCCTATCACAAAACCATAGGGCCATACCCAGGTTCTCCATCCTCCCCAGGTGGAAAAGAAACCTGAGAGCCATTTTTAAGGCTTCCCTTTTCCCATCCTCTTACTATCCAAACACTCACTAAGTCTGTCCTATCCTTTTACCTTTCTAATGACCCTTTAGTCTGTCTTTCTCCATTCCCACTGTCATTATCCCAGGCTTGGCCATGGCCCTATTGGTCACTTGGGGGATTGCAACAGCCTCCTAACTTGTCACTCTGTCTTTAGTCTTGTCCCCTCCAATCCACTCTCTACACTGAAGCCAGAGCAACCGTCCTAAAATAGAAATCTATGTCACCCTACATTGAGTTCTTGCTTATCTCTAATTAGTTTCCTGTTACTTGCCTGCCCTCCGTATTCTAGCCACAAGGAACTTATTTCTGTCCTTAGAGTGCAATGTCTCTGGGCCTTCTCACGTGCTATCTTTCTTTGTTTGGCTCACTCCTACTTATCCTGCAGATCTCCACCTAGCCATTTCCTCTGCATAGCTTTCCCTGACCTCCCCAACCCTTGATTAACAGAAGAACCCCTCCTATTTGCTCTTAACGTGGTAATACGTAAACTCATCTCATGGTGAATTTGTTTTGATACAAACTTTTTAGAAAGCAAAAAGAAGTGTGTATCAAAATCTTTTAATATGTTCAAATCTGTCAACCCAGCAATTCCTCTTCTGAGAAATTTAAGAAAGCCTGAAAGATTGTACTTCAAATATTTAAAGACACTGACTTTCATCAGAGTGAAAAATGGAAACAACTGAAAGGTCCAGCAAGGGATTGGTTAAATATCACACCCATACAATGGAATACTTTGCAGCCATTACAAATGTAGAATATGTAATATATGGGAAAACCGTTCACGGTATAATGTTGGGGGGGCCACCTGGGTGGCTCAGTAGTTAAGCGTCTGCCTTTGGCTCCGGTCATGATCCCAGGGTCCTGGGATCGAGCCCTGCATCAGGCTCCCTGCTCGGCGGGAAGCCTGCTTCTCCCTCTCCCACTCCCCCCGCTTGTGTTCCCTCTCTCGCTGTCTCTCTCTGTCAAATAAACAAATAAAATCTTAAAAAAAAAAAAAGGTGGGGAAAGCAGGTTGCAAAATGCTAGGTATGTACCACATGGAACTAATTTTTTCATTTAAATTCACATAGAAAAAAGCATCTGGAGAAATATATGCCCAAAATGTTAATAATGATCATCTCTGGGTGATGATATTATAAGAGATTTTAATTTTGTCCACTTTGCTTATCTATGTTTTCTCCCATAGTCCTTTATTTGTTAATTATGTGATTTTTGAAAAAATAAAATAAATGTTTGTTGACTAATTGGGTATTCTTGTCCAGAGGCCTGAGCCAACCTGGCTGGGATAGGTGGGCCTCTTGGAGCCCCTTGCCAACTTGAGAGGGGAGGGGCCTGAACACCAGAACAAAAAGCTTCTCACCTGTGCCTGATTCAAATACACAGCAATTGCCAGCAGGAAGGAAAAAACAGTTGCTCTTTTGGAAGACATGGATACTCAAGGAATTTTCATTCATTGAAGAATTTGGCTTGGAAGTTTCCAGGCTAGTAGTAGAGATTTTCAAATTCCACCCTCTCACCTTGGAATTGGAGAACCAAAAACCCAAAGATGTTGGTGACTTGCCAAACCTGCCAGATCACACAGGAAGGTAATGGCAGAGCTGGAATTCGAACATATTTCCTCACTCCCTGGTTCCTGTTCGTTCCACTCTATGTTTCCACCCCCACCCCCAGCAACTGACACCAAGACTACCCTACCCCCCCGCCACACACACACAGGCAAGCTGCTACATTTTCATCCAAAGTCCCTATATCCAGGAAGCAGACCACCCTTGGATTCGCTTACTTTTTACCGTGGGGATCTCTCACACTAATCCTTGAGAAGTTGACCCACTTAAATGGCCCACCAAGTTCTGTTGTAAAGAATATCCAACCCAGTAATGATTACCTCCCAAACTCCAGTTTTCTGTAGACCCTCCTCTGCATGAAGCACTTTTCCATAAGGAATTCTCTTTTATTTTTATATTTTTATTTTACTCTCCTAGTAGCTCTACAATGCAGGTAAAACTGTCCTTTTGCCCTGTGAGGAATCAAGGAGGTTAAATACTTTGTCAAGGTCACATCCATAATTGCCACAGTCGGGATTCAAAATCCCACTCGCAGTAGACCCTGCCTGTACCAGTGTGGACCTGTTTCCCTGGTTCACACTGCCATGCCAGAGCAGATGTCCCTTTTTATAGTCTGCTGAGACTATTACATTTTTGAAACTCACAGGAAATTAGAGCTAAAGAGACCTTGGAGATCCTCATTTCACATTTCCACATTTTATCCCATACTTCAAGCAAACCATGTTGCACAGAGTACTTTATACCATGAACTATGGGCAGAGGACCTGAACTTAAACCCTGGTTCTGCCACTTACTAGTTCTGTGACTTTGGGAAAGTTACTTAGCCTCTCTGTGCCTCAGATTCCTCATCTGCAGAGTGTGGATAATAATACTATATAGTTCATAGAACTGTTACAAGGATTAAATGAGTTGCAATGTGAAAGTACACAAAACAGTGCTTGGCACAAGGTAAGCTCTCCATAAATAGTTTTTGTCATCATCATTACTGCACTATTATACTACTTCTAAGAGCTTATGATGTACCGGGTGTTAAGATAGTGAGTGGGAAAACAAAGATGACATAGACACTGTCCTCTCCTCAGGGAACTCGTGGTATGGAAGGAGAATGCCAAAACCATGTATTATTACATTTTAATAATGTGGTAAATGCAGTGACATAGATTTGTGTGGACACTCCAGGAATGGGTGTGACTTGCTCAAGGCAGCAGCAAAGTTAGGACTTAAGCCAGGGTATCCTGAGCCTCCTTCTGTCCCACCTCATTGATTGGGAATTTGCCCATGGCACAAAATAGGTATGACCCAAAGCCTTTCCACAAGGTACCAAAAAGAGACTCCTAAGGCCATGTTACTTATGTGTAGATATAGGCAATAAACATTTGCTGAATGAGTCAGTGAGTCAAAGACATTGGTGAGAAGACAGCC
This sequence comes from Callorhinus ursinus, assembly GCF_003265705.2. Taxonomy (NCBI): domain Eukaryota; kingdom Metazoa; phylum Chordata; class Mammalia; order Carnivora; family Otariidae; genus Callorhinus; species Callorhinus ursinus. Next base: position 29,873,629 of record NW_027397086.1, on the reverse strand, counting down.
AACTTTTCCCTAAGCTGTCACCTCCTCAATGTACAGACATGAGGCAGTGGCATAGGATGAAACAGCAGTGAGCCCTGGGGGGATTACCTCCTCTTCCTCCTCAAAAAGGTGGTATAGTGGGACACCACCATTCACTGGCTCCTCTTTCACCATAGCTGTTTCTGATGCCCTCAAGGGAAATGTTTAGCTCATTCAATTCAATCACTTCCACAATTACATGTCATTTATATGTGCTGGAATCTGTAGAGAGAAAGGTGAATCAGCCCTAATTCCTGCCCTCAGGGAGCTTGAATTCCAAAAGAGAAATAAACCATGACAAATTGCTATCTTGCAAGGTAGAAAGCGCTTGGCGCCCCAAGAAAAGGACAGACCAAAGACAACCAGAATCCAAATAGTAAGAGCTTACATGGATAATGTGGCAGGCTGAATAATGGCCCCCAAAGAGGTCCACATGCTGATCCCTGGGACCTGTGAATATTATTTTATATGGCAAAGGGTCTTTGCAGGTGTAATGAAATTAATAATCTTGAGATGGGGAGATTATCCTGTATTATCTGGGTGGGCCCTAAATGTAATCACAAATACCCTTGCAAGAGGGAGGCAGTGGGAGACTTGACTGCAGAGAAGTGAGAATGAAAGCAAGAGATTAGAATGATTCCAGGAAGGGCCATGATCTAAGGAAAGCAGGCTGCCTCCAGAAGCTAGAAGAGAAAAGGAGATGGATTCTCCCCTAGATCACCTTGAAGGAAACAGCCCTGCCTACACCTTGAAATTAGTCCAGTGAAACTATCTCTGACTTCTGGCCTCTGGAACTTGAGGCAATAAATTCCTGTTGTTTTAAGCCACCAAGTCAATGGTGATTTATTTTGGCAGCCATGGGAAACTAATACAGATAGATTGCTGATGAGATGTCAGGCACTCTAACTGGGTTTGACAGATGAACTCTACCGTCAGACTGCCTTGGTTCAAGGACATTTACCTTCTGTGCAGCTTTGGTCAACTTACCTCTCTGGGCTTCAGTTCCCTCATTTATAGAAGAGAAATAATATTTAGCACCCCTCCCATGGTGTGAGGAATAATGTGTAGGAGATATTACCAATGCTCACTATTATTTGGTTCTTCTTTCCTTCCATAGGAGTCTGCACTTTCTGCTCCCTTGCAGAAAGGTGGCACCATGTGACCATATGTACTGAGAGAGAGACTGAGAGAGAGAGAGAGAGAGAGCATGAGTGGGGTGAGGGGCAGAGGGAGAAGCAGACTCCCTGCTGAGCAGGGACCCTGATGCAGGGCTTGTCATGACCTGAGCCAAAGGCAGATGCTTAACCGACTGAGCCACCCAGGCACCCCTAAATAAATAAATCTTAAAAAAAATAAATTAAAAAATAATAAAAGGGGTCATAGGAAAAAAATAATAAAAGGGGTCATAGGAATAGTGTGAAACACATGGGTATGTGTGACATGGATTCCCCAGAGCATATGTGCAGACCACCCAAAAAGGCACTGGAATGACCCATCTATATGCTGCCCACAGGAGACTCACTTTAGACATTAAGACACATGCAGATTGAAAGTGAGGGGATGAAAATCTTTACCATGCAGATGCAACGAAAAGAAAGCTGGGGTAACAAGAGACAAAGAAGGATACTACATGATGATTAAGGGAACAATCCAACAAGAGGATATAATAATTGTAAATAGCTATGCACCAACATGGGAGCACCTAAATACATAAGGCAACTACTAGCAGACATAAAGGAAGAAATTAACAGTAATACAATAATAGTAGGGGACTTTAAGACCCCACTTACATCAATGGACAGATCAGCCAGACAGAAAACCAACAAGGAAACACTGGACCAGATGGACCTAAAAGATTTATTCAGAACATACCATCCAAAAACAGCAGTATACACATTCTTTTCAAGTGCACACGGAACGTTCGCCAGAACAGATCACAAATTAGGCCACAAAACAAGCCTCAACAAATGTAAAAAGATCGAAGTCATACCACGCATCTTTTCTGACCACAATGGTATGAAACTAGAAATCAACCACAAGAAAAAATCGGGGAAGGACATAAATACATGGAGGCTAAATAACACGTGCTACTAAACAATGAATGGGTCAACCAAGAAATCAAAGAGAACATTTTTTTAAAGGCACTGGGATGAACTTAGTTATTATAATGACTAATTAATTAATTTGGCAAATGATACTGGGTTTCCATCTGAAGTTTCTTTTTAGAATAAATTTATGTTTAAAAAAAGTAAGTTGAGGGGCGCCTGAGTGGCCGAGTTAGTTAAGCATCCGACTCTTGATCTCAGTTCAGGTCTCCATCTCGGGGTTTTGAGTTCAAGCCCTACATTGGGCTCCACCCTGGTGGTGGAGCCTACTTTAAAAAAAAATAATCAGTTGATTTAAAGACAAAGTATTGATTAAACAATTTCATGGTAGCTTGTGAATATGGCAAAAATTGTAAGGGAGGAATCAAAGACTAAAATCTAGGCAACTTCCCTGGAACAGTGAAAAGAACATGGGCTTTTGAATCATACAGGCCAGGGGTTGAATCCAGTTCCTCCACATGCTGGCAGTGTGACCTCAGTCAAACTGCTCAAGCTTCAGAGATGGTTTCCTTATTGTTTTTTAATGGGGATCATTATCCCTTCTTCAGAAGGATCAGGTTGGTACAAGGATTATGACTAACTTTCACCATTATTGACCTTGTATTTTTCCTTCTTATTGTTACCTGTGGGTCTTGATCCAATTCGTAAATTGGGTGCCAATCTGAACCACATTCCCAGAAGGCCTGGCCAGGCTCTGGAGAGATAGAGCCCATCAGGGCCTACTTCCTGCCCTCCAGGAGCTCCTAGCCTCGTGGGACAACTGACCTAGACTCAAAGATGCACAGTCCACAACCAAAGTGCTGTAGGGAGACAGACAGATACGGTGGCAGGAGACATTGAGATGACTGAGGCTCACCAAGGAGAGCCATGGAGCCGGAGGTGAGTCTCAAACCCTGTGTAAGAGTTCAACAGGCAGATGTGGGTAGGGCATGTATACTAGCTTACCTCGCCTCTCTAAGCCTCAGTCTCCTCTTCTGTAAAATACAAATAATACCGCCTACCTTTTGCCATTTTACTGTGAGGATTAAGTAGGATAAAACATGGGAAGCACCTACCACAGTGCTAGGTTCATATGAGGCACTGGGTAATGGAGGCAATTACTTTACTATTATGCTGGATAATAAGGCCCCAGTGGGTGGCCCCCTTCCATAATGGAATTATCTTCTCCTTCCCTGTGACTCACCTCCAGGGGCTGGCCCAGGGGAGGGGATGTCCCAGGTTCCTGGGCAGGTTGGAACTCTCAAGCTCCTTAGAGTAAGGCCTTTATTCACAAGAGATCAGTGCTCATGGCACTCATCCCATGGCCCCCATTCTGCAAACACAGATTCTAGGTCCCCAAGAGAGGGAACACTTTTTTCCCCAGTGTCACAGCTGGTCCTTAAGTCCAGATTTCTACCATCTAAGAAGAAAAAGACTATGCCCCTGAGTCAACCCCAGGTCCTCAAGAGCCTGCTATACAGGAGCCCAGAGAGAACTGCTGAGAAGAGGCAGGAGGGTGGGGTGATAGAGACATGGGTTCAAATCCACCCAACTACTGTCTGAACCAGGATCACAGCCCTTTCCCCCTCTGGGCCTCAGTGTTCTAAGACTGGGCGCGGTGGGCTTAGACTCCCATCCACGGCTGACTATCAAAAAAGCACTAGGAAAGCATAAACCAATCAGAGCAGACATTGGCAGTGTCCTGTGGTCCCTTCCTGGGCTAGGCATGAACACTGCTTGTGGGGGACATATACAACATGCAGAGTGTACAGTACGTTTTCTTGAAGACAAAATGGGTCAACTGCACATCTCTCTCCCCTTCTCTCCACCTCCCCTCAAGTGCCTAGCCCTCTGCCTGATACACGCTGGCTCCACCTCAAGGTCAAATGTGTGTCCTGCAAGTCCCTCTTCCTGAAGAAGGTCCATCTTCCCAAAAAAGAGGCAGGGACCTCATGATTTTTTTCTTAAGCCTATTGAAGTATAATTTATATACTATAAAATTCACTTAAAGTGTACAATTCAATGATTTATAACATAAATTTACAGAGTTGTGCAACCATCACCATAGTCCAGTTTTGGAACATTTCCAGCATCCCACTAAGATCCCTCATGCCCATCACTTCTCATTTCTATCCAGTCCGAGGCAACCACTAATCTGCCTTCCATTTCTACAAATGTGCTTTTTCTGGTTATTTCATATGAATGGAATCATATAATATGTGGTATTTTGTGTCTGGTTTCTTTCATTTAGCATCATGTTTTTGGAGGTTTATCCATGTTGTAGCAGGTGTCAGCACTTCCTTCCTTGTCTTATTCATTTCAGTGCCTGGCATATAGTAAGTGCTCAGTAAGAGGTTGAAGAATCTCACATGAAGACCAGAGGCCATTCCAAAAGGAGGGCAGCTACCAGCCAAAGAAATTCCAGTCAGTCTCCAAGGTGCTGTGGATGACGTGCCGATGCCCATGACTACTGCCAGTGATGTGAATATAGCAATTTGTTTTTAAACCTGTAATTGTACACCAGTTGAATTGTCATGCCCTCAGCTTCAGAGGTGTGCTGCAGCATCCCATCCACTTATTTTGAATTTGCCCTTATTCCCCCCTCACCTTGGCTCTGAAAGTCATGGTGACTCATTGCTCTGCAATTAACTCTTCTTCTTCAAGCCGGAATTGCCTGAACTAGTTGAAGAAGAACAACACTCCAAATCCAACCTTGTCTCCAACTGTTACTGTAGAACTGACTATCTCTCCCTTCAAGTCTGTAAATTTTTGCTTCATATATTTTGGGACTCTTTTTTCAGGTGTGTATATGTTTCTAATTGCTATATAATTTAATACTTTCTGATGGTTTGAATTTTTTATCAAGATATATTGTCCTTCTCTGTCTCTTGTAATCTTTTTGACTTAAAATCTGTTTCCAAAAGCAGAGGCAACAGAAACAAAAAATAAACAAGTGGGACTATATCAAACTAATAAGTTTCTGCACAGCAAAGGAAACAGTTAACAAAATGAAAAGACAACCTATGGAATGAAAGAAAATATTTGCAAACCATAGGTCTGATAAGGAGTTAATATCTAAAATATATAAGGAACTCATACAACTCAACAGCAAAAAAACAAGATTTTTTAAAGGGGCAAATGACCTGAATAGACATTTTTCCAAAGAAGACATACAAATGGCCAACAGAGACATGAAAAATGCCCAACATCACTAATCATCAGGGAAATGCAAATCAAAACCACAATGACATACGACCTCACATCTCTTAGGATGGCTATTTTCAAAAAGTCAAAAGATAACGAGACTTGGTGAGGATGGAACCCTTGTGCACTGTCGGTGAGAATGTAAATTGGTACAGCCATTATGGAAAACAGTATGGCGTTCCCTCAAAAAATTAAAGACAGAACTACCGTATGATCCAGCAATTCCACTTCTGGGTATTCATCCAAGGGAAATAAAATCACTGTCTTGAAGAGATATCTGCACTCCCATGTTAATTGCAGCACTATTTACAACAGCCAGGACATGGAAACAACCTAAATATCCACTGACAGATGAATGGATAAAGAAAATGTGGCATGTAAACACAACGGAATATGATTCAGCCTTAAAAAAAAAAAAAGAAGGAAATCTTGCCATTTGCAAGAACAAAGGGAAACCTGAAGGATATTATGCTAAGTGAAATAATCCAGACACAGAAAGACAAATATCACATGATTTCACTTATATGTGGAATCTAAAAAAACAAACACAAAAAAGTAGAACTCATGGTAATGAAGAGCAGGACAGTGGTTACCAGGGGCTGGGGAGTGGGAGGAAAAGAGAGCCCTACACTTTCAGTTATAAGATAAATAAGTTCTGCAGACCTAATGTACAGTATGGTGACTGTAGTTAATAATAACATATTATATACCATACTTGAAATTTGTAAGACAGTAGATCCCAAGTATTTTCACACACACACAAATGGGTAACTATGAGAGGTGATGAATATATTAATTTGATTATGGTAAAAAATCACATCGTATAACTTAAAAATATACAATTTTGTCAAAAATTTAAACTTTCTTAAAAATGTATTTTGTCTGATAATAATACAGCCACCCCCGCTCTCTTTTGCTCACTATTTATATACAGTATCTTGGTTAATAGCATCAGGTGCCTGCTTCCGCAGGACAACCCCTAAACCTGGTGTACCCAAAATGCTGCTCCAGGTCTCCCTGAGTCTTAGTTCTGTGACCATTCAGAAGGTTTCTGTTTCTCTTTCCTATGAATCCTTACAATAATCCATTAGCAAAGCAATCCCTTAAACTCATTTCTTGCCACCTGAAATTACTGGAGCTTAGTAAAGGGGATAAGAACAACAACAAGAAATCTGTAAGATAGGAGTGAGTCCACTCATAGAGACAATATGTGGTACATCTAAGATGCTGTGAAGGACCTTCAAGTCAATTATTCATTCATTCCTTCGTTTTACAGCCCCTGAGTACTCATTCCATGCCAAGTCCTAAGCTGGACATAGCATTGAGTCATTAGTGGCCCCTCCTATCTAAGATTTAGAGGATGATGCAGACAAGCAGGGCCATTTTAAGACATTCATAGGCTATATCTGTCTCCTCATCTCTGAAATGGGGATAATAGCACAACACCACAGGGCTACCATACAGATTAAATTAATTAAAAATGTGTAAAACGCTTAGAATAGTGAATAGTACATGTAAGCACTTAATAAATATTACCTATCATCAATCATCAACATCATCATCACCAGCCTTAATCACTCTTTCTTTGGAACTGGATCTCATCAGTTAAAATTAAAAATTTTTACTCTAAAAACAGATTTTAGTATAAACATTTTTACTATAAAGTAGGACATTTTAGTAATTTTTCTTTAGAACTTATGATTCATTTCGGATATGCTCATTTCTTTTTACATTTGGGAGCCCATATATCTTTGGAAAGCCCTTGGAAAGGTCATAAGTCCCATACCTTGGGACTCCAGGGGATAAAGTGGCCCCACCCAGAGTGACCATGTAGGGCTGCACAGGTTGTTTTAACTGCACAACTCTAAGGGAAACCAATCTCATTGACTATGAAGTGACTGTCCCCCACCCCAATGCCCAGAGATGTGTAATGCAACAGCCCTGGTCCGGCAGGTGAGGAAACCAAGGACTGCCACACAATGCAATAAAAACCACTTCCAATCGGGAGAAAAGAGAAGGCTTTATGGAGGGATGACATCTGAGCCAAGTCTCGAAGAGTAGAAAGATTTCACTCCATGAGATGCTGCGAGAAGGGCGTTCCAAGCAGAAGAAGTAGTAGGAGCAAAGGCAAGGGGGTACATTTGGGGAAGAGTGAGTCATTCTTTTTGGTCGGAGTAAAGGATGGGGGTGGAGTGGAGAATGAAATGAGTTTGGAGAGAGATGAAGGATCCAGATCAAGGAGGGCTTTGAATACAGACTCACAGTTGAAACTGCTAGGTAGGCAATGAGAGAAGTCATTGCAGGTTTCTGGGGAAGGAAGTATCATAATCAGGGCTGTACCTTAGCAAAGGCCCTCCGACAGCTGGTGTGGGAGGTGCGCTGGAGGGGGCAGAGGCTGGAAGCAGGAGACCAGTAAGAAGATGGTTACAACGGTCCAGGGATAGAGAAGAGGGCCAGGATTAGAGTGATGTTGGGGAGGTAGAGTGGACACTGCCCAGTTCAGATGGCCACCAGGGCAGGTATAGTGGGACCTAACTCAACCCCCAGCCCCGCGTGGCTCCTCACCCTAAGGCAGGGTCAGGTCCACAGGCTGCAGCCCCCCTCTCACCAGAGCTTCTGATGGCCAGGGTTGATTGGTTGATTTGCAGAGGTATTTCAGGACAACAGCTAGAGATCTTGGTTTCGTTGGATCAAACCCACGATGTCATGCTGGCACCTCAGCTTGCTGGCTGGAGACTTGGAGCCAAGACCCAGAACTAATAGCACCACGGGGGTGGAGGCAAAAGTTGGGAAGAAAATATGAGACAAAGATTCTGAGACCACGGGCACTGAGGACACATATACGACAGCATTTTGTACCCCACATCTATTAGGCCGCTTCTGGAGCCCTGTGTCTGTCTAGCCCCGTACTCTGCGAGGGGCTGCAGGTTGGAGTGTGCCACTTCGCCCCTGTGAGAATGGCTACAGTATGGCTATACTCAGACAGCTAATAACAAGCATCAACTTCCCGTGGCTGCCATAACAAAGGACCACAAAGCAAATGGCTTAAAAGAACAGAGTTTTATTATATCATGGTTTGAGAAGTTAGAGGTCCAACACCAAGGTTTGGTAGCGTCACCCTCCCTCCAGAGGATTTAGAAGAGTGAATCCATTCCTTAGCACTTCTGATGGCTGTCAGCATTCCTTGGCTTGTGGCTGCTCACTCCAGTCTTTGCCCAATCTTCACATGGCCTCTCTTCTTCTCTTTGTGTCTCTCCTCTGTGTGCTTTGTAAAAGGATGTTTATCATCGGATTAGGGTTCTCCTGGGTAATCCAGGATGATGTCATCTTGAGATGTTTAAATTAATTACATCTGCAAAGACCATTTTTCCAAATAAAGTCACATTCACAGGTTCTAAGGATTAAGAGATTAAGACATGGACATATCTTTGGGGTGGGGAGCACCTTTCAACCCAAGACACACATTACACAGTTGGCAAGAATGTGGCAAAACTGGAACCCTTATACACTGCTATGGGAATGTAAAATGGGGAAGCCGCCTTGGCAGTCTGGCATTTTCTCAAATGGTAATATGGTTACCACATGATCCAGCAATTCCACTCCTAGGTATATAACCAAGAGAAGTAAAAACATATGCACACACAAAAACCTGTAAATGGATGTTCATGGAAGCATTATTCGTATTAGCCAAAAAGTGGAAATAACCCAAATGTCCATCACCTGATGAATGGGTCAATAAAATGTGGTATTTTATACATACAATAGGATATTATTCATCAATAAAAGGAGTTAAATACCGATTCATGCTACAACACGGATAAACCTTGGAAACATTACATTATGCTGAGTGAAAGTAGCCATTCACAAAAGGTTGCTTATTATATGATTCCATTCATAATTCCATTTATAATAAAATATCCAGAATAGGCAAATCTATGAGACAGAAGTAGATTAATGGTTGTCTAAGGAGGAGGCAGGGGGGATTCTGACACATGTTACAACAAGGATGAAACTGATGGTATTATGTCAAGTGAAATAAGCCAGTCACAAAAAGACAAACACTGTTTGATTCCACTTATACAGGATACCTTGAGAAGTCAAATTCGCAGAAACAAAAAGTATAATGGTCTTTGCCAGGGGCTGGGAGGAGGGAGAAATGATGAGTTATTGCTCAATGGATATGGAGTTTCAGTGTTACAAGAGAAAAGAGCCCTGGAGATTGGTTGCACAACAATGTGAATATACTTAACGCTACTGAACTGTACACTTAAATGGTTAAGGTGAGAGGTACCTGACTGGCTCACTCGATAGATCGTGAGACTCTTTTTATTTTATTTTATTTTATTTATTTGAGAGAGAGAGAGAGAGCACATGAGACGGGGGAGGGTCAGAGGGAGAAGCAGACTCCCTGCTGAGCAGGGAGCCCCATGCAGGGCTCGATCTCAGGACCCCGGGATCATGACCTGAGCCAAAGGCAGACTCTTACTGACTGAGCCACCCAGGTGCCCCAGATCTTGAGACTCTTAATCTTAGGTTGTGAGTATGACTCCCACATTGGGTGTAGAGATTACTTTAAAAAAATGGTAAAGGTGATAAATTTTATGTAATGTGGGTTGTTGGTTTTTTTTTTTTTACCAAAATAAATTAATTTTTAAAAAATGTTTTCCTGGCACCCAGGGAGTGCTGCCATCATTTACTGTCCAGTTTTGTCATAGTTTGGTGAATGAAAGTGACATGGAAATCAGCAGACATTCGTGCTTGGTAGATGTTTTAGGTCCCCTGGAAAAAAAATGTTCTTATATAGAAATTCCTCTACCAGGACTTGAACTCATCACAATTACAAAGCAGCAGTGAAACAACTTGTCCTCACTCCTCGCATGCTCCATCTCCATCCCAAAGGGCCCCCAGATGAGGCCTCTATCTATAAATCCCCCCAAGACTCCATCTCCTTCATCCTTCCGAGTCCAAAGCCCTGCCTCAGTACCCTTCTTCCAGCTCGCAGCAGGCTGCTGATGCAAGTTCTCACAAATTCTCGCGCTGCTGAGAAAAGCTGTCAATCTCCCTGTGGCCTCTCCACTAGGATTAGAGTCCTGGTCTTACACCCCCCGACAGGGCGTAAGCTCCCGAGGGCAGGATGCAGTCCTACAGCAGGAGTGCTTAGCATGTTGGATGCATGTCTAAGGGGATGAGCTGAACATTCACGGAGCTTCCAGGTCCACAGATACTTCCTCCACACTAACCTCTCCTTCACTTCAGGCATTTGCAGCCGATTCCTCTCTGAAAGCATTGGGGATTTCCTGCCTTATACAGTGGGCAGGTATGTCCAAAGCTTCTCTCTACTAAAGACCATGAGATCCCTGAAGGAAGGGAGCCAGTCTGAGCCATCTTTGCATCCAGAGTATTGATTGTAGAGCACTGCAAAGGGCCCACAGCCAACACTGAGCTGAATGCAAACAGGCAAGGCATAGAGGCTCATTAAGCGACCCACCTTGAAATACCCATAGGCCCTACCTGACCAGCTGCAACCAGGCAGAGTTCCTAAGAGTACCAAAAAAGGGAAAATTCCATGCGTCCCCATACTCCTTCACTCTGCCCTATAACTGTGGCCCCACAACCACCTCCTCACAGTCTTTCCTTTGCTGTCCCACCTGCTGCTCCCTTGTGGAGTATTCAATAAACTTCCATCTCCTTTGTTCTGCCTTGGTGAATTCTTTCAACACCCGCACCACTGGCCCCCACCCAATTGGGACACCCCCCATTTGGTGGCCCCCCATCTAATCAGAGTGCCCCACATTTATCGCAAGATTTCACACAGAGTTGAGATAAAAATACGTTAGACTCAATTTGTTTTGCTATTAAAAAAATACTTTATGTTCCAAATATTAATCAGAGCATTATTTATACTAGAGAAAACCCAGAAATAACCTAAATATCTAGCAATAAGGAAGTGACTAAGCTAATTTTAATGAAGCTTGATGAAACATTCTGTAGCCATTCAAAATAGTAAATATGAACAATTAGTCACGAGATGGAAAATTTACAGATATAATTATCAGCATGCATTGAATGCTAAGCACATTATAAGCATTATCCCATCTAATTCTTATAACTCTCTGAGTTGAGTATTATAATCCCACTTTTACAGATAACACAATGGAGGCTTGTAGAGGGTAAGTGCCACGCTCAAGGTCTCACAGTTGTTAAGAAATACAAGCATGACTCAAACCCAGGTGGTCTATACCAACCCCAAAGTCCAAGCTCTTAACCACTTTGTTATACTACATTCCAGTAAAATCAACTGTGTAAGCATAGTAGTATTCATGCAGATATGAAAGCTGAAAGTTCAGGCAATAGGTGATGCATATAATAATAATATTATTAATATTCAACATTATTTGAATAGCAATTTTAACATATTTTTAAGGATAAGTAACGGGATGCCAGTGAAGAATTTCCTAAGGGCAGTAAAGGGAAGGGAAAATTCTTCTCTACCCTTAAGTTCTTCCAGCTGGACTAAGAAATAAATTTACACGAAACAGATTAACAAAATAAAAGAACCAAAGTTTTATTATGTGTGCATGGAAGCTCAATAATGAAATTGAAACCTAAAGAAATGTCCAAGACAGGTGGTTTTTATACTTTTTAGACAAAGAGAAAATAAATCTGTGAGGAATTGACAGGACAAAGAAAACTTAACTTTGGGAGCTTCAATTAGTAAGGAATTCTAAACAGAATTTGGGCTGGGGTAGTAAATTAGTCGAAAGTAACAAGGGCTATTTCTACAGCCTTTGGGCTCTAAATTTCCCATCTCTGGTGACAAGGATGTCTCTTTACCTCCTGGTACAGGGAGGGTACATTTCACAGGGGAGATTTATTTCCTCTTTTCATGGGCAAAGAGAAAGGTCTGAATGTCCTTCTTGCATAGATAGTCTCTTAAGTAACTTTTATTTAAAATAACCAGTGCCAAAGTGGCCCATCTTGGGGTAGCCTGTGCTTGGCCCCTACAGCAGCAAGGTGCAAGAATATCTGGAGACAGGGTATGCATCTGGAAAAGCATCACTGAGATTGACAGGGAAGCTCTGTTTACTGGGCAGAGAGGCATGATTTATCCCGTCCAACAAGGCCAATGCAGGACACCCAAAGCTTGGGGAATACGCTTGGTGAGTGAATGAATGAATGAATGAATGACCTTGAGAGCTGCTCAGGAAGCTGATACTGTTGGGAGAAGTGATGGGTTGGTTCTTGGGACAGAGTGTATGGGTCCCAGGAGTATGTATATGTGTTTCTGTGAGTGTGTGTGTGTGTGTGTGTGTGTGTGTGTGTGTGTGCGCGCGCGCGCTCATGTACATGTGTGTAGGTGGGGCTGGGAAGGCAGGAGGAAGAGACAGCAGCCTTTGATAGGCTGGTAAGGGAAAGGTCTAAAGAAAGGTTAGAGAAGAAGGGGCTGGCCAAGGACTTCTCCCTCACGTACTCATCCAAGCAGCTTGGACTTGCTCATTCCCTCAGCTCAGACCTCCCTCAGCTAACTCGGTGTAGGTACGAGCTGGCAGTCACCAGTAAGTCTGTGGAGAGTCCAGCCATCCACCCCAGCTCCTGCCTTCCAGCCCCTCCCAGGCTGTACCTTCCGCCCACCCACTCCATCTTCAGTGTTCTGTCTTCTCTCCCTTTGCCCGAAAGGTTTGGGCTTCCCATAGACGAATCATGTCTACTAGCTGCTTTGCCTCCATTGTTTCATTTCACGCCCCCAGCATGACCTTTACCATGATTATCCCCTGAGGCATAATAATAATAAATATATATATGTATGCATGTATCTCGTCTTTACCTCAGGTTCCTGGCACAGAGCTCCTAAAACCTTTGAAATTTCCTGAGTGATAGGGGTGACAGGAATATCTTTTGTTATTCATAATAAGCTCCATTCAACCTTACCTGAGTGTATGCTAATGAGATCACTCTTGGGGGTGGGGGTGCAAATAGCTTGGGGACGGGGTTGGTCACCAGAAAGACCTAGGCATTAATCAGAAGGGTGAAACTTTCAGCCCTACCTTTTCACCTCTGACCTGAGAGGAGGTGGCAGGGAGTCAGGCTGGGGATTGAGTTCAATCACCAATAGCCAATGATTTAATCAATTATATGTAATGAAACCCCCATTTAAAAAAAATAAAAGGCATTCGGTTGAGCGTCTGCCTTCAGCTTGGGTCATGATCCCGGGGTCCTGGGATCGAGCCCTGCTCGGTGGGGGGTCTGCTTCTCCCTCTCCCTCTGCTACTCTGTCTCTTTCTGTCAAATAAATAAATAAATCTTAAAAAAAAAAAAAACAACTAAAAAATGGGTTCAGAGAGCTGCTGAGTTGGTGAATACATCAAGGTGCTGAGATGTGCACCCCACAATCCATGGGGACAGAAGTCTCTCTACTCAGGACTCTGGGATCTCACCCTATGTACTTCCTCATCTGGCTGCTCATTTACATCCTTTATAGTAAACTGTAGTAGTAAGTACAGTATTCTCTGGAATGAGAGAGTTGTTCTAGCTCATTATTGCCATCTGGGAATCCCTGACTTTGTAGCCAAGTCTGGCAGAAGTGCAGATAAGCAGAGGGCCCACTACTTGGAATGGCCTCTGAAGTCAGGGCAGTACTGTGGGACTGAGCCCTCAACAGGTGGAATCCGATGCTAGCTCTGGGTGGTCAGGGTTAGAACTGAAGGAATCATGGGACACCTAGTTGGTGTCAGAGACTTGGAGTACCGGTGTTGGAGACACTATGCATCTGGTGTCAGTGGAGGACAGAAAGCCCTCATTCCCATTTTGCAGATGAGGATTCTGAGACTTGGAGAGGGAATGCATATCATCCAGAGTCATATCCCTGGTAAGGGCTAAGTGAGGGGTCTGTTGGACTGAGTTGAAGTCCTAAATTTGCCGTTAATGCCCTCGGTTTCCATGCAGGTAAGGTGGGATTAGGGATCCCTGCCCTCTTCCCTCATTGAGTAGCTTCAAGGAGCCATTGAGATAATTGATGTGGAATCACTCTATAAATTGGGGAGACAAGAATTGTAGGACGAGGGGCACCTAGGTGGCTCAGTCAGTTGGGCATCACCTTTGCCTCAGGTCGTGATCTCAGGGTCCTGGAATCGAGCCCCTTTGGGCTCCCTGCTCTGTGGGCAGTCTCCTTCTCCCTCTCCCTCTCCCCCTGCCCCACCTTTCCCCCAACTCAAATAAATAAATAAAATCTTAAAAAAGAATTGCAGCATGAAAGGATCCCGATGTAGGTTCAAATCCCAGCTTCTCTGCTCATTTCCTGGGTGACCATGTAGAAGTTAACTTCTCTGGACTTGTTTCCTTACCTACAAAATGAGGGAGATACTACTGACCAGTGAGGATTTTACTAGATATCAGATGTCAGGCTCTCCGTACACTCCCCGATACAGGAAGCTCTAGCATCTCTTAATAATAGCTGAATGTTAAGTCCAGGAACTTACTAACCATAGCAATTTTTTTAAAAAGTTTTAACCAAAAGACAGGAAGACATAGAGTCAAAACCAGATTGATATCAGGGAATGTCATTTATATGGAAATAAGAGAATTCTGAATAAACAAAACTGGCCAAGCCAGGTGTGAAAAATAAGACCCTGAGGCTCTGGTATTTTTAGAAGCCATTTTGCCCGTCATTCTTGTGTCATTTCCCTAGCTCTGTGAGGATGGGTTTTAAAATAACTTGGCTGCTGATCTTCAAACAAATCCCCATTCAGGATGGTCAGCAAATGCCTTCCATTCGTTTTCATTCATTCAATCATCTGCCCATTTTGCAGACATTTACTCAGCACCGGCTTTGGGCCAGGCACTGCAGTCAGTGCTGGGATATACTGGCCATCCAGACCCATTCCTGGCATCAAGGAGCTTCTAGTGTAGTCCAGAGAACAGAGGAATCAATCACCAGTTACAAGAAGGGGACAGCTCTCCTAAGGAGGTGCTTCACGGGGAGCCACCAGGTGAAAGGTGGGGGAGAGAGAGGTAAGGATAGGTCAGGACCAGGTAAGAGACAAGCCAGAGAGATGTATGAGGAAAAGAGCAAGTAAGGAAGCATGGTGGAGGAGGAGCCCGGAGTGATGGGAAGAGCCCTGATCTTGAAGGAAGGTGCCGGAACTTTGTAGCCGATTAAACATCTTGAGCTAGAAAACATGGGCAAGGACAGGGCCAAGTGGGGAAGGTTCATCATGGCCACCCAGAGGGGTTTTGTTTTAAGTCCCACCATCTCAAAGGGACCAACTTCTGAAGCCAGCTCCACATTAACCTCTTGTTTGATCTTGGCAAGTCACTGCCTCACTCTAAGCCTCATTTTCCTCAACTCTAACTGAGGCTAAGAGAGGAAAGGAGATGAATCCAAAATTACAAACCCTGAACCCTGGGTCTGGGCTCAACATGCTTTCCAGTTCACCAAACAGGGCTGTTCATATCTGATTCTGGGGGAAACAGTGCTTATCAAATTGAGCATCATTAGAAGGACCTCAGATAAATTGCATGAATGAAACAGAGTTAGCATGAGGAGGGCTGTGGCTAAGGCTAGTGTCTGTGGATGGCATGGAGCGAGACTAATGGTTTAAAAAGGCAAAATAAGGGTGGATACATTTGAATAAGATTAGTATGTGAGGCTGACCTAACAAAAATCAAACACAGCCAGCATTTACTCCTCTCACTCCAAAAAGGCTACATGGCTCATATCTTTTAAGATTATAAGGATATGGGCAAGCAGAAAAAAATGAAACAGTCATCAACACCCTGGTCTCAGAGAGTTCAGCTATGAACTGGACGCTATCCAATTTCTGCCTAAGACTTACCTGAGATTTGGCAATATCTATTTTACCGATTTAAAATATTTATGACCTAAAAAATAAAATAAAATAAAACAAAACAAAATATTTATGCCCTGTGACCTAGTAAGTCCACTTTGGGGAGTCTATTCTAGAAAAAATAGTGAAAGATGCAAACAAAGACCCATGTACAAATATACTCATCAACATATTGTTTATAATAACAAAAATTGGAAATACTTTAAATGTCTGTTTTAGGGTGTGTTTCCCCAGAAGTAGATGCTGAGGCAAGGCTGTGAATGCAAGTAGTTTATATTAGAAGAGATCCCAGGAAGCACCAGTATGGGAGTAAGAAAGTGGATCAGGAAAGGAAAGCAAGCCTATAAAGGGTAAGTTATTGAGCAGGTTTCCACCACGGGGAACTGGAGAATTCTGCTCAACCGTGTAGACCATACCTCAGAGTCTTCCCACCTGGCAAGTAAGGAACCTTGGGCATTTACCTACCAACTTCCCATCTGTCATTGTTTGATGTGGCTTCTGAGAATGTTAACTTCCTGGAACTTCCATTTTGCTGCACATGCAGACCAAGAGTGAAGTCACAGGTATTCATGATAAGCAGCCTCCAATGTGCAGAGGTGAGTGCCAAGGTAAATGTCAGGCAGGGCACTGATAATGTCCAATAATAGGAGAATGATGAATTATCATAGGCAAATGAAAAGTGCTTTTTAATATTGTAGAAAATTGAAACCACTTTCTCAGAATGCAATAGAAAAAAGAAAAGACTAAATTAGTAAAAGGCAAAATGACAGAGGAAAACAAGCATAAACCAATATGTACTTAACTGTTGTTCCTTAAAAAATTAGAATAAATGAGGGGCACCTGGGTGGCTCAGTCGGTTAAGTGGCTGCCTTCGGTTCAGGTCATGATCCCAGGGTCCTGGGATCGAGCCCCGCATCGGGCTCCCTGCTCAGCAGAAAGTCTGCTGCTCTGCCTACTTACGCTCTCTCTCTCTCTCTGTTAAATAAATAAATAAAATCTTTTTAAAAAATTAGAATAAATGAAACAAGCTATAATAAAAGCTATAAAAGAGAACTTTCCAGAGATTCAATATGACCTATTTTGGAAAATGAACGGCTTTATCACTTCCTATGAAAAGTCATTGAATATATTTAGAGGTCATTTAAATATATTCAGGAAAACAGAACCTTAAGAAATAAAAAAGAGAAAATCTCCACAGACAGAAAAAAATTAAGACAAAAGAACAAAACCAACTCAATCACTTCAAACTTCTATCTGCAAAAGTAGTGTGAAAGACAATAAAGTAATATATACAGAGTTTTGAAAGTAAAAAATGTGCATCAATAACTTTATGTAAGACCCAGTTGACTTTCACATAGGAAAGGAACAGAGAAACTTAGGAGAGTATTTCTACTTGTTAAAAGAAAGAGGGAGAGGATATAAAGCCCATGGAATTTCCAAAGATTAAGTTCTAATAAAAATTAATATCTCATAGTCAGAAATGTAACACATACAGAAAGGAGATGGTAGATCAAAACTGTAAAAATTACAAGCTTAAGCTATTAGAATTATCAGAATAATTATATATCAAGAAATGAAAGAGTCAGGGGCGCCTGGGTGGCTCAGTCGTTAAGTGTCTGCCTTCAGCTCAGGTCATGATCCCAGGGTCCTGGGATCGAGCCCCGCATCAGGCTCCCTGCCCGGCAGGAAGCTTGCTTCTCTCTCTCCCACTCCCCATGTTTGTGTTCCCTCTCTCACTGTGTCTCTCTCTGTCAAATAAATAAAATCTTAAAAAAAAAAAAAGAAATGAAAGAGTCTAGAAAATATGAACATAAGGTTATAAAGATAACTAAGCATTTACAAAATACTTCACCCAAAAATAGCACAATA
The DNA here is from genome assembly GCF_003265705.2 of Callorhinus ursinus. Taxonomy (NCBI): domain Eukaryota; kingdom Metazoa; phylum Chordata; class Mammalia; order Carnivora; family Otariidae; genus Callorhinus; species Callorhinus ursinus. Next base: position 29,855,610 of record NW_027397086.1, on the reverse strand, counting down.
CATAACTCTTCTCAGTCTCATATGGAACAATTACCAAGATAGACCACATTCTGAGCCATAAAATATCTTAACAAATTGAAAAGAATAGAAATGATACAATGTATGCTCTAGACCACAATAGAATTAAACTAAAAATCAACAACAAGAAGTCCCAGCTAGTGCAATAAGAAAAAGAATATATAGATAGAAAGAATGAAAGGAAGGAAGGAAGGAAGGAAAGAGTGAGAGAGAGACGGAGGGAGGGAGAGAGGGAGGAAAGAGAGACAAAGAAAGAAAGAAACAAAGAAAGAAACAAAGAAACAAAGAAAGAAACATGGAAACAAAGAAAGAAACAAAGAAAGAGAAAGAAAAAGAAAGAAAGAAAGAAAGAAAGAAAGAAAGAAAGAAAGAAAGAAAGAAAGAAAGAAAGAAAGAAAGAAAGAAAACTATTTTAATTAACAGATGACACAAATGCTTATGTAGAAAATCCCAAAGAACTGGCCAAAAAAGTCCTGGAAATAATAAGCAATTATAGCAAGCTTGCAGAATACAAGGTTAATATACAAAAGTCAATTGCTTTCCTACGTAACAACAATGGACAATTGGAATTTGAAATTAAAGTACAATATCATTTACATTAGCACCAAAAAAAAAGAGAAAGAAATACTTACATATAAATCTAAAGAAATATGTACAGGCCTATATAAGGAAAATTATAAAACTCTAATAAAATAAATCAAAGAAAAACTAAATAAACAGAGATAGTCTATGTTCATGGTTAGGAAGACTCAGCATTTTTAAGATATCTATTTTTCCTAACTTTTTTTTTTAAAGATTGTTGTTTATTTATTTGATAGAGAGAGCCAGAGAGCACAAGCGGGGGGGTGGGTGGGAGAGCAGTAGAGGGAGAAGGAGAAGCAGGCTGCCCACGGAGCAGGGAGCCCGATGCGGGGCTCGATCCCAAGACCCTGAGATCATGACCTGAGCTGAAGGCAGATGCTTAGCCAACTGAGCCACCCAGGGGCCCCTATTTTTCCTAACTCGATCTATGGATTCAACACAATCACAATCAAAATCCCAGAAATGTATTTTGTGGGTATCAACCAAATGATTCTAAAGTTTATGTGGAGAGGCAAAGGCCCAGAATTGCCAGCATAATACTAATGGATAACAAAATCAGAGGACTGACACTCTTCAACTTTAAAACTCACTATAAAACTACAATAATCAAGGGGTGCCTGGGTGGCTCAGTCAGTTGAGCGTCTGCCTTCAGCTCAGGTCATGATCCCAGGGTCCTGGAATCAAGCCCCACATGGGGTTCCCTGCTCAGCGGGAAGTCTGCTTCTCCCTCCCCCTCTGCCCCTACCCCCTACCCAACTCGTACTCTCTCTCTCTCAAATGAATAAATAAAATCTTTAAAAAAAGAAACTACAGTAATCACGACAGTGGCATTGGCAAAAACAAAACAAAACAAAAACCAAATACATCAATGGAGTAGAATAAACAGGCCGGAAATAGATCCACACAAATAGTCAAATGATCTTTGACAAAGGAGCAAAGGCAATTCAATGGAGAAAGAATAGTCTTTTCAACAAATGATGCTGGGACAACTGGACATCCACATGTTAAAAAAAAAGAATCTAGACACAGACCTTACATCCCTCACAAAAGGTAACTCAAAGTGGATCATAGGCCAAAGTATAAAATGCAAAATAATAAAATTCCTAGAGGATAACACAGGAGAAAATCTAGATGCCCTTGAGTTTAGCAATAACTGTTTATATACAACATCGAAGTCATGATCCATGAAAGAAAAAATTGATAAATTAGACAGATGTCATTAAAATTAGAAACTTTTATTCTGTGAAAGACACTGATAAGAGAATGAGAAGACAAGCTACAAATTAGAAGGAAATACCTGCACAAGACAAATCTGATAATAGACTATTATCCAAAAGATACAAAGAACTTTAAAAACTCCACACTAAGAAAATAACCCAATTTTTTAAATGGGTAAAAGATTTGAACAGATACTTCACACACACACAAACAAGATATACAGATGGCAAGTGATATCATACATCATTAGGGAATTGCAAATTAGAACAACACTGAGATACCATTTCATACCTATTAGAATGGTAGAAATCCAAAACACTGACAACACCAAATACTAGCAAAGGTATAGAGCAACAGGAACTCTTATGCACTGCTCATGGAAACGTGAAATGGTACTAATCACTTTGGAAGATAGTTTGGTAGTTTCTTATAAAACTAAGCATACTCCTACCATATGACCCAGTAATCATGCTCCTTCATATTTACCCAAATGGATTGAGACTGATGTCTACATAAAAACCTGAACACAAATGTTTATAGCAACTTTATCCACAATCCATATCCAAAATTGGAAGCAACCAAGATGTCCTTTAGTAAGTGAATAAACTGTGGTATTTCTATACAATGGAATATTATTATGCAGTGCTAAAAAGAAATAGCCAGTAGGCCATGAGAAGACATGGAGGAAACTCATACTATGAAGAGAAGGAAACCCATCTGAAAAAGACTCCATACTGTATGATTCCAACTATATAGCATCCTGGAAAAGGCAAAACTATGGGGACAGTAAAAAGATAAGTGCCAGTAAAAAGAAAGTTGCCATGGTTGGGGGGAGGGAGATATGAATAGGTGGAACACAGGGGATTCCCCCCAACACACAGGGAATTTTTAGAGTAGTGAAACTATCCTGTATACTGTAATAATGAATACATGTCCTTATACAGTTGCCAAAACTCATAGAAGGTAAAACAAAGGGTGATCCCTAATGTAAACTATGGACTTGATTGATAATGATGTGTCAATGTTGGTTCATCAATTATAACAAATGTACCACTCTGGCTAGGGATATAAATGGTGGGGGTGGCTGGGGAGGGGGTGTGTGGGGAGTACTAGGAGCTGTCTGTACTTTTCATTCAATTTTGTTGTGAACCTAAAACTGCTTCAAAAAATAAGGCCTATTAATATTTTAAAAACTGACTTAAGAAGAAAAATAAAATCAAGTAGTCCTATGATCAAATACATTGAATTAAGTGTTGAAAATATTTCTACAAAGGGAAAGAACTCAGAAGATTTGAATAGCAACTCTATCAAACTCTTAAGAAAAATAATTCTTTTTTTAAGATTTATTTATTTATTTGAGAGAGAGAGAAAGAGAGCACAAGCAGGGGGAGGGACAGAGAGAGAGAGAGAGATAATCTCAAACAGGTTCCCTGCTGATAAGCACGGAGTACTACACAGGGCTGGACCTCATGACCCTGAGATCATGACCTGAGCCAAAATCAACAGTCAGATGCTTAACTGACTGAGCTACCCAAGTGCCCCAAGAAAAAAGAATTCTAATAGAAAATAAGTAACTATTCCTCAATTATTTTATGATTATACCATAATTTGATATGAAAGCTTGAAAATAACATTAAAAGAAAAGACCAACCTTATAGATGAGCTAGATGCAGAAATTCCAAACAAAATATTAGCAAACCAAATCTAACAATATACAAAAATAATAACACATTATAGTCCAGTCAAGGTTTATTCACAAAATGCAAGGTTGTTCAACATTTTTAAAAATCAGATTAATATTAACAGATTAAAGAATGTGGTTATCTCAACAGATGGAGAAAAAGCATTTGAAAAATTAACGTCCAACTTACAACAAAATTTCCTAAAATCTGGTTATAGAGGGAAACTTCTTAACCTGATAAGTGTACCAAAAACAAACAAATGAAAACCTACAGCAAAATAAAATATTTAATTGTGAAACATTAAAAAATTCTTTTAGCATAGAGATCAAACCAAGAATGCCCAGTACCATGACTTCCATTCATTAATGTATTGAAAGCAATAAGAAAAAAAGGTTACATATTTATATATACATAGAAGAAACAAATATATATGAAAAAAGTGTTGTTACTCACAGATTATATAATTATATGATTGTATAATTATATGATTATGTGATTTTATTTAAAAATCAAAGAAGTTTAAAATATCAGTTAAAATAAATTATTAGTTTTAAGAGAGTTTAACCAGTTGCTGGATACAAAATCAAAGTTAAAAAAAAATAGTTGTATTTGTATCCATCAGCAACAAAATGTAGAAACGACAATTTAAGTAGAGTTAACATTTCTTATGTCAAAGAAAAACAAATACTGGATAATCTCTCACTTATATGTGGAACCTGAAAAAGCCAAGCTCATAGAAACAGAGAGTGGATTGGTGATTGCCAGGGGCTAGGGGTTGGAGGAAATGTTGGTCAAAGGATACAAACTTCCAGTCATCAGAGGGGGAATAAGTTCTGGGGATTTATGTATAGCATAGTACCTATAATTAACAATAGGGTATTGTATTTTTGAAAGTTGCTAAGAGAGTAGATCTTAATGTTCTCAGCAACACAACAAAAAATGGTAATTATGTGTGGTGAAGAATGTGTCAACTAACTCAGTCATGGTGTACATTTTGCAATATATACAACATATTTGTATCAAATCATCACATTGCGCACCTGAGACTTACACAATGTTATATGTAAATTATATCTCAATAAGGCTGGAAAAAAAAGAAAAAGAACAGCTAACATTTCTAATTTTATCCAAAAAAACCCCCAAAACAAATATTAGAAATAATCTTAATAAGACATGCAAGACTTTTATGGAGAAAAAATAGAAAATGTTATTGATAGACATTAAGGAAAACCTAAATTAAAGTGATAAGTAAAACATGTTCATGAATTGGAAGGCTGAATATCATATAAATTTTTAGCCCTAGCCACCAATGTATGGGGAAGACAGAGAAACAAGGTAAACTACACCACAAAAATATAGTCCATAATGTGGGAAACTCTACAAGACCCACAATCCAGTTTCTTCAACAAATAAATTCCTAGGAAAAAATAAAAGGATGGAATGGGAATTTATATATTAAATGAGACTTAAGACCAATCAAACAATTCTAAGGGTGATTAGCACAATAAAAAAAAATTTAATCCCAAACAAAATGTAAAAATAAAACAAATACATTTATGAGACATTTGGATATTTGAACCATCACAAGCCATCAAGTTTCCCTTGATGATATTAAGGGATTATTTTTAATTTCTTTTCTTTTTTTTTTTGGTACAGCAATGTTATTGGGGTTTTGTTGACTTTTAGAGACATATAATGAAATACTTGCAGATGAATTTCTATGATGTCTGGGGTTCATTTCAAAATAATAGGATTATAGAATAAGATGGGGATATGCATGGGACAGAAGTGAATAGGACTGATAGTTGTTGGAGCCAAGCAATGGGTACCCAGGGGTCTATGTTCAAAATTTCATACTTTTAAATTATAGGTATCAAATATACATAAAATTTTCCTAATTCATTTATAGATTTGATACAATTCCAATCAAAATCCCAATAGGGGACTGATTAAATACATGTAACATATATATGTTAATAGAATACTAGGCAACTTTAAGATAATGCTCCTACAAACTATTTCAGTACATAGGAAGTTGTTCATACATATTGTTAAAAGCCAGATTATACAGCATCACATGTGGTAAACAGCCATTTATGTAAAAAAAAAAAATAGACAAACAGAGGACCAAAACTGAAATAAGAATTTTCTGCCAAAGGATAAGTATCATAGAGAAGTTAATTTAGGTGAGTAATTCTTAACCTTCACTTGCATCAGAATCACCTGGGAGAATTTTTTAAAAATATGCAGATGTCTACCTAGGTCCCACACCAAACGTTTTCATTTCAGCTGACCTGGGATGGGCCCTGAGCAACAGATTTTAAAACCCTACCGGGTGATTCTAATGTTCAGGGCTGAGAGCCAATGATCTCTCTACAAAGAGAGGCACAGATAGATGGATGGAGAGTAGGAAGATAGATGGTACAAATAGATGATATAGATGGATAGATTGGATAGATGGATGGATAGATGGATGGATGGATGGATGGATGGATGGATGGATGGATAGATGGATGGATAGATGGATGGATGGATGGATGGATAGATTGGATAGATGGATAGATGGATGGATGGATGGATAGATTGGATAGATGGATGGATGGATGGATGGATGGATGGATGGATGGATGGATGGATAGGTTGGAGAGATGGATGGATAGACGATAGATAGACACACATATCGTTCATAGACAGATTTTTTTTTCATAGACAGATTTTTGAGAGACAGATAATAGGTAGGTTAGAGAGAAAATAGATCTGAAAGTCTGAAGGAAGGGAAGAAGGAAGAGGGAAAAGGCAGAGAGAGGAAAAGAGGGAATTTGCAATGATGCAGCCAAATCAGAAATGAGCTATAACTCAGTCCCTAATTGAATAAAGAAGAGAAGGAAATAAAAGTGAATGTAGAAAAATAAAATAAAAAGTGAATGTGTCTAGCTAATGCAATGAAATTTATGACTTGTCTCTTCTTTTTTTTTATTACTTGTGTTTACAGACCATACCCCCTTACTCACTTCACAAGGATACCTGTGTTGTCTCAAAAGTGAAAGAACAGGGGATGACTGCTTAATGGGTAAACAGTTTCCTTCTGGGGTGATGAAAAAGTTGCGTGGCTAGAGAACGGCAATGGTTGCACGGCACTGTGGATGTACCAGATGTCACTAAGGGTAGATTTTACGTTATATGTATTTTACCATAGTAAAAAAATACATTAAAGAAAAATTGATTAAAGATGTTACCAGGCAATTGGGATGGGTTCATTATTGCCTCCAGTACTAAGTTTGTTCCAGGTCTTCTAGCAGTTAAGGCAGAAGAAGATATCTGGCAGGTTATCGGGTTCTCTGTATGTTTTCCAGGTTCTCTGTATATCAGGGTCTCCCTCTCATTTTGCCCACTCCCTGTATCACATGCCCAGCGAGTACAAGAGCGAACCTGGGAGTCCTTTGGAAGGCTTGACTCGGCTAGGAAAGGAAGACTTGTAGTGGCTGGGTGAGGCAAGTCAGAGCTCAGCTCCTTCCCCACTGGGGCAGTCCGCATCTGCTTAGAGCCTGTCATCAAACTGCATGGAAAGAATAGCAGCTCCTGCTACGCATGGCCTCTGCTGGTGGGTCTGAATGGCTGTTTGTTCCGCCTGAGCAGGACATGATCAGCCCTGACAGGGATGGCCCCTGCGGTATTATGTAAGGGGACCCGGCTTACCTGTCCATAGACAGACAAAGCGGATGATTTGACAGGCAAAACAGAGGCAGCCTCTTCACTCCCAGGCAGCCAAGGGGCTATTCAAAGCTGAGACCTGGAAGATTTTCATAAGGCGCTGACATATGAAGCCGGAATGCAGCAGGAACAAGGCAAAACTGACACCCCGAGCAGTCAGGCATGGCAGCGGCTCTGGGCGTCCAAACTGGGCCTAAGGAAGCTTTGAGGAGTCCCCACCCATGAGAGAGAGAGAGAGACAGAGAGAGCCCAAGAGGGCACTTCGGGGGACAGAGCCCCAACTCGCAGGCCTGAGCCTTCAGCAAACCTCACCTTTGCCCCCACCCTTATTATAGTTCAGCTGAGGAACCTCTTCCAGGCCTTTCTCATCAAAGCACAGGACTCAGGTGCAGAGAGCCAGGAGAACTTGGTCCCTCAGTTACTGACAAGCCGCCCACAGGAGGGGCTGGTAGGGCAGCAATGAAACATATATCAGGTGCCCAGTGCATGCTGGGCACTAGCTGGGAGCTCCACTCTCAGGCACAGATTTCACCTTCACAGGAGCCCTGGGAGGTAAGTATCTTGTTATCTCAGATATTTTGCACATGAGAAAATGGTCCTCAAAATAGTAACTTGCCCAAACTCACACAGCTGGGAAATGGCAGAGCTGGGATTTGAACCCAGGTCTCTTCAGCACCCAAACCCATGCTCTTTCTACCTGAATTGAGCCAGTTGACAAGATCCACAAGGCCCTGGGATCACACCCTGTTTTCAAAGTGGCACTGGCACTTTCCAGTTCTGTGACCCTGGTCACATCCCTTCCCTTCTTAGGGCCTCAGCAATGTGAGCTGCCGGAGACAACTGAGTAAGACAGGCAGATGAAGACGCGTGGTTGTTGACTGGCGTTAGGTCAGCATCGCCGAGCTTCCTCACCACACTTTTTGACTGTTCTCCAAAACTACCCCAACCTCCCGAAGAGGTTGCCAGACCTACAGGGATAACACTTTATCTGGTCCCCTCTCAGGACTCGGAAAGGGCATTCTCTGCCCAGTGTCACTTTATCTGGTCCCCTCTCAGGACTCGGACAGGGCATTCTCTGCCCAGAGAGCAGAGCTGCACCCAACTTGTCTACCCCCAGAACAGTCAGCACTGAGCCCGGCATTTAGTATGGACACAGTAATGCTGCTGAATGAATGAAAACGTGAATGAGTAGTTTGCCATGAGACACATCACATGTTGTGGTGAGAAGAGCTGAGCATCAGACCTGGTTCTGGTTTCCCCACTAACTCACTGTGTGGCCTTGGGCCACTCACTGGCCCTCTCTGGACCTCAGCGACCCCATTTATAAAATGAAGAGAATGAATTAGGTACTCTCTAGCAGCCCATATCAGCTCTAATTTTTGCAGAGTTAAGGAAAAAGAAAGATCACACTTTCTGCAGCCCACCCCCCCTCCCCATAAAAAGCTGAAGCTATATTATGATCACATTTGAGAGGAGTCAGGGGACATTCAGATCTGTAACCCCTGACTTGATCAGAAGCAGACAAGCACCATTCTCAACAGTCAGATCCTCCAGCCTATGGAACAGAAACTCACTCATGTGTGCACAGTGCTTTACAGTTGGCAAAGCACTTCCCATTCTTCCTCTCATTTAAACCTCAACACAGCCCTGCGAGGGAGACAGGACAGATGTCACCATCCCATTAACTGACTACAAAACTCAGGTCACAGGAATGAAATCCGGGAGGATTTCATCCCTAGAAGGCATATGGAAAAAAGCAGAAGAGCTGGTATGTGAACCCAGAACTGACTCCTGACCCCAAATTCTGCCTCCTTTCCTTTACACAGCTCACTTGTACACAGGTAGTGAAGAGAAGATGAACTCATTCAACCATAACCAGATTTGGAGGGTCACAAGTTTACCACCTGGGTGGAAAACTGCCCAGCATTTTAAAGTCAAATTTGGGGCAGGCGGGTACCATGCACTGCTCCCAGGTGGGCTTGTGGCCATGGGAAGTCAGCTGTACAGGGATGCAAGAGTCCAAACCAGTTCCCAGGCATCATATGCCAACTCTGTGCAGCAACTGGAATGATGACCTACATGCAATCTCTGAATACTGAAGATACCGAAATACTGAGAGGCCCACAGATAAGCAGCGACTGCCCAAACTCCCACCCCCACCCTCACCCATGCTCCCCGATGTCCAGGTTGTCTCAGCACCTCCCCTGGGATTTCCTGAAACCCCAAGATGCTACAACTAAAGGGTTAAAGCCTGAAACCCCAGAGGGGAGGGATCCTGTAGTGCAGTCCTTCATTCTGATTGGCCCCTGTTCCGTGCATACATTCTGATTGATCAATACCCCTGACTTACTGGCTTGGGTTTTTTTTAAACAGCTTTATAGACATATAATAGATAAACAAAAAATAGCACATATTTAATGCACACATTTTGGTGAGTTTGGTTACATGGATATACTGGTGATACTATCACCCCAAAGTAGCATACATATCCATCTCCTCCAAAAGAATTATTGTACTCCTGTGTGTCTGTGTTAAAATCATGTACCATGAGGGCACCTGGGTGGCTCAGTTGGGTAAGCACCTGCCTTCAGCTCAGGTCATGATCCCAGAGTCCTGGGACTGAGCCCCACATCAGACTCTCTGTTCAGCAGAGAGGCTGCTTCTCCCTCTCCCTCTGCTGCTCCCCCTGCTTGTATGCTCTCTGGCTCTCTCTCGCTCTCTGTCAAATAAATAAATAAAATCTCTTTTAAAAAAGAACACTGAACATGAGATCTACCCTCTTAACACATTTTTAGTTCATAACACTGTATTGTTAAGTGTAGATACTATGTCTCCACAGCATATCTCTATAATTTACTCATCTTGTATAACTGTAACTTTATACTCGCTGAAAAACACTGTGGTTGTTAAATATGTTTAATATTACTCCATCTGGCTAGAGAGATGATAGGGAATGTCTTAGTGCTTCTCAATCATTTTGAGCATGAGGATCCTTTTCTTAACAAGTATAAATTCCACAATTCTCAAAACATGCACACATACATGTAAGGTAGATATACTTTTTTGTAAACATTGAGGAATTTCATGTCCAAAAAAATGACCAAAACTTCAGTAACATCTGCAAATGGATTTGCATTGTATGTGTGACACAGTTTTAATGCAAGACTTATGAATGACTTCATCAATAGACAATGCTTAGCGCTTTTATTTTTTTTAAGATTTTATTTATTTATTTGACAGAGAGAGACACAGCAAGAGAAGGAACACAAGCAGGGGGAGTGGGAGAGGGAGAAGCAGGCTTCCCGCCGAGCAGGGAGCCCGATGCGGGGCTCCATCCCAGGACCCTGGGATCATGACCTGAGCCGAAGGCAGATGCTCAATGACTGAGCCACCCAGGTGCCCCATGCATAGTGCTTTTAGAGACTGAAACAGACTTTGCACTCTTCTCTTCTGTGAGGTTCTAATGTGGCCAACCAGATCCTCCTCCTTGATTAGATAGCTGAAGAAACTAAGGCTGGAGAGAAGATTGGACCTTCTCAAACTCACTGCTTGGAGCTAAAACTTGATGTGGCATCACATCCAAGATTTATTGTGTCTACGGGTGTTACACCAGGGGTGCTGACTGGGCAGAGGACATCTTGGGCTGGGCCACCAGTGACTTTCATTATGGGGCAAAAATCATTCATGGAGGCAGCCAGAGCAAAGCCCTACAGTCCTCTTACTGAGTGAGGTCAACCTTACAGAGGTCACTGGAATCTGTTAGACCTGGGGAAGGTGGGAGGCTTTGCAACACAGCTCAAGCTCCAGGGGACACCTAGGCTATCACACCTAGAGTCCTGAGTGAGGAGAGGAGCTGCACTCCTTACTGACCATTAGAACTTGCTCAGAGAACTCTCATTGGCCCTGGAGGCAAAGGAAACCAAGAGGCAGAGTTGGAAGTATATTAACACATAAATATACTAGGGTACTGTGATAAAAGATCACAGGCTCTGGCAGGAAATAGAGGCAGCTCAAATCCATCTCAGGTAGATGGTCTTGGCCAAGTTTTACTTTGCTTCTCAGATCTCAATTTCTAAATCTGTAAAATGGAACTGTTCTGAGGAATGATTAAATGAACTAACATATAGCTCCTATTCAAAGCCCGATTACAGATACCTTATTCAACAAATATTCCATTTCCCAGAATCATCAGGAACAAACTCCTCCAACCTGTTCGGAAAACTACAGCCTGACAATCGATTTAAGAACCACTCTCTTGTTCCAATCAATAATTCTTTTCAGTCCATTAATTCACTTTTCTTCTGTCCACTTTTCCAGCCCTTTGTTTTTTCACTTCTTCTCTCCAGTTTTCCTCTAATCAGCGTTACTCCAAAGCAGTTTCAAGCTCAGATGGGTCAGTTCTGCTAGGCTACACCCAGTTAAGCCACACCCAGATTCCTGATCCAGAGAAACCGATGTAATAAAGGTTCGGTGTCTTAAGCCGCTGATTTGGAGGTAATTTGTTACACGGCAATAAATAATATATTACTAGTCGTGAGAAAAATGCAAATTAAAGCTACAAAGAGATACCAGTACATACTCACTAAAAAGGTACCTTTTTTTAAAAAGATTTTATTTCTAAATAATCTCTATACCCAACGCGGGGCTTGAACTCACAACCCCGAGACTGGAGCATAGTTGCATGCTCCACTGACTGAGCCAGTCAGGTGCCCTTAAAAAGGGTAAAATGTTAAAAGACTGAACATATCAAGTATTGGTGAGGAGGTAGAGCAACTAGAATTCTCATATACTGCTAGTAGAAATGAATGAAATACAGCCACTTTGTGAAAAAAGTCTGGCAATTTCTTAGAAATCTAAACATACCTCTACCATCTGACCTAGACATTCCTCTCTTAGATATTTACCCAAGAGAAATAAAAATGTACGTCCACACAAAGACTTCTACACAACTATTCATAGCAGTTTTGTTTGTAATAGCCAAAAATGGAAACAATCCAAATGTCCATCAACAAGTGAATAGATAAACAAATTGTGGTGTAGCTGTATAATAGAATACTACTTAGCAAAAAAGTTTAAAAAGGGAATTGACTATTGATATCACAACATGGATGAGAATCAAAATAGTTATGCTGAGAGAAAGCAGCCAGACAAAAAGAATAGTGTTATTCCACTTATATAAAATTCTATTAAATGCAAAATATAGTGTCATAAATAGATCAGTGATTGCCTACAGATAATGGCAGGGGGGGAGCATATAAATCAAGTGGTCCAAGGAAACTTTCAGGGGCAATGGATATGTTAATTGTATTGATTGTAGTAAGCTGCAAGATACCTTGGAGACAATTTGGTAGCACTATATTAAGAGCTGTAAAATCGTTCCTGGCCCCATAAATCTCACTCTTAGGAATTTGTTTTAAGGTTATTTCAAAAGAAATAAAAAGCTCTTTATACAAACACATTTATAGATCAAAGATACTGAGAATTACCTAATTGCCCAGAGAGTGTGACAGGGTTAAGTCAACACTAGACCACTTCACTCACGATAGTAGATGAAAAATGGAAAGTAAGGGGTAACATGTGGTTATGTTTACAAAATAATGCAAATGCATTGTGGGCAAAGCCTACAGAACTGTGCTTACACTATGATTGTACCTATGCAAACAGACATACATGTGTGAGAACACAAAGGAGAAGAAAAACCAGAACATAGGAAAACCTAGCAGGTTATTGATAGGTAACTGGCATGTGAGTGACTTTTTCTTCCTGTTCTGTCTCCTGTAATGTTACAGTGTTTTCATAACACTTTTTAAAATATCTCCTTTGTTGGTTTTGGCTCCCTCTCCCAACCTGGTGATTATTCTGAGTCTTGCCTTGCTATCAGCTACCAGGATCAGCACCTCAGTGTGGTCAGCCACAAGCTCAGTCAGCTTGCCTTCTATGTCTTCTAAATCATGGACAAAAAGCTGAACAGAACTAGGGTGTGATATGAAGGACACACTCTTTTCTACTCAGTGAAAAATCTTCCATCGCTGCGAGTCTGTTTAGGTTATTTCAATACCATAAATGACAGAAACCTAGTTCCCAAGGGAGGAGGACTAGGAGGTGGTCAGCAAAGTGAACCTGGAAAAGGAGGTAGAGCTCCTTACCTGAGTTTGGGCCCTTTTTTCACTGGGTAAAGCCAATGCCAATGATCCCTGGCCAGAAAACTGCCCCCACAATCAGAGACAGCTCCACAAACCACAAACAGGAAATAGCTGGCCTCTATGAGAAAGTTAGAACATTGAAAAAGGAAGTAATCGAAGCCTGCGAGAGGCTCACTACTGTGTTATTCCACAGAGCCAAGTTCCAGCAGTCCGTTTGGCTACCCCACCTGGGGCTAGTGTGGCCTGGCCAGAACTCAGGGAAGACGGAAAGCCACATACACCACCCACAGAAGGTGGGACCCCCTAATGGGACCTCAGCACCAGCCTCTCACCTCTTTCCTATTCTTGGAATATGTCCAAACACACTTCAGGGGGGCAAGCCCAGATCCCCTAACCAGCCCTGCAGCCCTTGGAATCCTACCCTATGGGTGGAGCACGTGGACAGCTTCAGGACTAAAGAATATGCCTCTGAATATACCCAGCCCAATGCTGAAGCCTTCCCCAACCCTCCCGCTGAAAGGTTGGGCCAGATCTGCCTAGGCAGAAAACCAAGGCTGCATGCAAACCCAAGGCCCTAAGTTTCACCTTCTCTCATCACCTGGGGGACCCCTCTTTCTGTAGCCACACAGCTGCCTAGATGGCATATCCAGTCATGCCTTTCAGATCCAGTGCTCTGCCTGTTCTCCTGAATGTACCCCCAAAGCCCGGTTAGTGACAGCCTGAGATTTACCAGTGTCCTGATACATTCGTGTATTTAAAGTATGTAAAGGGTTTAAAACAGTGTCTGCACATAGAAGAGTACTGCAATATTGGTAACCTTCACAACTCTTTTATGACATTAGTATCATCCCCATTCTATAGATCGAAAAGTTGAGGCTGAGAGTGGATAAGTGGCCAAAGGTCACACAGCTAGGAAGAGGCAGAGATAGGAATTGACCCTGGACTGGGGTAACTCTCAGTAACTGGATCTCATAGCAGGGCCACATCATGCCTTGTGCCAGGCCCTGTGCTGGTGACCTGGATGCCCAGTTGCATGAAGTCCCAGTTCCTGCCACTAAGGAGCTCCCAGAGAAGAACAGAGACAGTCACATAACCAAATCATTATACCACAAAAGATGTGACAAGTGCCAAAATCCAAACATGCTGGGGCAGATTCAAAGAAGGAGTGTTTCACTTACTCAGGCAGATAAGGGAGGACTTCCCAGAAGAGGAGACATTTGAGCTGAGGTGGGGAGAGGGGGCAGCTTCCCCAGGCTGAGGGCATGAACTTATGCAAAGGAACTGGAGAAGACTTGGTAGAAGTACACTGAAGCTGGGGGCAGTGAAGACCAAGGGAGAGAGAAGGGGTGGAAAGGGGCTGCATTGTGCAGGGAGGGCCCTGAACTGCTGCCAGGCCAGGAAACGGGGCACTTGATCTTGCCTTGGATGAAGGAGAGCCACTGAGGATTTTAAGCAGCCAAGTGGCCTGGTTTATGCAGAGACAGACAGTGGGAGTGCCCTGCTGAGGACTGTTTGGAGCTTTAGACTTGTCCGATGGCTGGCACCAGGTAACCCTGTGTCCCCTCTCCTCAGGCCAGGCTCAGCAGAGAGAAGGGAGCAGACGGCTCTGAGAGGCACTTGGCCAGAAAGGCTAAGGATCAGGATTCCCACCAGCTGCAGCATCCTCCTGGCTGGACATCTCTCCATCCCTCCTTGCTGTTGTCCACACCATCCTCTGGGAGGGAAGACACGGGTGTGGGCAGCCTGGCGCTGGCTGAAGTATGCAGGACCCCTCCCTTCCCACCAGCCAGCTTTCTTTGGGAGTGACTCTGAACAGACGTGCCCAGAAAGGGAGGACAGGTACGTGCCTACTCACACACAGAGGTAGAAAGACAGAGGGGGAGACCAGAGAGACACACACTCCCAGGTCTGGAGATACACAGAGGCCCCAAAATGCCCTAAGGAAAGAGGCCACCTGCACATGCCCCCAGGGTACAAGTATCTTCCAGCTCCCCAGACCATGGCCTGCCTTGCACCCTGGGTCCTGAGCAACCAGCCTGCCAGTGGTGCTGGGTTTGTAAGGGGACCTGTCTGGGGAACCCGGCCAAGCTCTAATCACCCCCAGCCCAGTGCTCAGCCCACAGCCCAGGACTGGATGAGCTCAGCCGCAGCCGGGGACCTGGACGGAGCTCTAGGGCGAGTCATTCTGATGGGCTCCAACGCCTGCCAACAGGAGACATCAAGGATCCCAATTTCCTAGGCCTAGCTTGGCCGGGAGTGGGGAACAGGTCACGGTCTCTTCCCGTGTGCCCCAGGTGGTTTAACTAGAATATTGTCTAGTGCATTTCCGGGAAAGGGGAGTAACTATCAGCCCTTTTGAGACTCTTGCAAACCAGGAACTCTATCTCCAGACATAAACATCCATAATTTTCCATGTCAACGGCGGGCTTCTCCGAGTCCCAAAGCCGTGCTTAGAGCATGGAAAATCTAAGAAACCCGGACGCCCGACGATCCACAGAGGTCGGCTCCTGCGCCAGAATCTAAGCGACGCGCGCCTACCCGCCACACTGAGAAGCCCCAGGGTCTAGCTCTCGTCGCCACCTCCGAACGGGGACTCGGCTTTCCTAGGAGAGGCCACCGCCACCGCCGAGCTCTCGCCAGTCTGGTGGCCGGCTGGGTCTGAGCCTTCGAGGATCGCGCTTTGCGGTCCTCGGTCCCTGGCTGGGAGCGCTTGCTGAGCGCCCGGAACAGGTGACAGAGCTAACCTGGGGTGGGGGCAAGGTCGAGACCCGAGCTCAGGCTCGGCTTTGTCCCAGACTCGCCGTGCGCGGAGGGAAAAGTCCGCACCCTCTCGGAGCCGGCTTGCCCTATTCGCTGCGCCGCACAGCTCCTGGATGTCTGAGTCGGCTCCGGAGCTCCCGGCTCCGGGGACTCGCGGGAAGGGTTGGGAGAAGACTCCCAAGCAGGGATTGGGAGCCAGAAACACGAGAGGCGCTTCCTCGCGGGGAGCCAGGAAGCTGGTGGAATGCTAGCCAGCAGGGTGGCAGGAAGCAGAAGGCACCCCTCTGGGCCCTAGTTCCTGCAATTTGTCTCCGAGAGTGATCACAATTCTGCGTTCAGGGCGTTTAAGTGAACCACTGGCAAGAAGCGCTCAAAGCCGTGTGGCCCTGACCAAGCTCCGGGGGTTCCTGAGCCAGGCTACTCACGGAAAGAGGCCACACCCTAAGGGCCTCAAAATCTTAAAATCCTGGGCTAAGTTGCAGAAAACATTTTAAATCAACCGCTACTTCTTCGAGGTGTCTTATCTCCGCCCATGAGTGAGAACGACTTGACTTTCCCCCAGCAGCTTCCCCCGCCCCACGGTTCAAGTTTCGCCCCGAAAACAATTTAAAAGCGGAGAAAACAATCACGGGACAGTGATGTGTCCTACTCCATTCTTTCGACTCTCTCTCGAAGAGGGGCGACAGGTAGGGGATCCCCACTTCACAGATGGGGAAACTGAGATCTTAAAGAGAAGCAGATGGCTCAAGGTCGCTGGGCCAGTAATGAGCTAGCTGTAGTCAGAGCTCTCACTCAGCAGCACTGCAACTCTCCTGGGCTGGGCTCACTATGACACGGGATCCCCTCTGTGGCAGTGTCTCGTCTGATGCTCTCTGAAGCCATACAGCCTGCTGATCATGACTGATTGTCCCAGAGTAAACCAAACAGAGCTCACTGTGTTCCCGTTGTCCCAATATTCTTGGATCTGATTTGCAAGCATCAGGGTCTGGAGTTTCCACTGTCACTTGGTAAAGAGAGTGACCCCGGCCAGGCCAGTAAGCACAACTGAGGCTCTGAGAGCTCAGGGAAAGGTAGAGAGGCTGTGGGCCCAGAAGGTAAGGAGCCCAAGACCCGAATTTCCCTTTCAGCACAGAAACTCCTCTGCAAGACTTTAAGCAAGTCCCTTTGGCAATCTGGGCCTAGTTTCCTTCCAACTTGTATTTCCAAGATTTCGTTAGGGAGAAGAGTTAGTTACCCTTGCATCTGCATGAAGGGCATCTAGGTCAAGGGATATGGAGGAATTTCCCATAACTCCATGGATCCCCTCCTTTATATTTACGAACCCTCTAAGGGCACTTCAAAGCTGAGGGCACTTCAAAACTCAGGAAAGTAGTTGTTGGGAGAAGAGCTGCAATATTTTCTACAGATCACCAGCATTCCTCCCCTCTGCCTAAAAATTGAACATAAAATAGGTTTTTCCAAAGGTATGTGCTGGGGATATGCTCAGGGCTGGAAGCAGGTGCAAAGGAGATGGAAATCACCCAGCACCTGCCCACATCAACACCAACCCACGCCTGCTAAACTAGGAGAATAACCTCCCAGGGGCTGGAACCCACTCTATGGCTTTGAAATGGTTCTCAGTGGCATCTGCTACCCCCACAAATGTTAAGGAACACTGCATCAGAGAAGAGGGAGGACTTGACCAGAGAAAAGCAAAGAAATGCCCTGGCATGGAGAGGAATCTATTTGCATAGTTTTGATCCAAACGGTAAATTGTCCCAGTTCATTCATCAAATCATTTACTTCAAATTTTGCATCATGGATTTATAGAATCTTCAAAGTACAGAATTCTGAAATGTATTCTTAGAATAAAACATCTATGGAATAGAATCTTTAGGACACTTTGTTCATGAAAATCTTGACCTTAGGAATTAATAATCTCAGGATGCTAACGCTTGGTCTGATGCACAGGTGTAGCTCTGTAGCAGCAAAGTCTGAGAAAAAGGAATCAGAATTCTAGAAGAATGGGTTCACAGACACAAAACATTGAGGATCAAGAAATCCTAAGACATGAGGCTTCTAACCATAATCATTGGAGCTTAAAAGTAAAGAACATAAAGTCATGGGACAAATCATCATACATTCACGACTATTGTAAGAATTATCAGAATTAGAGTCTTCGCGTTACAGAAGAGTGGCTCCAGTACCAACATTTTGGAATTAAGGAAGAGAGGAGTACATTTATGCGACCCAAATCTTCTAATCAGACATTCCTGGAAAGGAATTAAAATTAAGTAATATATACCTCAGAGCTGTGAAAATATCTAAAAACTAAGGAAGCTGCAGTTCCCAGTAGTGGCATTATATTTTCAGGCATAAAATCTTAGTCCCCAGCATCTCAAAATAAGGAATTCACGTCTACATTTTGACCAGAAGCTTAAAGTCATAGGAATATAATTACAGTAGAAGAATTTAGACTTCTGGTCATGGACTCTTAGAATTACAGAATCGCATTATTTGATTTATGAAAACTCGTTAGGATAGTGATCCAAAATTAAAAATTTGGAAATCTGCATCTTAGAATTTTGGAAATACAGAGAACCACAAAATCCAGCACTGAAAGATTGCCATGATGTAATCTGGCTGAATTAAAAGAAATTTAAACATTTTTTTCCTTTTGCAAAAACATAACATGGTGAAATCTAGATTTTCGCATTTTCTTTACTTTGGAAGAAGGAAACTGAGAGTTTGCTGAACGAGTGAAGAAAGCCCCCTCTCCAGTCGTTCAAGCACCCATCCGCTGAGGAAGGTCTTCATGCAAACCGTGCAACTGCTTCCAAACCCGGGTCGGCGGAGCGAGGATGTGTTCTCTGCCCCTTTCTACCGAAGGCAGTTGCCCCATTGCTCGGCGGGGCGGAACCTACAGCGAGCTCGCCGCCACGAAGGACGCAGCTAAAATCCCTGAAGGCCCTGCTGCCCGCGCTCTTGAGACTCGCTCCGCCTCGCCCTACACCCACAGCCCAGCGCAAAGCTGCACCCCGGCTGGAACCTCTGGAGTCGGCGCCAAGGCCCGGATTCCTAAAGGCAGAAAGGGCTCCGAGGTACGCATCTGCCCTCCCGCCCCCAAGTCACAGAGCAGAAAATTGAGGCCTTGCTTTAGAGAAAGGACCGGCCCAAGGTCTCCCTGCGCAAGACCACAAAGCGAACCCAGACTAGCAGGGCGGCCGCTGCAGGGCGTCTCGGGTGAGGCCGAGGGTCCCGCCTTGGAGCATGGCCGAAACGAATTTAGAAACCGGACACCCGCGAAGCAAACGGATCCCCTCTGCCCGCCCCTTCCCCCGGGAGACGCGCCCTCCTGGAGCGCCCATACTTCGGTCCCAGCCTCTCGCGGCCCTTGCGCCCTCTGCGGGAAGGGGCTCTGCCCCTGGGGGTTCTGGGAGCCACTTGGAGCGAACTGGAGGAGGAGGTTACCACGAGAGGACAGAAGCCTAGCCTTCATCCTCTTTAAGCGGTGCGCCACTTTCCGCCATATAGAGGGGTCCCGGCTCACCCAAAGACAGGTGATAGGGAGGGAGCTTTCCCTAAATATTGGCAACGTAAGGTCTCTCGAGGTGCAAACCCTCCGTGCAGTCGAGAAACCTGGGACCCAAAGAGAGAAAGTGGCTGCCTCCGGCACCGAGCGGGCGAAGCGCAGTCCTGACACAGACGCAGGTGTGAGGCTCCGTTAAGCTGCAGAGGTGAGGCTAGGGCAAGTCACCTCCCCTATCGGGCCTAGGAATCCTCGTCTGAAAGATGAGGGACTGGATGGGCAATGGGCAAGGCAGCTTTGACTGGGGTTTGAAAATCATCCTTGAAATACCTTAAGAGCCAGCCAACTGGAAGGTCTTCTCCCTTCCCCATCCCCTGCCCCCACAGGAATCAAGCGCCCCCTCGGCCATTTCTCACCCTCTCCCGACAAAAAAAAAAAAAAAAAGGTGAATCGAGCCCGTCCTTTTCACCTGCAGGTCCCAGCCCTCTGCAGAGGCTGGTAAAGTCCAGAAGCGCTGAGTTCCCGCGCCAAGGTCTCCCGAGACAGTCCCTGGCCTCTCCAGGCCTCAGTCTCCCCGTCGGCGCGCAGGGGAGGCCAGCCCCGGCGATCTCCGAGAGCCCTCCCCGCTCTGACGTTGTGGGGCTCCTGCCGCGCCTCCACAGCTGCTCCCACCTGCGGAGGTGCGCCCGGGCCCAGGGGGCGGGCAGTCGGGGGGGCGGGCGGGCACGGGGCGCCGCCCCAAGCTTCCTGGCGCCTTTAAGGAGGAGAAGCCGGCGGAGGGAGGAGCCGGTCCGGGTGTGTGCTAGGGAGCGCTTCGGCTGTAGTTTCGGCGGCCGCAGGCCAACGCTGAAGAGAGGAACAGTCGCCGGCCCACCCGCCTGGCCCGCACCACTCCTGCACCTCGCCTCCTTGCCCTCCGCAGTCTGGGCCGCAGAGGCGCAGCCTAGGCAGCCCCCACCGGAGTGCCCCACGCCTGTACTAACTGCCCTCGCTTCAGGCCTTCGGGCCCGGAGCCGCCTCTGGGCGCACGACCTCGACGGTTAGCCTCAGATCAGCGGGAAGCACAGACCAGCTGCGGGCGCCCCAGTCCCAGGACTGCTTCCGGACCCCTCGACCGTCTGGCACCAGCGCGCAAAGGGCCCTTCAGCCCGCGACCGGGGCCTAGTCCCGGTCCCAACAGCGCTGCCGGCGCTGGCCTCGAGCTCCAGAACACAAGCAGAGCCGTCGGTGGGCGGGACACTCCTGAGCCTCTGTCTGCACTGAGCCAGCCCGGAAACCGAGGGCAGCAAGCCTCCGGAGCACCCCTGCTGGGGAAGCTGTGCTCCGAGTGCCAGCCCGCGAAGACTCCCAGAGCTCTCCGCAGTGGGGCCCAGCGCCCGCTCCCTTTGCCCTGCAGCCTAGCCCCACAGCCTCCCAAGCCCGCCCCCGCCCCTCGACAGCAGCGGGCGGCGGGGACAACCCGGGACGCGGGACGGCTGCGCCATGACGGCTGAGAGCCGGCCGCCGCCGCCGCAGACGGAGGCGCTGGCGGCCGTGAAGGAGGAGCGCGGTGAGGCTGGGCCCGGGGTCCCGGCGGAGGCCGCGGGGCGCGGCGCGGGCGGGCGTCGGCGGAAGCGCCCCCTGCAGCGCGGAAAGCCACCCTACAGCTATATTGCGCTCATTGCCATGGCCATCGCGCACGCGCCGGAGCGCCGCCTCACGCTGGGCGGCATCTACAAGTTCATTACGGAGCGTTTCCCCTTCTACCGCGACAACCCCAAAAAGTGGCAGAACAGCATCCGCCACAATCTGACGCTAAACGACTGCTTCCTCAAGATCCCGCGCGAGGCCGGCCGCCCAGGCAAGGGCAACTACTGGGCGCTCGACCCCAACGCCGAGGACATGTTCGAGAGCGGCAGCTTCTTGCGCCGCCGCAAGCGCTTCAAGCGCTCAGACCTCTCCACTTACCCAGCCTACATGCACGACGCGGCCGCCGCCGCCGCCGCCGCCGCGGCCGCGGCCGCCGCCGCCATCTTCCCGGGCGCGGTGCCCGCTGCCCGCCCGCCTTACCCGGGCGCCGTCTACGCAGGCTATGCCCCGCCGTCGCTCGCCGCGCCGCCCCCGGTCTACTACCCAGCTGCGTCGCCAGGACCGTGCCGGGTCTTCGGCCTGGTGCCTGAGAGGCCGCTCAGTCCTGAACTGGGCCCCGCGCCGTCGGGGCCCGCGGGTTCCTGCGCCTTTGCCTCGGCCGGCGCTTCCGCCGCCTCCACCAGCTACCAGCCTGCCGGCTGCGCTGGAGCCCGACCTGCCAACCCCTCCGCCTATGCGGCCGCCTACGCGGGCCCGGATGGCGCGTACCCGCAAGGGGCGGGCAGTGCCCTCTTTGCGGCGGCTGGCCGGTTGGCGGGGCCCGCCTCGCCCTCCGCGGGTGGCAGCAGTGGGGGCGTCGAAGCCGCAGTGGACTTCTATGGGCGCACATCGCCCGGCCAGTTCGGAGCTCTGGGGCCCTGCTATAATCCTGGTGGGCAGCTCGGAGGGGGCAGTGGAGGCGCCTACCATGCTCGCCATGCGACTCCCTATCCTGGCGGTGTGGATCGATATGTGTCCGCCATGTGAGCCCAGCATACAGTCGAAAATTCCTAGATACCTCGGCTGTCCACACGAACTGAGTATCCCCGAGACCTGAGAACAGAACTGGAGAGAGGATTGAGAGCCATGTGGAAGGGACCGGTGCACCACATACACACCCGGTTCGCTTTGGAAATGGGAGGAGGTGGGGAGGGGCTGCGGTGGCCCACGGACTGGGACAAAGGATCCTCAATAAGGCGAAGCTCCAAAGGACATGCCTTTCTGACATTCCATGGGGCGGGTCCTTGGCGATAATGGGGGCGCAGCGCAGTGCCCACAGAGTTTAGGATCCATATTGTGGGGAATCACGCCTTCACTCTTCCCTGTATTGGAAGAAACTCGGGCCTTTTTACACGGTTCTGCCTCTTGTGCCTTTTATTAGGTCGCTACAACAAACGGCTCCAATAGCACCTTCCTTAAGGTGTGGAGAATGCGTTTGCAAAAGAAGTAGCCTCCCTCCTTTAACAAACACCCAAAACATAACGAGGGAAATCTTTCTGCTCCGTTTTACCTGGGGCTGGTTTTCCCTGCCTCTGAGAACTGCAGACCTGGCTCTTAGTCTGGACCGTGAGTGCCTCAGCTCCATAGTGTGATCTAGTCTCATCGCCCACACCACCAGTTTCCCCATGTGTTAGACAAGAGGGCTGCAGGATTCAACTCCCGTGTGATCTTTAAGGGCCCCATCGTCCTAGATGCCGCCCTGCAAATTTGGCAGGATTGGTGGGCCACCCAGGGCCTAACCCTATTCCCAAGAACAGAGCTCATGGCAAGCGCCTAACCTAAAGTCTCTGGATTGGTTCCAGGCAGCAATTATATTATAATTTCTTGAATCTTTTGAGCATGATGTGCTGATCATTTGGTAGCTGTTACTGCTAGGTCATAAATTTGGTTTTCCAATGAGGCAGGTAAAAATAAATTTGTCCACTGGTCACTGTTTCTTTTCATTAAGCAACCCTGGACCAAATTGGCAAACTAAAATTCAAAGAGACCACAGAACTCAGGGGAGCCCTTTGGTGACAGCTTTTAGTTGGTGGAGCTAGCTCTTCCACCCCTGGCACCCTCTGCCATGTGAAAAGGAAAGAGAAAAAATAATTGGGGCTGTCAGTGAAGCTTTAGAAAGAAACTGGATTTTTCACTTTGTTTTGTATCCGTTTGTAAGCATAAAGCTGACCAAAATCAGAGAAAATCCAACCACTTTCCCACTGTTCTCTTGAGAGATCTTGTTAAGTTTTTATTCTGGAGTGAACATTTCCAGTGTTAAATACTCCAGAGGCGCAGTGTGCAGCTTTCAGATAAACCCGAGGTTCCGACGAACTGTTTTAATAAAAATCTTTGATCATGTGAGTTCTGGCAAGAGAAACTCAGCCCCTTTCTGTGTAGTTAACTTGCTAGGGAAGGGGTGGGGGTTGTGTGAGAAAGAAGACTGAAAACTATTCGTAATTTTTATTTTTAATTTTGGGAATTGCTCTATCTTGTTCACAAAGACATGTGAATGTGATTCCGTCCAGACGGGTATTTGTCTAAATCAGTACTGTCCAATAGAAACGTAATGCAAACTACATGTGTAATAAAATTTTCTAGTAGCCATATTAATAAAATAAAAAAACAGTTGAGATTAACTAATATATTGTATTTAACCCGATATATCCAAACTATCATTTGAACATATAATCAGTATATAAATTGTAGAGATATTTTACTTTTTTTATACTAAATCTCCCAAATCTGGAGTGCATTTACCCTTGGAGCTCATCTAAATTTGGACTAGCCACATGCCAAGTGCTCATTAGCAGTTTGTGGCTGATGGCTACTGTATTGGACTCTACAGGTCTAGATGCTGGTCCTTCCTGACTTCAGTGATGGTAAATGACCATTTGGAGGCAGGAGGCAGCTGGAGCGCTGACCTTGCTGCCAGTTGATCCAGGTTCCAGCCTGAACCTTGCAAAAGTCTAGGTGTTGGACCTCTCTCATCTCCATATGGACCCTCGCGGGTATGAAATTCAAAGGTTCTCCATGCGCAGCTCGACAGTCTGGCTCTCCCAGCCCATAAGTCAAGATGCTTTGCCTAGTTGGCAGTAGCTGGAATATTGAGAGCCCTCCACCCAGGAGTTTTGTCCTTGGCTGGCAAGAGCCCAGCTGTGGTATTTGGGCTGGGGAAGGGTGGTCTATATGCCCAGTTAGTGCAGGAGTTGACCCTTTGTTTTTTAGTTACCAAGACCAGTGCTTTGGCCATTTAACCTTAAGTCCCTTTTTCTCCACTGTCCAATTTGTGAATGGGAATGTGTGACCCCCACCTGAGAGAGTCCTCCTTAAGTTAAAGAAGACAAGAGAGATGAAAAGCGCTTTGTGAATTATAAAGTGCTGGGCACAGGAGGGGGGAGAGGCTTTAATTTTTAAAGCGCCGCCATATCCCGAAGCCTCCTGGAGCGTCGCGGTATAGCTCCGGGAGCGAGAAAGATGGGGGTGGGAAAGTGAATCCCTCTTCTCCCCCCTTCCCTTCCGCCCTTTGTCAACTAGGACATCAGGTGAGATAATGCCCGAGAAGAGGGTCTGTGCCCGGAGAGGGAGGACACCGGGAGCAGGGAACTGCGTGTGTGCAGCGGGAGCCAGCCGGGAGAGACTGGGAGACGCGCGAGGGTTGGTTGGGATCAAGGGGTTGAAGACAGAGCATCAGCGCTTCTCGGCCTCTCGTGGGCCTTGGACCCCCGAAGCTCGAGCGTCACCCGGCCTGCCTGGAACGGATGCTGCGCAGCCAGGGTCGCGGGCAGACGTGCAGTCCGCGGGACTCGATCTTGAGAACGTTTCACTGCAGCGTTTTGGAACATTCCAACTCTTAAGAATCCCCAAACCGTGGAATAGAACCTCCCTGTTCCCCCATCTGGGGGCTCAGAAACGGGAGGTGCGTTTCTCTTTATTTTTTTCTTCTTCCTATTATGAAATTAGAAAAATCGTTTGCCATTCTCTGGGCCCTGCACCCCCAGCGTCGTGTGCAGGCGCCCCGGGCTGTGGGTAATTAGATGCGTTCTTCCCTAATTGCCCAAGGCTCATTAGAATTCGACCCAGAGCTGTAACATTTATTTTCTTTCAAATTAACTTTGCAATTAAGCTTAGGAAACCAGCAACAAAAGCAGACTTGGCCTCAGGTCGTTTACTACGAAAACGGATTAGGGAAACTTTTCCCCCAATTTAAGGGGAAAGATTCCCGCGGCCAGCGTTTGGGGGAAGTGTCTGGACACAGAGGCGAAGGGGGAGCAGGAAGCTGCTAGCGGTGGTTGTGGATGGTAACTGGCTTTGGCCTTCTCCCCCATCTCCATGATTCGTATGCCCAGAGGAATAAGAGTACCGTCGTTGAAATAAATTCAGGATAGTTTAAGCTGAATTACACACCCATGACATGAAGCTGATGTATTGTTACAGTTTACCCAGCACAGTTCATAAACATAATCTCATTTACTAAGAACTTTGTGAGAATTTTCTTTTTATTAAATGTTTTTCTTTTTACAAAAATTGGTACATCTTCATTGTAAAAGAAAAAACCAAAAAACAAAACCAAGTTAGAAAGAAAGAAATCAAAAGAATCCATGGTTTGCCCAGAGAAAGCACAGAAAACACCTCAATGAGTATCTTCCAGTTTTCCTTTTTATTTTTCCTATGCAGGAGGCCTACGTATCAACCTTTGCACTGAAAGGCTGTGAGATCTTGAACAAGTTCCTTCCTGCACTGAGTAGGCCTCATTTTTACTATCTACAAAACTAGGTGGCAGGTCCCTTTTACTCTCACATTCTTGGTCTTCTCTGTTCTGGGTCACTTGGGTCACTTCTGGGTCACTTGAATCCCAGATGCAAGGGCCAGGATGCGCTCCCCATCTTTTTTTTCTCCCCTATTTTTGTTGTCTTACAAAAGAGACTGAAGCCTTGCAACTGCAAGTGTGGCCATAGACCAGCTGCATGGACATCCCCTGGGAGCTCACTACAAATGCAGAATCTCAGGCCCTACCCCAGATCTTTGGACCAGGACCTGCATTTCAGCAAGACCCTCAGGTGATTCATATGCCCTAGGCAAAGAGGGAGACATTTAGAGAAATGAAAAAAATGTGTTATGTTGTCGAGATCAGAGATCCCAGAGTAACTTCCAGGAGTCAGGTTTCTGACCAAGAGCCCCAAGCAGTGATACAGTGCTACTTTGAGGCTCTGGCTGCCCAGAGGAGAGGGCTGGGCTGCAAGGGGGGAAGGCGGGGGTGGAGCACTTCATCTCACTTCATCTCCTCCCTGGGGTGTCCTTTCCGAGTCTTGGAATCTAGCTCCAGAACCCTACAGTGCGTCTCACCTCATGTCCCCAGCCTTATGGGTGAACTGTGACATGGTATTCAATGAGGGTATACCTGAAAGCATCTTGAAAGCTGGGGTGCCAGTTAGAGCCAGGGCAGGAACCCAGGCTCCTGACTCCTAGCTGAGGCACTTTGGAGATCTTGGGTTCTGGTCTCTATACCCTCCCGAAGCAGTAGTCATTGCCCAAGTATAGAATAAACTTGGCCTCTGTTCCCTCAGCTCCAGCCCCAAATCTGGGAGTAGTTGGGAGTTTAGAAGAAAAAGAATGCTCTCTTCTTGGGACACAGCAGCCAGCAGGAAGGAGCCCCCATCTCTGAGTCTGTCCTGGCCAAGGGACCCTCTAGTAGAGCTTTTAAGTACCCCTTGGACAGCCTAAGATCCTAATGAATCCTGTCCTGCCTCAAATACACACCTTTCAGGAGAATTTGGTTTCCATGCTCATTTTGTTCCTGAGAAGAGCTGACTCCTGGTAACTAAGGAAAAAATGTCCCTGATGAAAAGCAGTTCAGACAGAGGGCATGTCCCATGAAGAATGGGGCTGGATGGAGCCCAGGATCATATAGCAACTCACTGGCAGAACCAGGACTCTCATCTCAATGCTCACAGGCGTTCTCAATAAGAGGAATACCGTGAGTGTGTGAGAGCTTCTAGAGAGCTAAAGAAAGAGTACGTGACTTACCCAAGCTCTCAGAGCTGTAAGTGTCCAAGCAGGAGTAGAACCTATGCCTCCCCCAAGGGGGATAGCATTTGATTATCATCTTAATAAAAGGCAATGTGGAGATGGAAGTAATCAGATGGGGGTGTGATAAAGGTGGGAGCTGGGGGTTGGGGTGGACTGCACCTTGGAAGACTTACCTGTTAGGGCCTCCACTGGATGAACTGGTAAACTGGGCTGGGATGGGTTGAATACATAGCTTAGAACTACCTAGAGGGAAAGCAGTGTGGCTGGTGCTTCTCAGCCTAAACTGAGCAGTGAACTAAATCAAAAACTGAACTGAAGAAAAAATGGTGCGGACAGGTGGGGCAAGAGAGGATAGGAATTCCTTTATCAAGTTTGGTGTCTGGTCTGTCCCTGCCCTCTCTCTGGCATCTCCTCTCCCCAGGTGAGGCCAAAGCTGGCCTTTGCAGAGCTCCTGGAATGGCCTTTGCTACTCCACCTCAGGATAGGATGACTGCTCCCTACGGAGCTCCCTGAGCCCCTCTGCCAGGCCCACAACCCCTTTTCTGAGCTGAGGCTCAGATTTCCAGCTCAGCCCAGAGTTAACCAGGTGCAGAAGCACGTAGGCTGGGAGGCCCAGGGATCAACTGTCAGCCCCTCCCAAGGTAAGGAAGAGATTGGGAAGCCAGAATCAGGGTGGATCTCAGCCCTGGTGTAGAGCACCAGCTTATCTTGCTATCTGAGAACTGGAGCAGCTTCTCGTAGGAGTGTGGGCAGAGCCAAGCCTCATGGTTTTTCAGGCACGGAGGCACTCAGCAGTCAAGAGATAAAGTGTGAGAACCACCGCCTCATAGGGCCTAACTCTCCCTCTACCCTCCCCAGCAGCCAACCAGGGCCTCTGCATGGGTGTTCCTGCCTCCTCTCCATTCTGCCCCCACCACCAGCTTCACTTCCTGAAGCCAAACTTTAGTCCTTTGGAAAAAGGTTCTTGATGTCTACAGCAGAAAGCCCAAATGCCTCACCTGGCACTCAGGACCCTCCATGATACCTATGCCAACCCCTTTCCCAGCCTCTCCTCCCATAGCTACCCTTCCTGCACCTCTAGGCTCCAGCTAACCCACCTGTTGCTGTTCCCCAGACACCCCTCTGTGTTCCTATCATCATGAATTTGTTCTGACTACTACCTCTTAATCTCATGCTACCTTGGGACTTCTAAGGCCACCAACCCAGTAGGGGCCTCTGTCATCTCTCTCCTCAATTACAGTACCAGCCTCCTGACAGGGCTCCCTGCTCCCTCCACTGCTCCCCTCAGACACTCCCCTTTGTGCCCCAGATCAAACAGCCACAGATCAGCTCACTCTCTCTCAGAGGTCCAGACCTCAGGACCAGAGAGGGGCTGAGAGCAGAAGCATGGTGTGTCCATGAGCAGTCCTGTGAAGGGTTTCTTACACCAGGGGAACATTACGTTTAATACGAGCAGTCAAGTGGAACACGTTGAAAACAACCACACAGCGGAAACTCTGGAGAGAAATACAATAGTACACCTTCTTTCTGCCATATTCAAGAAAGTGTACCAGACACAGCTAGTCATCTACCGAGCCAACTTCCCCCTTCTTTGCTCATAAGACTGATTTTGTCCAGGGTTCAGTTGGTCATGTGTTTTCGGGGAAGTCTTACTGCTTGGAGTACCCATGGGTTCAGTGTGGATTTGTCTACAGTAACCATGGTGATAATTCCATCACTCTTGCCAGGAATTACTTAGAAATGGCCACAGGATACTTTCCAAGCCAATGGGATACCCAGAAAATTGTACTGAGGGCTTCTGAGGAACATTTCTTTGTTCTGAAAAAGAGGGAAGAGAAACAGTCCTTTTCTTTCTCGGACTATTGTTTGAGTGTGACTCCTGGAAGTGCGGTCACCACTTTGGACCTGGAGGGTGCCAGCCCATGAGAACAAACCAACCTGCTGAGGACGGAGGAGCAGAAAGATGGGAAGAACCTCTGTGCCTGGTGACATTACTGAGCTGCTGAAAGAACCTACGCTGGAATGAGTCATTATAGCTTTGGGCACCTATTGAGATAACAAATGTCCTCCAAGTTTAAGCTGCTTTTCCTTGGGCTTTCTGTTACTTGCAGCCAGATGCATCCTAACTGATACAGAGGGTGACCCTTATGAGTCAGGGGGAAAAACTGATTCTTAGTTTATTCCCTTTGAGATTTCCTTTGCTATTCTTATAAACTCACAGCTGAAAAGTTGTCTAGTTCCATCCTCATCTTATAGAAGGAGAAACCAAGGACTAAGGAAGGTCACTTTCTGTGGTTGCCCAGTGAGCTAACATCTTAGACCCTGTCCGAGGCTCTCTCATGCCATCGCCGGTCCCCAGCTCCAAGTGGGTGGGCAATGGCGGAACTAACTGTTTCTAACCCTGACATTATGGAAGAGTGGCTGTGTTCAGGGTGTACCAAGCACTTCCACACATGTTATCCCTTTGGATCCTCCCAACTGCCCCACGAAGCAGCAGGTTTCAGCTGCCTTTTTTCAGATGAAGCAACTGAGGTCCAAGAAGAGAACAAGCTCAAGGTCACATGACCCTCTGTGTGGGAGAGACTCAAGCCACGTCTACAGCAAAATGAATCAGGTGTCTGAGGATTTTTTCCTCCTGGGATATGGGAATCGGGAGACTTGCCTGTTGGTTTTGACTGGAGCTCCAGGGAAGTCCTCTCTCTCTGGGCCTCTGAGTGGGGTAGATCCTCTACACGCCCCTGACTTACCTCTACAGGGTGTGTGTGGCTTAAAGACAATGTCTGTGAAGTGTGTGTATCTGGTTGCTTCAGATTCTACAAGGTAGGACGGTTAGTGCTATAGCCGAAGGGGACCGGCTCTTGCTTAGAATGTGCCCTACCATGGCAGACAGACATGGTACCCTCCCAGCTCCAGCCACCAGTGGTCCCACCAAGGCGCAGGCTGCAGGATCAGGCCCATAGTTTACAGAACACCTGGGAGAGGCTGTGGGCATCTGGGTAATTTCCAAATTAACTGTAGGAGAAACCTAACAAAACAATCTACAGGCTAAGCGTCCTGGGAGTGCTGCCGTGAGACTGACAGCCTGGAATCCAGCAAGTACAATGCTGCCCGACCACAGACAGGAGGGCCCTTCCTCCTTGGGAGGAGGAGGGCTGACTTCCTTCCAACAGGGACCCGTCTGGGCCTGCAGCCGGGCCGATAGGAGAGCAAAACCCCAGAACTGAAACAGTCTTTCCACCCAAATCCCAAACTACAATGAACATAAACAGCTTTCCTAAAACATTATTGCAAGGTGGACTGGCCCCGTAAGTTTGATGTCCTGGCAGTAACCTCGCTTCTTAGCAAGGGGTTTTTAGGTCTCATTTTGAAATCTTCTCCTGAATTCATCCTCAGGAAACCCGGGCTGCCTCCAATGCCCCCTGTACATTATACACACATGCATGAAACGAACCTGTAGTCTATGGTGTATTATTAATAACAGTCAAATCTTACCAACGTTTGGTACTTTCCTGCTTTCTGAGAGGCTGCCTCCTTTTGTCAGAAAAGTTCCGGCTCAAGTCCTGGCTCCAGCACCTAGGTAAGTCTCAGCCTCATCTTCCCTAGCAATAAAAAGGACACAACACTGCCTTCCTTCTCTAATATCAATGACAATGGCTCATATTCGGTGAGCTCCGTGGCAGGCACTGTTTGGTGCTTTCTAGTCTCCACAGCACCCCTGGTAGATACTGACCACGAACTAGAAAATAGGGGGAGCAGGGTTTGAAGCCAAGCAGTCAGGCACCAGAGCTTCTAAGAGATAACACTTTGCATCATAAGGCAAAAAAAGCACTCTTTTCCAGAGTGGCTGCACCAGCTTGCATTCCCACCAACAGTATAGGAGGGTTCCCCTTTCTCCGCATCCCCGTCAGCATCTGTCGTTTCCTGACTTGTTAATTTTAGCCACTCTGACTGGTGTGAGGTGGTATCTCATTGAGGTTTTGATTTGGATTTCCCTGATGCCGAGCGATGTTGAGCACTTTTTCATGTGTCTGTTGGCCATTTGGACGTCTTCATTGGAAAAATGTCTGTTCATGTCTTCTGCCCATTTCTTGATTGGATTATTTGTTCTCTGGGTGTTGAGTTTGATAAGTTCCTTATAGATTTTGGATAATAGCCCTTTATTTCTTATGTCATTTGCAAATATCTTCTCCCATTCTGTCAGTTGTCTTTTGGTTTTGTTGACTGTTTCCTTTGCTGTGCAGAAGCTTATCTTGATGAAGTCCCAATAGTTCATTTTTGCCCTTGCTTCCTTGCCTTTGGCAATGTTTCTAGGAAGAAGTTGCTGTGGCTGAGGTCGAAGAGGTTGCTTCCTGTGTTCTCAAGGATTTGGATGGACTCTTATCTCACATTTAGGTGTTTCATCCATTTTGAGTCTACTTTTGTGTGTGGTGTAAGGAAATGGTCCAGTTTCATTCTTCTGCATGTGGCTGTCCAATTTTCCCAACACCATTTGTTGAAGAGACTGTCTTTTTTCCATTGGACATTCTTTCCTGCTTTGTTGAAGATTAGTTGACCATAGAGTTGAGGGTCCATTTCTGGGCTCTCTATTCTGTTCCATTGATCTATGTGTCTATTTTTGTGCCAGTACCATACTGTCTTGGTGATTATAGCCTTGTAATAGAGCTTGAAGTCCGGAATTGTGATGCCACCACCTTTGCTTTGCTTTTTCAACATTCCTCTGGCTATTCAGGGTCTTTTCTGGTTCCATACAAATTTTAGATTATTTGTTCCATTTCTTTGAAAAAAGTGGATGGTATTTTGATAGGGATTGCATTAAATGTGTAGATTGCTCTAGGTAGCATTGACATCTTCACAATATTTGTTCTTCCAATCCATGAACATGGAATATTTTTCCATTTTTTTTGTGTCTTCCTCAATTTCTTTCATGATTATTTTATAGTTTTCTGAGTACAGATTCTTTGCCTCTTTGGTTAGATTTATTCCTAGGTATCTTATGGTTTTGGGTGCAATTGTAAATGGAATCGACTCCTTAATTTCTCTTTCTTCTGTCTTGTTGTTGGTGTATATAAATGCAACTGATTTCTGTGCATTGATTTTATATCCTGCCACTTTACTGAATTCCTATATGAGTTCTAGAAGTTTTGGGGTGGAGTCTTTTGGGTTTTCCACATAAAGTATCATATCATCTGCAAAGAGTGAGAATTTGACTTTTTTTTTTTGCTGATTCAGATGCCTTTTATTTCTTTTTGTTGTCTGATTGCTGTGGCTAGGACTTCTAGTACTATGTTGAATAGCAGTGGTGATAATGGACATGACATCCCTGCCGTGGTCCTGACCTTAGGGGGAAAGCTCTCAGTTTTTCCCCGACTGAGAATGATATTCGCTGTGGGTTTTTCATAGATGGCTTTTATGATATTGAGGTATGTACCCTCTATCCTTACACTCTGAAGAGTTTTAATCAAGAAAGGATGCTGTACTTTGTCAAATGCTTTTTCTGCATCTATTGAGAGGATCATATGGTTCTTGTTCTTTCTTTTATTAATGTATTGTATCACATTGATTTGTGGATGTTGAACCAATGTTGCAGCCCAGGAATAAATCCCACTTGGTCGTGGTGAATAATCCTTTTAATGTACAGTTGGATCCTATTGGCTAGTATTTTGGTGAGATTTTTGCATCCATGTTCATCAGGGATTTTGGTCTGTAATTTTCCTTTTTGATGGGGCCTTTTTCTGGTTTTGGGATCAAGGTAATGCTGGTCTCATAAAATGAGTTTGGAAGTTTTCCTTCCATTTCTATTTTTTGGAACAGTTTCAGAAGAATAGGTATTAATTCTTCATTAAATGTTTGGTAGAATTCCCCTGGGAAGCCATCTGGCCCTGGGCTCTTGTTTTTTGGGAGATTTTTTATTACTGCTTCAATTTCCTTAGTGGTTATCGGTCTGTTCAGATTTTTTATTTCTTCCTGGTTCAGTTTTGGTAGTTTATACTTCTATAGAAATGCATCCATTTCTTCCAGATTATCTAATTTGCTGGTATATAGTTGTTCATAATACATTATTATAATTGTTTGTATTTCTTTGGCATTGGTTGTGATCTCTCCTCTTTCATTCATGATTTTATTTATTTGGGTCCTTTCTCTTTTCTTTTTGATCAGTCTAGCCAGGGGTTTATCAATTTTATTAATTCTTTCAAAGAACCAGCTCCTACTTTCGTTGATCTGTTCTACTGTTCTTTTGGTTTCTATTTCATTGATTTCTGCTCTGATCTTTATTATTTCTTTTCTCCTGCTGGGTTTAGGCTTTATTTGCTGTTCTTTCTTCAGGGCCTTTAGGTGTAGGGTTAGGTTGTGTATTTGAGACCAAGATTTCTTATTTCTTGAGAAAGGCTTGTATTGCTATACACTTTCCTCTTACGACTGCCTTTGCTGCAACCCAAAGATTCTGAACAGTTGTGTTTTCATTTTCATTTGTTCCCATGAATTTTTAAAATTCTTCTTTAATTTCCTGGTTGACCCATTCATTCTTTAGTAGGATGCTCTTTAGCCTCCATGTATTTGAGTTCTTTCCAGCTTTCCTCTTGTGACTGAGTTCCAGTTTCAAAGCACTGTCGTCTGAAAATATGCAGGGAATGATCCCAATCTTTTGGTACAGGTTGAGACCTGATTTGTGACCCAGGATGTGATCTATTCTGGAGAATGTTCCATGGGCACTAGAGAAGAATGTGTATTCTGTTGCTTTGGGGTGGAATGTTCTGAATATATCTATGAAGTCCACTTGGTCCAGTGTGTCATTTAAAGTCTTTATTTCCTTGTTGATCTTTTGCTTAGATGATCTGTCCATTTCAGTGAGGGGGGGTGTTAAAGTCCCCTACTATTACTGTATTGTTGTCAATGTGTTTCTTTGACTTTGTTATGTATTGGCTTATATAATTGGCTGTTCCCATGTTAGGGGCATAGATATTTACAATTGTTAGATCTTCTTGTTGGATAGACCCTTTAAGTAGGATATAGTGTCCTTCCTCATCTCTTATTATAGTCTTTGGTTTAAAATCTAATTTGTCTGATATAAGGATTGCCACCCCAGCTTTCTTTTGATGTCCATTAGCATGGTAAATGGTTTTCCACCCCCTCACTTTCAATCTGGAGGTGTCTTTGGGTCTAAAGTGAGTCTCTTGCACACAGCATATTGATGGGTCTTGTTTTTTTTTTTTTAATCCAATCTGATACCCTGTGCCTTTTGATTGGGGCATTTAGCCCATTTACATTCAGGGTAACTATTGAAAGATATTAATTTAGTGCCATTGTATTGCCTGTAAGGTGACTGTTACTGTACATTGTCTCTGTTCCTTTTTGGTATATGTTACTTTTAGGCTCTCTCTTTGCTTAGAGGACCCCTTTCAATATTTCTTGTACTGCTGGTTTCGTGTTTGCAAATTCTTTTAGTTTTTGTTTGTCCTGGAAGCTTTTTATCTCTCCTTCTATTTTCAATGACAGTCTAGCTGGATATAGTATTCTTGGCTGCATATTTTTCTCATTTAGTGCTCTGAATATATCATGCCAGTCCTTTCTGGCCTGCCAGGTCTCTGTGGATAGGTCTGTTGCCAGTCTAATGTTTCTACCATTGTAGGTTACAGACCTCTTGTCCCAAGCTGCTTTCAGGATTTTCTCTTTGAGACTTGTAGGTTTTACTATTAGATGTCAGGGTGTTAACCTATTTTAATTGATTTTGAGGGGGGTTCTCTGTGCCTCCTGGATTTTGGTGCCTGTTTCCTTCCCCAAATTAGGTAAGTTCTCTGCTATAATTTGCCCCAATATACCTTCTGCCCTTCTCTCTTTCTTCTTCTGGGATCCCAATTATTCTCATATTGTTTCATCTTATGGTATCACTTATCTCTCAAATTCTGCCCTCATGATCCAGTAGTTGTTTATCTCTTTTTCTCAGCTTCTTTATTCTCCATTATTGGGCTTCTATATCACTAATTCTCTCTTCTGCCTCATTTATCCTAGCAGTTAGAGCCTTCATTTTTTATTTCACCTCATTAATAGCCTTTTTTATTTCAACTTGGTTAGATTTTAGTTCTTTTATTTCTCCAGAAAGGGTTTCTCTAGTATCTTCCATGCTTTTTCCAAGCCCAGCTAGTATCTTTATAATCATCATTCTGAACTCTAGTTCCAACATCTTAGTAATGTCTGTATTGATTGGGTCCCTGGCAGTTGGTACTGTCTCTTGTTCTTTTTTTTTGAGGTGAGTTTTTCTGTCTTGTCATTTTGTCCAGAGGAGAATAGATGAATGAGAGAACAAAATGCTAACAGGGTAACAACGACCCCAGAAAAAATACACTAAACAAATCAGAAGAGACCTTTTACTTGTGCACCAGACGTCTGCACCACAGGGACTGCTGCCAGTGACAGGGTGGGGGGCAAGGGGAGATGACCAGGTCGGGTTCCCACAGGCTCCGGCAGCCCCTGGGCCTCGGTGCCCCCCAGCACCACGCCTCCAGCCACCCGCTCACCAGGCTGCGCTCCCAGCTCCAGCCAGTGATTCATTAGTCTTATATAATAGGCAGTGCTCATTACATCACATGCCCTCCTTAATTCCCATCACCCAATTACCCCATCTCCCCAACCCCCACCCCTCCAGCAACCCTGTTTGTTTCCTATGGTTAAGAGTCTCTTATGGTTCGTTTCCCTCTCTGATTTCATCTTGTTTTATTTTTCCCTCCTTTCCTCTATGCTCCTCTGAAGAAATTCCTTCTAATACAGCAATATAGGCAGGTTGAAAGTAAGGATCAAAAATATGTATCATGCAAACATTAATCAAAAAATTCAAACCAAGCGTGCCTGGGTGGCTCAGTCAGTTAAGCATCTGCCTTGGGCTCAGGTCATGATCCTCCTGGATGAAGCCCCAAGTGGGGCTTCCTGCTCAGTGGGAAGCCTGCTTCTCCCTCTCCCTCTGCCCCTCCCCCCACTCATGTTCTCTCTCACTTGCTCTGCTCTCTCTCTCAAATAAATAAATAAATAATCTTAAAAGAACAAACCAAAACAGAAGGGCTGTATTAATATCATATAAAGTAAACTTCAGAGCAAAGAAAATTACTAGGGACAGAGAGGGACATTACATAATACCAAAACAAACAAACAAAATAACAAAATAAAAATATTCAACAAGAACACTTAGAAATCCTAAATGGGGGGCATCTGGGTGGCTCAGTCAGTTAAGCCTCTGACTCTTGATTTTTGGCTCAGGTCATGATCTTAGGGTTGTGAGATCAAACACAGCATTGGTCTCCACACTCAGCAGGGGGGGGGTCTGCTTGACATTCTCTCCCTCTGCCCCTCCCCACCTCCCTGCTCTCATTCTCTCTCTCTAAAATAAATAAATAAATATAAAAAAAAATCCTAAATGGATATGCACCAAACAACAGAGTTACAAAATATGTGAAGTGAATTGATAGAACTGAAAGACAAATTCACAAATAGAATTGAAGCCTTCAATATCCCTCTCTCAATAATTGGTAAAACACCTACAAAGAAAATCAGAAGGCTATAGAACAACTCAACAATACCAGAATAGGATCTAATTAACACTTGTAGAACACTCCACCCAGCATCAGTAGAATACACATGCTTTTCAAATGCCTATGGAACATGTACCAGAATAGCCCATATCCTGGGCCATAAAAAAAACCCTCAACAAATATAAGAGAATTGAAATCATATACAGTAAGCTCTCCAAAGTTCTCTGAGAAAGAAATCAGGTAGATCTCTAAACACTTGGAAACAGCACACTTCTAAAAACTCAAGGGTAAAAGAGGGGTATCTGGCTGGCTCAGTCGGTAGAGCATGCAACTCTTGATTTTGGGGTCATGAGTTCAAGCCCATGCTGGGTATAGGGATTACAAAAAACAAAAAAATCTCAAAGGGCAAAAGAAAAAGTCTCGGCAAATTTTTTTTTAAACATGAAAGTGGAGGCACCTGTGTGCCTCAGTCAATTAAGCGTCTGCCTCCAGTTCAGGTCATGATCTCAGGGTCCCAGGATAGAGCCCTACATTGGGCTCCCCGCTCAGCCAGGAGTCTGCTTCTCCCTCTGCCCCTCCACCTGCTCATCCTCTCTCTCTCTCTCTCAAATAAATAAATAAAATATTTTAAAAAGAAGAAAATGAAATATAACATACAAAAAGTTATGAGACACAGCAAAAGCAGTGCTGAGAGCGAAATTTATACCCTAAATGCATACATTGGAAAAGAGAAGAAATCTCAAATCAATAACCTAAGGTCCTACTTCAAGAAGATAGAAAGAGAAGAACAAAATAAACCCCAGTGAATAAAAAGAAGGAAATAATAAAGATAAGAGCACAAATTGGAAACAAAAACAATAGAGAAAAATCAAGGA
Source organism: Callorhinus ursinus (assembly GCF_003265705.2). Taxonomy (NCBI): domain Eukaryota; kingdom Metazoa; phylum Chordata; class Mammalia; order Carnivora; family Otariidae; genus Callorhinus; species Callorhinus ursinus. Next base: position 29,817,978 of record NW_027397086.1, on the reverse strand, counting down.
AACAGAGCTGGTTCTTTGAAAAGATGACTAAAATTGACAAACCTCTAGCAAAATTGATCAAGGAAAAAAGAGAGACTAGACAAATCACCAACATCAGGAATGAAACAAAGGATATCACTACAGACACCACAGACATAAAAAAGATAATAAGGGAATTCTATAAACAACACAAAACATAAATTTGACAACTTAGATAAAATGGACCAATTCCTCAAAAGACAAAAACTACTACAATTCACCCAATATGAAGTAGATCATTTGAATAGACTTATAAAGATAAAGAAGACTGAATTTGTGATTTTTTTAAACTTCCAAAAAAGAGATTTCTGGGCCCAGATAATTTCACTGGAAAATTCCACCAAATTTTTAAAGAATTAATACAATTATATAATCTCTTCCCTGAAGAGAAGAAAAAGAAATATGTCCAAATTCATTTTATGAAGTTAGTATTACCCTGATACCAAAATCAGAAAAAGGTTGTATCAAATATACATGTATATTTATACATACATATAAACTATATACATACCTATATAAACTATAGACCACCAGTCCTCATAAATATAGACAGAAAAGTCTTTAATAAAATATTAGCAAATAGAATTCAGCAATATGAAAAGAATTACAAGTATGACCAATCAGATTTTATTTCAGAGATGCAAAGCTAGTTCAACAGTCAAAAATTAATCATTGTAGTCCATAATATTGACAGGCTAAAGAAGAAAAAATCATAATCATATCAATCAATGCAGAAAAAGCATTTGATAAAATTAACACCCACTTATGATAAAAACTCTCAGAAAAATTGGAAGAAAGAGAAACTTCCTCAACTTAAAGAATGTCTACCAAAAACCTATAGCTAACATTATACTTAATGGTGAAAGACTATTTTTCTTGGAATCAAGATCACGGCAAAGATGCCCAGTCTCATTGCTCTTGTTCAACTGGAAGTTCTAGCCAATGCAAAAAGGCAAGAAAATGAAATAAGAGGCATGCAGATTGGAAAAGAAAAAATAAAACTGTTCCTATTTTCAGATGACATGATTATCTACTTTGAAAAACCCAAAGACTCTACAAAAAGAAAAGAAAAAGAAAAGGGAAGGGAAGGAAAGGAAAGGAAAGGAAAGGTGGGTGCCTGGGTAGCTCAGTGGGTTAAGCGTCTGCCTTTGGCTCGGGTCGTGATCCCAGGCCCGCGTTGGGCTCTCTGCTTGGTGAGAGGAGTCTGCTTCTCTCTCTCCCTCTGCCTGCCGCTCTGACTACTTGTGCTCTCTCTCTCTGTCAAATAAATAAATAAAATCTAAAAAAAAAAAAAGGAAAAGAAGGAAGGAAGGGAGGGAGGGAAGGAGGAAGGAAGGAAGAGAAAGAAAGGAAGGAAGAAAGAAAAGCTCTTAGAACTAATAAGTGAGCCAAGGAGGTCACAGGATACAATGTAAATATACCCCCCCATAGATTTCTATGTACTAACAATGAAAATGTGGACATTAAAATTAAAAATACAATCACTCAAAAATTTATATGTAAATCTAACAAATCATGTACAGAATTTGTATGCTGAAAACTCCAAAATCCTGATGAAAGAAATCAAAGAAAATCTAAAGAAATGGAGAGACATGCCATATTCATGGTTGGAAAACTCAACATATGAAGCTATCAATTCTCCCCAAATTGATTTACAGATTTAATGTAATTCCTATCAAAATCCCAACCAGAGCTTTTATTGATATAGACAAGATTCTTCTAAAATGTATGTAAAGGCAATGGAATTAGAATAGTGAAAATGATTTTGAAAAAAAGAATAAAGTATATCTTGTTCAGTTTGGGCTACTATAACAAAATACTGTAGACTGGGTGGCTTATGAACAATAAGAATTTATTTCTGACAGTTCTGGAAGCTGGAAGTCTGAGATCAGGGCACCAGCATGGCTGGGTTCTGGTGAGAGCCCTCTTCCAGACTGCATTTTGCCAACTTCTCATTGTATCCCCATGTGGTGTATAGATGATGAGAGGGCTCTTTGGGGTCTTTTTATAAGAGCACTAATCTCTCATGAGGGCTTCACCCTCATGGCTTAATTACCTTCCAAAGCTCCCACCTCCTAATACCCTCACATTGGGGGATAGGACTTCAACAAAAGAATTTTGAGAGGACGTAAACATTTAGTCCATTGCAAAGTGAGAGGAATCATTTACCCAATTTCAAGACTTCTTATATACTATAGTAATCAAGAATGTGTGGTATTAATAGAGGGAAAGACACATATCAATGAAAAAAATAGAGAAACCCAAAACATACCCACACAAATATCACCAAGTTATTTTTGACAAAGGTGCAAAAGCAATTCAATAGAGGAAAGATGGCCTTTTCAACAAATGGTGCTGTAGCAAATGGACACCCACAAAACAAAACAAAACAACAAAAACACCTCAATCTAACTCTCATACTTAATACAAAAATTAACTTAAAATGGATAATAAACTTAAACAGAAAATGTGAAACTCTAAAACTTTTAGAAAAAAGATGGGAGAAAATCTTTGGGATGTAGGACTAGGCAGACAAAAAGTTTCTTAAACTTGGCAGCAAAAGTACAATCCATAAAAGAAAAAATTGCTAAATAGGACTTTATTAAAATGAAAAACATTTGTCTGTGAAAGACTCTGTTAAAAGGAAGAAAAGATAAACTACAAACTGGAAGAAAATATTTTCAAACCACAATTTGACTAAAGACTTAGATCTAGAATATACAGACAACTCTCAAAACTCAACAGTAAGAAAAAAAATCCAACTAGAAAATGAGTAAAAGAAATATTGCACCAAAGATGACATACAGATGGCAAATAAGCACATGAAAAGATGTTCAACATCATTAGCCATTAGGGAAATGCAAATTAAAACCACAATGACATATCACCGCATACTTATCACAATGACTAAAATAAAACAAATAGTGAGAACACAAATCCTGGCCAGGAGTCAGAGAAATTGGATCACTAATGGTGATGCTAGTCTGGAAAACAATTTGGCAGTTCATTATAAAGCTAAACATGAAACAGCCATACACTCAGCAATTGCACTCCTAGGCATTTATCCCACAGAAATAAAGACTTATGTTTACACTAAAACCTGTACAGGAATGTATATAGCAGTTTATTCATAATAGAAAAAAAAACCTATAAAAAAACCCAGATGTCTTTCAATGGGTAAATAGTTAAACTCTAGTACATCCATACCATGTAATATTACTTAGAAATAAAAAGGAATGAATTATCAATACACACAATAACTTGGATGAGCCTCTATAGAATTATGCTGAGTGAAAGAAAAGCCAATCCCAATAGGTTACATGCTGTATAATTCCATTTATAGTATCATTTTTAAATGAAAAAATTACAGTAGTAGAGAACAGCTTAGTGATGCCAAGCTGTTCAAGGATCTCTCTGTATTATTTTTTACAAGTGCATATGAGTCCATAATTATCTAAAGGTATTAAGGTTTAATATAAAAATACGTCAGGTTAATAAAATAAACCTGACAATATCAGTGATAATATCAGACAAAATATATTTCATGGCAAAAAAGAAAAAAACCCTCACAAGAAATAAGGTGGGCCACCTTGTAATAATAACACTTTCAAATCACCAGGAAGATAGTAATTCTAAACTTTTATGCATCTAACAACATAACTTTAAAATACAGAGCAAAAGCTGGCAGAACTAAAAGAGATTTTAACAAATACACCATCACAGAGAACACATCTCTCTCAGTAATAACAGATAGAGCAAACAAAAACTACCAATAAGGATAAGGAATACTTGAACAACTCAGTTAGTAAGCCTGTCATTCATGGAATATGGCACCCAGCAAGAGAAGAAAACACATTCCTGGGACGCCTGGGTGTCTCTGTTGGTTAAGCATCTGCCTTTGGCTCAGGTCATGATCCCAGGGTCCTGGGATCGAGTCCTGTATGGGGCTCCTTGCTCAGCGGGAAGCATGCTTCTCCCTCTGCCTGCTCTGCCTGCCACTTCCCCTGCTTGTGTTCTCTCTCTCTCTCTGACAAATGAATTTTTAAAAAAATCTTTAAGAAAAAAAGAAGAAAACACATTCCTTGTTTGCACATTTGGAACATTTACAAATACTGACCAGGTGATAACCTACAGAAGAAGCTGCAAAGGATTGGTGTCAGACCATCAACTCTGACCACAATGTATTTAAGAATCAATAACAAAAAAATAATTACAGAACACTACATGTTTGAAAAATTTAAGACAATTTTAAACAACTCAAAGAAAAAATCTTACAGAAATTGAAAAATGTTTAAGATCAAACCATAACTAAAATATCACATATCAAAACCTGAGGGATGGAGCTGAAGTGGCACTTTGAGGGAAAATTAGAGCCTTAATATTTACCTTAAAAAAGAAAGTATTGGAAGGCACCTGGGTGGTTCAGTAGGTTAAGCGTCTGCCTTGAGCTCAGGTCATGATCCTGAGGTCCTGGGATTGAGCCCACGTTGGGCTCCCTGGTCAGCAGGAGAGTCTGCTTCTCCCTTTCCCTTTACCCCTACCCCTGCTTGTGCTCTCTTACTCTCTCTCAAATAAATAAATAAAATCTTATTAAAAAAAGAAAGTATTCAAAATTAATTAGCTAAGCATTCTAATATTAGAAATTAAAAATTGTAACAATAATAAATCCCAAAAAGTAGAAGATAAATAGATAAGAGAAAGAATAAAATATAAAAATACAATAGATCAACAAAAGTAAAATCCATATTTTTGAAAAGCTTAATGAACTAGACAAACTTCTGATGAGATTAATAAAAAGAGAAAGAGATTGAGAGAAAGGAGAGAAGGCTCAAATAAATACAATTAATTAAGGAAAAGACATAAACACAGATGCAGCACATCTTGCAAATGTACATCAGAAGATGTGCACAAGAATATTCATAGCAATACATTCATGGTACTAAATAACTGGAAAAAAAAAACCCACAAATGTCCATCAAATCAGAGCGTATAAATAATGGTGTATTCATACAATGCAATACTGCTTGGAAGTGAAAATGAATGAACTACACCTAGAAACATCAAAATGGATGAATCTTTTTTTCTAAGACTTTTTAAAAAAAATTTATTTACTTATTTGACAGACAGAGAGACATTGAGACAGGAAACACAAGCAAGGGGAGTGTGAGAGGGAGAAGCAGGCTTCCCGAGGAGCAGGGAGCCCGAAGCGGGGCTCGATCCCAGGACACCAGGATCGTGACCTGAGCCAAAGGCAGACGCTTAATGCCTGAGCCACCCAGGCGCCCCCAAAATGGATGAATCTTAAAAACAAAATGTTGAGCATGATAAAGAAAAGGCACAGATGAATACATGCTTTACGATTCCATTCACAAAAATGCGAAATGGATAAAACAAAACAATACAGTTCTTGTTTACAGATTCACACATATAGGAGTGATATTAGAAATTTGCTGACTGTTCAGCACAGGCACCAACCAGAGTGGACACCCAGCCAACCCAAACAGACACCAGCTGTAAACAATGGGAAATACTGTATCTGAGCAACGGGCTGAATGTCAGTCCTCTGTACCATCATGGTACAATTACAAAGAAATACATGAGAGTGATTAGCACAAAATTCTTTTTAGTAGTTATCTTGGTCTGAGAGGAACTAGGAAGAAATAGGGGACAGGAATCACAGCGGGTCTACAATAATTGTTCTGATCTCTTATGTCAGGTGATTGGTTCAAGGATGCTCCTTTGATGATGATGATGATGATGATGATGATGATGATGATGAAGGAGGAGAAGAATATTGTACCAACTTTCTCTTTTATATGTTTGATATATTTCACCAAAACTTATATTTTTTTAAGAACACTGGATTTAGGTTCAAAAATTTTGGGTTCCACGTTGTATATAAATTTCTTACTAACTAAAGCTCAAAAAGTGTGACTTAACCACCTATGGTAATGGACTCAAAACTGGCCTCCTGAGTCTAGAGCTCACTCTTCTGTACCTGTTTCCACTGCAGAGCTTCCTTTCAGTTCCATTCTCATGAATGTGAATGGTTTGTTAAATGTAAAAGTTGTTGAACCCAGGGCTGCCAGGGTGTGTGACTCCAGGGTCACCATGCACACAACTGTCTATGGAATTGGTCTTCCAGCCAATGGAAGTGGCGCTCCTTGGGTTTGTGTAACCTGGCGCTACTAGTTCACTGGAGGAGAACTTCTTGAAAGAGAAATTTACCACTGGGTTCAGGACAAAAAAGATTGTCTATGGCAACAAAATCATTACACAGAAGTTTAAAAGGTTAAAACTTCTAAATCCAAACCAACCTCCAACATCTAGTCCATTTCTTTATAACTGTTGTCATGGCCCAAATTTTACCCTTTACAAAGCATCTTCGCACCCATTATCCCAGGCCCACCCAGTCAGTGCTTCCCCTGACCTAATTCACAACTGGAATTGGGGTTCATCTCTTTCAGCTTTGGCAAGTTGCTCAGTGACATTCCCTGGGGTGCCTCTCTCTCCTGTATGTCCAATCTGTAGCCCACTCACATCCAACATCCCCCAAGGCCCTTACAGAATCTCCCCAGTAGAAATGGATCTTTGTTACCCCATAAAAGCACTACATTGGGTGTTTGTCTCCATACATTTGAAGCATCTAGCAGATTCATCTCTTTACCCCTCTGTTCTTTAGGATTCCACTAACCAGTTTTTCAACCTCAGCACTATTGAGATTTGAGTCCAGATAATATTTTGTTTTAGGGGACTGTCTTATGCACTGTAGGACATTTGGCAGTATCTCTGGCCTCTACCCACTAGATGCCAATACTTCCTCCCTTCTTCCCTACCCCCATCCCACTGTGACAGCCAAAAGTACCTCCAGACATTACCAAATGTCCACAAAGGGTTAAAATCATCCCTTATTGAGAACCACTGCTCTAGGCTATGAGCACCTTGAGGACAGAGCAGTGACTTATTCACTCTGTATCCCGACTAACATTGTCCTGGCACAGAGGAGTTTACCAGTATAGAAAAATCACCTACTATGTGCCAGATATAGTCTGATATAGGTCAGTGTTGACCCTCCACTCAAGGCCACCTTCCTGTTTTTTTGCCATATCTTCATGCAAACAATACTAATATTTCCTTGATATTTTCCTTTACATTGACTCATTTTATCCCAAATCAGTCACTCAGCATGGTACCTACATACAGTAAGTAGGCACAGCACCTGATACAGAGAGGGTGCTTAGTAAATATCTGTGGACTCTAAGTGAATTTCCTTTTCCAGCTCTCAGTATCAACTTCATGGAAAAAAACTGATTCCTTGATTACCTACCTAGTCAGGGACCTCTCACTTCTGTAAAGAATAAACCCCAAGAATTTTCAAATTTTGACACAACGGGATTTTATTTTCCACTTGTGAACAGTCCATCTAGGGTGTTCCCAATCTCCAGGTGACTCTCCATGTGACAACTGAGCACCCTCTTCTTCACAGCGAGGCCCTAAAGTGACACTCATCACTTACACTCACCTTCCACTAGGGAGAACCACTCCCAAGGCCCCAGCTCAGTGCAAAGGGGCCTGGAAAACAGAGTCATTAACTGGCTAGCTTCATCCCAGTGATGCCTCAATACTGTGGAACTAGGTGCGCCATCTTGGTGGACAGCTAGCTGGCCTTGCCTCAGCTCATGTAAGGTATCGTCAACTCACATCTCAGACACTTCTTTCTCCCCCAGAATGTCCCCTCCAAAGCATCCTATCATCCAGGCCAGCTAACTATGCTAACTAATGTAACCAAGAAGGAACAGAGAAGGGAAATGTTTATCTACAATGGGTTCCTGAATCAACATGCCCATCCCATCCTTTCCACCTTTTGCCATTAGATAAACGGTAAAACCAAGAGAGGAGAAAAAAATCTACTCAGGATTACCCACCAAGTCAAGAGTAGTACAGGACTCTGAGCTGTCTGTCTACACTAGGATGGCAGCAATGAGGCCCATCCACCCACCTTCCATGGAAGCACCCAGGAATTAGTGCGGATGCCTTACGCCCTGCTCTGGAGTTCCTGACACCTCTTCTTGGATCTAGGCCCTTTCAAAAGGAGCATTTCAAATAGGAGCCATCAACACGTACAGAGGGTGGGTCTTAATCCACAGGGGATCATTAGCTTCACCCAAGTGATGGGACATCCATCAGCACCTCCCATTCTTCCACCAATTATCTATCTGCTAATTATCTGGGATTAAGAATTGACACGGAGCGACATGGTCATTAACCACATATTTGCACGGCTTATTCATGTTAGTGGGGCTGCTCGGTCTAACCGAGTCTAATTGGACACGCCCACAATGCCGCACAACATATTTACATCTACTTGGCTGTCAGCAGCGAATAAAGGATGGTGGGATGTGTTTACTTGCAAAGGGACTTGGTTCTTGGCAAAAGCTTTTTTGCAGGCATGCTGGGCGTCTTGGCTTTCTGGCAGTACGGACTGTGGCTTAACTCAGAGCACACAATTATTTGTCAAACGTTTGTTAGCTCAAGCACCGTAGCAGACATAGCACTGGCCCTAGGAGGTTTCACAAAGATGAATGAGACACTGTTCCTACCACCGTCAAGGTTTATCTCCAGTCAAGGAAACACATGCAAGCAGAGGGAACTAAGAGCCGTGAGAGAAGGAAAGCAGAATGCCATGGGAATGCAACACCAGGAAAGATCTGGTTGGTCTGAGAAATCAGGGGAGGCCTCAGAGAGGAGGTGGCATTTTCAGCAAAAAGCCAGATACAGAAAGGAATTCTAGGTGGAAGGAACTGCAAAAGCATGGGCAAAGAAATGTATGAGCAGATCAAGGAGTGACCTAGTGTGGATGACACACGTCACAGGTGGGAAGGAGGTGCCTAGTAGACTGGGTCATACCACTGAGAACACTGAATGTTCTGCTAGGGTTTGGAAATGTTACCTCTGGGTACCAGGAACATGGAAGCAATTTTGTTTTGGTGTGTATGTGTGTGTGGGTGTGTTTTAGTAAACTTTTTTTGAAATATAGCATACATACAGAAAATCATAAACATTTTCACAAACTGACCACACCTATGTAAATATCATCCAGCTGAAGAAACAAATCATTACTAAAACTCCCAAAGTCCCTGTTGGCCCCCTTTTAGGAACTACCCAATCACAAGACAAACCACTATCCTCACTTTAACATCATACATTAGTTTTCCCTATTTTCTTGCATTTGGCTTCCTTCACGCAACATAATGTTTTCAAGACTCATCACGTGGTTCTACATAAATGTATTCTGTTCTTTGTCACTGCTAATATGCCATTGTATGAATGTATCATAATTATTAACAAGCGTAACTAACCTGGGTAGTTCCCAGGTAGGGGCTGTAAATCTTGTTGCACATGTCTTTTGGTGCTTGTATGGATGTACATTTGTTGGGTACCTACCTAGCAGTAGAGCTATAGGGTCATAGGGTATGCACAGATCTATGTGAATAGACACGGTTAGTTTTGCAAAGCTATTCTGTCCATTTACACTCCCACAGGCAATGCATGGGAGTTCTGGGAGTTCTAGATCCTTGCCAACACTTGATATTGTCAGTCTTTTTTATGTTTTACCCTTGTTTGTTTGGAGGGGAGTGCCACAATCCCACCCAGGCTGAAGGCTAGTCACTCTGGCGGCAGCACAGAGTGGGGTGGTTAGAAAAGAAGGAGCTGGCATGAAAGGACCCATCATGACATCAGACAGTAAGGCCCAGGAGAGGGGTAATGAAATCAGTGGCGATAGAACTAGAATAAAACAGGCTGATAGAGGCACTGAAGGGGTGAATACACAGAACATGAATGCAAGGTAGAAGTGGACTTCAGAGGGAAATGGAGGAAGGTTTCTTTGTGGGGTGGCTGGCTGGGTGAAGGGTGCCAGGTTTAAAGGCAGGAGAAAACAGCCTACTTTGGGACATGTTGTGTTTGCAGTGTAGGATGACAAGATGGAGATGTTCAATAAACTGTTGCTTAGATGGGTCTGTTGCTACGGGATGAGGTCAAGGCTGGAGACACAGCGTTAGGATTTGTCATCACAGAGGTAGGGGTTGAAGCCAGGGGTGTGGTTGAGATTTCCCAGGGGGTTTGTGCGGGATGAAGAGAGGAAGGCTGAAGACCAGTCGCCTACCTTCGGGGAACGAGCAGAGGAAGACGAACAAGAGACAACATCGCTTCCCTGTGAAATGCTGGCAGGGGCTGTGAAGCGTGAGTCAGGCCCTTTGAGCTCCAAGCAGCAGCCTGGGGTCGGTCTCACCAGCCACAATTTTCTCCTGAATGAACTTGCATCACTAACCTCAAAACTGCATTGTGAAATCCGCATCAGATTGCGTACCACTGGCAGCATCCTGGGGACAATGGGACTCGTAGCATCTTGGGCCTGGGAGTCCTGTCCACCTCCACCACATCTCTGCCAATCAGTTAGTTATCCAGCACCCCAGGCAGGGAACTCATAACTTCCCACGGCAGCCATTCCACCGTTGAGCAAGTGAGAATATCAGAAAACCTTTTCTTACAAATGCAGTCTCACCAGGTTCAAGTTAAAGGAAAACAATAAAGCTATACCCCAGTGGTAATGACCCTGGGTAGAGTAAGATTCAAAAGGACTCTGTATTCTGGGCAATCTGTTTCTATTAATGTATCCACCGGCATCTTCCTGCTGGGGTTAGGGTCATGGCGTTTGACTCCCCCCAGGAAGCTATGGTGATTTCACTACCATTTGCACACTGGATGGGAATGTGCTCATCCGCTTCAGGCATTCTTCTGGCTTCATCAAGCAGTGAGTACTGCCCTGGAATTTGGCCAGTCTCTCAGGACTCAAGCAGTGCATGCCACAGCACAGATCCACCGGGCTGGACACGCGGGAAGAATGAGCGGCTGCTAGCTGAGAGCGAGCCCACTGCAACAAGGTGGGCACAATGCCATTCTGTTCAACAGTTTTTTCTAAATATTTATCTGCACCTGGCCCTGTGTGGGTCTCTGGAGAAGACAAAGGAAGAGAGATATGGTTAAGAAATGGCTCTCGTCCTTGGGGAAATTGGTGGGAGAAACAGACATGCAAGAGGGAAAGGTGGATGAACTTTTTTTTTTTTTTTGCTTTTGCTTTATTTTTATAAGTTGCCAAACACCCACCTAAGCAGCCTCTGTATGATCTGAAATATGGAGATTTATATTCTGGAAAAGACATCAAGGAAAACTGCCCTTGAGCCTCAATGGAAAGGGTCTGTTAAAACACCTGACATAGCATAAAACTCCAATATATGCTTGCCAACTAAAAAAACACACATCACTCTCTCCTGACTACAAGACGTCCATTCCACTAGGAGACCTCAGACTGAGAATTCTTAGAAATTTTTCCGGAACGTACTGACTTTGGAAGTAGATAGCTTCTGTCCAAGATGACAGAATAAGATTAACTTTCTGATTCTACAAAATCCTTTTCCTTTCCCTTTGCCTATTATTATACATTGAAACCCTCTCTTTTCTCTGTATGATTTCCATTACCTTCATCCTGTTACTTTTGACCCCCCTCTGATCATAAGGACTGCCTGACCTACAGGCATGGAGTCCCACTGAGCATAGCATATGAACAGGGGATTAACTTCATAGTAAAGGAGGAATGGGAATGAGCCCAGGGCCATGGGATGCACTGCTTGATATCACATATTGCACCCGGAGGAGGAAGCCTCATAGAATGCTGAAACCCTTCTAAAGGCAAAAGGTACCATCTCTAAGGCAATACCCTGAAAGGAAGAGTGTCATCCTTCAGGACATAGTGTATTCATTAAATCAGAGACCGCTCTATGGTGGTATGCCCCCAGTAAGGAGGACAGATGCCCTGGGAACCAAGTGGTGGAAGCAGCAGTGGCTCCACTAACCATCAGTCCCAATGACCTACTGTAAGACTCTGTGCATCCCATCCCCACACCTTTGGGGCCTGCAGGGTCACACTTCCTCAATCTCATATGAATCTGGTCAGTTTATTATAAGCCTTCAGTTGGACTTTTTTTTTTTTTTCCCCAGTTGGACTTGACTGGAACTTATTATTGTTGTTTCGTGGGTTGTTTGTTTTTTTGTGTGTGTGAGTAAAGCATTAGAAGTTTATTTATTAAGCGAAGATACAGAAAAAGCTCTCAAGAGTGAGACAGGGTTGTGACAGAGTTGCCAATGAGGGCCTTTAGGGTTGGTCTTTTATAGAAAGCTAACCAGGGAACTTAAATCCTTTTAACATCTCTATTGATAACACCTTCAATGGCTTACTTCCTTTTTAGGAGCTGGTTATTCTTTGTTGGTCACAGGTGATTATCATAAAGACACCCATCCCACACAACCCACCCCGGGCACCTAAAAACTTCCTGTTTTATTAGAAAATTAGTTGAGGGGCACCCGGCGATCTCAGTCAGAACAGTGTGTGGCTCTTGATCTCAGGCTTGTGAGTTTGAGCCCCACACTGGGTGTAGAGGTTACTTAAAAACAAAATCTTCGGGACACCTGGGTGGCTCATTCGGTTAAGCGTCTGCCTTTGGCTCAGGTCAGGATCCCAGGGTCCTAGGATCGAGTCCCACATCGGGCTCCCTGCTCAGTAGGGAGCCTGCTTCTCCCCCTGCTTGGGTTCTCTCTCTCTCTCTCTCTCTCTCAATCTGACAAATAAAATCTTTTTAAAAAATGAAATAAAATCTTAAAAAAAGTAAAATAGGGGCGCCTGGGTGGTTCAGTCAGTTAAGCGTCTGATTTTGGCTCAGGTCATGATCTCAGGGTCCTGGGATCGAGCCCTACTTCAGGCTCCTTGCTCAGTGGAGAGTCTGCTTGTCCCTCTGCTCCTCTTTCTGCTCAGGCTCTCTCTCAAATAAATAAAATCTTTAAAAATCATAAAATAAAATATCACTTCACAAAAGAAAATTAGCTGATTTTCCCATCTTCTTGATTGTGGTGATGGTTTCACTGGTATATGTATGTGTCATAACTCATAAAGTTGTACATTTTAAATAATTTACCTCAAAAGATCTGTAAAAAGAAAAAAGGAATAGTGATGTGAAATACATGACCTTAAAAATATTAAGGTTTCAATAGGGATTTTGGTAAAAATATAGAAAGTAGATAAGAAAAATCAAGAAAACTTCATAGCAGTAAGTATAGGCATGATTCAAAATTAACCAAATATATTTTCATAACTCCAACTACTCTCTTTAAAAGTTGGAATATCTTAAAGGCCTCTCCCAGTCCTCAAGTCGGGATGGGCTTGGGTGTGCAGGCTGGGGCAGGGCCTTGGGAGAGGGGATTGCTCTGTCCAATCAGGGAGAAGGATGACCATGCTGGGCCAAGGGAGGGCACCTGGGAGAGAGGGGGAAAGGGACAGCAGGGTGGGATGCTGTGTGGGTGGAGGAGGGAGAGTTGAGAGCCCTTTTAGGGGCACAGCAACACAAAAGGGACTTTGGGAGGAAAAGAATTAATCAGAGAGGATTCTGAAGTTGTTTGCCATGGTGTGTGCCATGGGCCTCTTTCGCTCGGTTCACTCCTGCACTATCTTTAGCAAAGGCTGCATTACTCACTAGGTCTTTTATATGAAAGTGGATTCTTCTGGGAATACTGAAGGGGGTGGGATGAGGTGTATGCCTGTGTTGATGCAAGACAAAAACAGATCATGCAGAGAAGCTGGAGTTGAAGACTCCAGTATGAATCCCTGGAAATGAGCAAAAATCTCCAGGACAATCCTAGGCCTTCAAAAGCTGTGGAACTGGTGGGGTCCAAGCTGAGCTCTCCAAAGGACTGTTAATATCTAGATTCTGGGTGGGAAGAATAGGGAACAGCATGAGGAGGTATACATCTGACATGATGATAAAGATGGGGCTGGAAAAGAGGACAGCACAGGGGGAGATGGGATTAGAAAGGGCTGGAGGGTTAAGGGGCCCGCTGGGCTGAGAGGCTAGGAGTTCACCTTAAACTCTTTGTCCCCCGCCAAACCACTATCCTAGAGAAACTGACAACCAGCCCCCAGCATGGATTGAGTCTTTTTTTTTTTCCTTTCCCTCCTCCCACTTTTCTAAATCAATTATGTTTGCCCAGAGAGAGAAGTGAGATGGAAACTCTCAGGAAAGAAGAGAGAATCACCCTCATGTGCAGGGCAGGGCTAGCATAGAGATGAGAGCTTCTATCCCATACCCACAGACCACCTGTCTGGGTGCTGTACAGGGGTTCTGGGGAAAACCCAGTCATGCAGTTTAGGGGCCATGGATTGAATTATTCTGAGAGTTCAGAAAACCTGGAGAACAGAGTCCTCAACATTTGTTCACCAGTCACCCTCCCATCTAGGTGTGTTGGCCTGGCCTTTCCTATGTGCTAGGGCTAATCTGAACAGCAATGCTGAACCTCTGAGAGTTTCTAATCGAAACTCTGCTAGAGTCCTAGCGCTGTCCTCATGGAGAATCCTACCTTCTGGAGCAAATGCCATCTGAGATTTTGTGCCCTTCCTCAGGAGAGGTCTGCTAATTGAAGAAAATCAACTGAGGACCCTACACAGAAAACCCTTCTCTGAGGTTTTCTAAAAAAAAAAAAAAAAAAAGCAAAGAAAAAGAAAACAGAAAATACTTTTACCCACTTTACAAATGAGTAAAAGGGAAGGAATGTAGAGCTTCATTAATACATTATAGAAAAATTATCCATGAATAATGATCTATCCATGAATAATGCCTAGCAAGGAAAGAGTAAGAACTGAGTCCAAGCCCCTCATTCATTTCTTTTCTTTCAGCATCAATGCAGAGGGAAGAAGAGGAACAGAGAGAGAGCATTTGCCTGTTCAGTCCAGAGCTCTCAAGAGTTAAGCTTATCACAGGGGAAGAGAGGAAAAAATAAAACAAGATCAGAGAGGGAGACAAACCATAAGAGACTCTTAATCATAGGAAACAAACTGAGGTTTGCTGGGGGGAGGGGGGGATGGGGTAACTGGGTGATGGACATTAAGGAGGACACGTGATGTAATGAGCACTGGGTATAAGACTGATAAATCACTGACCTCTACCTCCGAAACCACTAATATATGTTAATTGAATTTAAATAAAAATAATTAAAAAAGAGTTAAGCGTAGTCTCTCCTTTCCATGAGACCCAGGTCTACAGTCTCTGAGGATGTCAGCTGCTAGAGCCCACTCCTCTCTAAAAACAAAGCTCTCAGCAAGGAGACTTATAGGAAGGAGTCAGAACCTAGGATGTTTTGGGGTTCCCTGCTAGGCCTGTCCACGGGAATGAAAAATGATGGAGCCGGCCAGTGGGTGTTACCCACTAGGTGGCGGTGTGAGGTGCAGTGGTAGGACTATCTGGAGACCCGCCTTTTGGGTCCTGATTTGGGACAAATTGTTTAATTTTCCTAAGGCTCATATTCCTTGTTGAGATTGGCCTGCATCCCTCACAACGTGGTTATGAGGATCTGATGGGATAAAGTAAAAAGCGCTATTCCATACTTGAGCCTGTCAGTTGTCGTCACTGACTGATCTTGTACACGAATGCTTGGGGATCTCAAGAGTCTGTAGTGTCCCAAAGGACCATTTTACTCAGCCTCCTAGAAGATCCCTTTGCTGTTCCCTTCACCACATGTGACCGAGTCTCCTGGTGTCCCAGGTTGGAGAGTTTGCCAGAAAGGAGCTCATGTGACATGGGACCTGCCAGCTCTTTGGAAAAGCAGGTATTGATGTCTCTTTTTGTTTTCTGTACCTCTATTCCTAGCATGGCCTATGTGATTCCAGGGCCCCATTGCAGCTGAACTTGACATGCGAGGGCAAACTTATAGGGAGGGAATGTGAAAGAAAGAAATTTCTGCATGAGAAATTAAAGAAGTGTCATGAAGTCAGTGATGTAGGGGAATGTGACTCCTGCCAGGCCTGCTGGGTCCCCCATCCCCACTCTGCTCCTGGCTGTAGCTTGTACCTCTTGTCTTGTGCGGCCACCTGGGCTAACTTCTTAATGAGGGCAGCAAGATCCCTGCTGGGAGAGTCGTGACAGAGTGACTGTAGAAGCTGATCTTCTGATGTTTAGAGAGGCTGGGGAAGATGCCGGCCCCTCTGTGTCCCCTTTGTCTTCCACATCTCCTCTGCCTGAGTCCTCCCCTCTCTCAGAGGCCTGTCTCTGGGGGCTCTGCTAGCAGGTGCATTGAGGTGGTAGCCTCTCCCTCAGTCCGGGTATCTAAGAGCTCTTGAATACACAAGTCAGAAAAGGAGTGAATTTCCAGATTATGGAGGAGAAAGAATAGGAGGAGGAGGACTTCCCAAACAATTGAAGCACATCAGTGAAATCTTCTGGAACTACTTTAGTCTCTTGCTGACACATGGGACACTGAAGGCTCCCAACCCTTATGGAGTAACATAGATAAATGCACAGTCCTCAGTTCCCAAACCCCACACACTGGATGGGGCGCGGGAGGCTCTTTGCAGCAGAAATGGAACCAGCTCTCCTAGGGTCTCCCTTCTCTGTACAGAGCCCTTAGGGGCTACTATCCTGGTCTCTGGACAGCGTTGATCCCCACTAGTGTCTTCCTTTGTCTTACTCAGTGGATTCCCTAATGGGTCCAGTTCATATCCAGGCTAAAGAATCCCCACTGGCCTCAACCTTTACCCCAGGTGCCCCCTTCAATTTCTCTCCCACTATCTCAGCCCCAGTTAGGGCCCATGGAGTGTCCTTTCCTAGACCCCAGGATGAAGTACAGACTCTCACCCAAGGGAAATTCAATCCCTGGATTGGCACTTATTGTAGAAGCAGCTGGAACATTTGTGATGTTTGCCCTCTTTTGTTCCAAAGATCTCAGGAAATCTTTAATTCCCTGGCTCCCAACAGTCCACAGTATAACAGTACAGGAGACTCTCTGTCTCATGTATCAGGCTCCATCCTTGATGAAGAATTTCCTAGCAAGGAGATCTGGCGGCAGCTGGAGCACCACCTTCAAAGCTTCATCCAGCACTGAGCCCATCTGGCACAGATACAGCCTCACAGCAAACCAGCAGAGACTTCTTGGCCAAAGGGCAAACGTGGATCTTCACAATCCTCTGTCATAAGTGCCAAAGCAGCAGGGAAGATCTAGACCAGATGACACAGAGGCATCCAGGAAGTTTCCACGTGAGGGGCCTGGCAAAGTGCCAGCTAGGGAATGACCTACAAAGAGCATGGAGCATAGCCCAAGGAAGTGCCCTCCCACCCCCAACAATCTAGTATTTAGAAAGCTACCCCATGAGGAGCCTAGGGTCTGATTCTGGGGAAAGAGAAAGTGACTTGTATGCCACTCAGGGAATGACTCAGCAAAGGGCTCAAGGGAGAACCTAGACCAGATACAATTGGAAAACACCCTAAAGATTCACTTGGACAAAAGGCTGGGTACCTAACTCCAGCAGGAGCCCTCATAGGTGTGTGTAGTTCATGGCTTGTTGTCAACTGCCCCCTCCTCGAAGTACTACAGTTAATAGAAAACTGGAAATTTGGCACCTTCATGAATCAGGAACACTGTCTGAATACCTCTTGGAAGATTGCCTTCCTTGATCCAGGCATTAGGTAAGTAGTAGAAGTCCAGGTTATATGGTTTGGGGTACAGCCGAGGTAGAACTTACCTCTCAAGGTCCTTGAATCCATAAAATTGTTACGTTGATAGAGACCCAATCATGATTTCTTCCCAGTCCGCTTTTCTCTCCCAGCCACCCATGTTTCAGGGATGGCTAAGCCAAGGTTACTTATTAGCTCTTTGAAAGAAACCATTCATTGCACAGGTCTGGAGACAAGCTGATCACAAAAAATGCAGTTCTTACCCTGGATAGTCCTTTGCCTGGCTTTCCAGTGTGAGCAAGGAAACCAGAGGGCCCTGAGATGTTGGTTATGGTTCACACAGGACCCTCAGTCCAAGGAGAAGAGGAGACAAACTTTTGCCCATCGTCATGGACAAATCATGGCACAATGTGACTATATGGGGGACAAGAGAGGCAGTCCAGAGTCACTCCCAGGCAAATGATGGCAGGACATGACCCAAGGGATAAGAGTGGAATTGTGTACCCACAGACTCCAGTCAAGGAGAAGAAGTGCCCCAGAGGCAGAGAACAGAAAGAATATCTAGAGGGGAGCCCCATAGAGGGGAGCATCTCCTTGGAGTTTCCACTTCAGGAAAAGGATATTGGGAGATTAATTTAGGGATTCCCTCAAGGGTCAAATAATCCAGGGAGACAGTGAAGTCCAAGAAGACTCCAGCTGCTAAATCATAACTGGAAGATGTTCTGAGAGTCAGTGAGCTGAGAGATGCTCAGAAATTGAATGTCTGAGGGTGCCTGGGTGGCTCAGTTGGTTAAGCAACTGCCTTTGGCTCAGGTCATGATCCTGGAGTCCCGGGGTCGAGTCCCGCATCGGGCTCCCTGCTCAGCGGGGAGTCTGCTTCTCCCTCTGACCCTCCCCTCTCTCATGCTCTCTCTCTCTCAAATAAATAAATAAATAAAAATTCTTAAAAAAAAAAGAAATTGAATGTCTGAGTGGCCAAGGGGCTCCAGTGGCCAAGTATTGCCTCCACCCCAAGTGTTGGTTGCCCAAGATCTGGAACAGCCAAGTCTTAAAGAGCAGCTTGCTGATGGATTGAGGTTCATATTGGAGGTAGAGATGCAGAGCCAGCATCAGGGTTTTCCCACTGAAGTGCCCCTTGCCTTAGATAGCCTGCCTACTTAATTCCCTTGAATCTATAAATCAATTTGAGGAGAGTTGGTATGTTAATGATACTATGTCCTCTGATTCACAAACATTGTAAATATCTCCATTTTTTCAATTTCCCTCAGCAATGTCCTGTAATTTTGTGTACAGACATCATACATATTTTGATAAATTTTATTCCTATGTATTTCATAACTTTATGTAAATGGTATTCTTATTTAAACTTCCAGTTTATTACTAATATATAGAGATAAATTTTATTGTTGTTTTTTGACCTTATATTCCATTTCTTTGTTAAACTCACTTATTAGTTCTGGTGGCTTTTGTCAATTTCAAATTTTCTTCATAGATCTGTTATCTGTAAATAGGAAAATTCTATTTCTTTCTTTTCAATCTATATGCCTTTTCTTTATTTTTCTTGCCTTACTGCATTAGCTAGTACCTCCAGTACAATACTGAACAGAAGTAGTGTGTGTAGACATCCTTGTCTTGTTCTTGATCTCAGGGTGGAAAGCATTCAGTCTTTCACCATTAAGTATGATTCTGGGTGTAGGTGTTTTGAGATTGCCCTTTATCAGACTGAGGATGTTCCCTTCCATTCCTAGTTTTGAGGGTTCTTTTAAACCAGGAATGGATATTAGATTTGGTCAAGCGCTTTTTCTGCATCTACTGAAATGTTTTTTTTTTAAGATTTTATTTATTTATTTGAGAAAGAGACAGAGTGTGCACAAGTGGGGAGAGGGGCAGAGGGAGAGGAAGAAGGAGAAGCAGACTCCCCACTGAGTGGGGTACCTGAAGAGGGGCTGGATTCCAGGACTCTGGGATCATGACCTGAGCCAAGGGCAGATGATTAACTGACTGAGCCACACAGGGGCCCCAGTTTTTTTCTTTCTTAGTTTATAAATATGATGACTTACATTGATTTTTTTAAAATGTTAAACCAACCACACATTCCTGGGATAAATCTTACTCGGTCATGATGTATTATCCCTTAATATTTTGTTGGATTACATTTCTTAAAATTCTGTTTAAAACTTTTGCAACTATACACACACAAGAGATATTGGTCTGTAGTTTTCTTTCCTGTAATAGTTTTGTTTGGTTTAGGTATCAAGGTAATTTTGGGATCACAAAATGAGTTGAAAAGTATTCCTTTTCATATTTTCAAAGAGTTTGTTCAGAATTTTTTTTTCTTCCTAGAAGAAACAGTTGATAGAATTCCCCAGTGCAGCCATCTGCATCTGAAGTTTTCTGTGTGAAAAGGTTTTTAAATACAATTTGAATTTGATACAAGGGCTATTCAGGTTATTTAACTAGATTTTGATAATTGGTATCTTTCATATTTTTTTATTCATTCATTTCATCTAAGTTTTAAAATTTATTGGCATAGTTGTTTATAATATTCCCTTGAACCATCTGTAGAATCTATAGAGGTGTCATCTCTCATTCCTGATACTTTAATTGGGGTCTTTTTCTAATCAGTCTGGCCAGAAGTTTATCAATTTTATTGATCTGAAAGAACCAGCTTTTGGTTTTAGTGATTTCCTCTCTTTTTTGTTTTCTATTTCATTGATTTCTGCTTTGATCTTTATTATTTTCCTCCTCCTGCTTACTTTGGGTTTGATTTGCTCCTTTTTGCTGTCATTTATCAGGATTTTAGCAGGTAGCAGAAACAAATGCATGGATTCATGCTATGTTTATCCAGAAATCAGAGATGTGATTTGAGAGAAAGAGGTGATGAACTCATTTTAGTCTGGTTTTCTGGCTTTTTCTTCTTTTTTTTTAATGGAACTGCCATTTGTAGATTCTCCTAACTAGAAACTTTGAAGTTAGTATTTAAGAATGTTGGTTCTGAAGTTTGACAGACTCTGGATTTATATCCTAAGGGATTTATGTCCCTTCCTAGCTATAAAGTAACTGAATGTCCCTGAGCCTCAGTTTGCTCATATGTACAATGGAAATATCATCTTTCCTTATAATGAGTTAACCATGTAAAGCTCCATACCTGACCCATAGAGCTTGACAAACATTAGCTATTATTTATTCTTCCATTACTTTTTATCACAAAAATCTATCCTACCCTGGGCGCCTGGGTGGCTCAGATGGTTAAGCGTCTGCCTTCAGCTCAGGTCATGATCCCAGGGTCCTGGGATCGAGTCCCGCATCGGGCTCCCTACTCCTTGGGAGCCTGCTTCTCCCTCTGCTTCTCTCTCTCTCTCTCTCTCTCTCTGTCTCTCATGAATAAATAAATAAAATCTTAAAAAAAAAATCTATCCTACCCTAAAGACCACTTCATCATTTAAGGATTTTTTTTTCATGTTAACCCCCCCCCCATTAGTTAAACCAGATTTCTACTGCTCCCCTCAAGAGTGTGGTAGCTAAATACTAAAAGCTAGCTTTTGCTTTGCAACAAATCACTCTAAAATTAGTGCTTGAAATAACATTTTTCCCCCTTCTGTTTCTATGTATTGGCTGGGCAGTTTTTCTGGTCTAGGAACACTCAGAGCTAGATGATGTAGGATACCTTCATTTGTATGCATGATGACTGGTTCAATGTCAGCTGAGACTCAGCCATTTATCTCTAATTATCCAGTAGGCTAACCCAGGCTTGTTCATGTGGTAGTAGAAGGATTCTCAAGAGGAGGAGAAGGCAAGCTCTGATGACAAAGCTTCTCCCACCTTATGAACCAGTGGACATTTTGTGCTTGGCTTCCCTAATTTTATGCCAATAGTTTTCCCCTTATAGTCATTTGCAAATACTCTATACTCATGCTGACTATATATGAAAGGTACCTTTGAATGTGACGTTTTACCTTGGCCAAGATAGGATATTAGGCAAAGAATTAAGAAAGAAAAATCTCCAGTTCTGACACGAGGGGGTCCCTAGATAACCTGCCTAACCCCTCTGGGACTCGGTCTTCCTTGGCTCTGCCAGTTCTCTCAGACCTCAACTCCTCCCCCAACCTAGACAAGAACCTGAGCCTCCAAATCATTTGATAGCCCCACTCCACCCACTACATAGGCTCTGCTCTGCCACCTGCCAACATGCCAACCTACCCTTCCTCCAAGTCTGCCCCACCTCCATCTCAGCACAGCCCCCTTACCCCGTGGGCACAGCTGATCCCCAGCTCCAAGCTTCTCCTTTCTTGCTGACTGAGCTTCCATTCCTCTGGGGGGTAAGGGCCAGCTCTGGAGATGCAGGAACAGCAATTCCCACCAGTCACATAGTCTGTGAGCTTACTAAATAATGCAAGTAGACAGAGGATTCAGTGGGTGGAGCTGATGAGTGAACGGATCCTACAAGCAGAGACCCATCCCTTAGTCCAGATTGGATGAAATGCACAGGGCTAAGGTGCTCTCCATGGCTCAGCCCTGTGCCAGCAACACCATCTGAGTAGGTGCCTGTTTTCGGCCTGGAGGGACTATGTCTTATCCAAAACCCTCTCTCTGGAAGAACAGAAAACACCAGTGCACCCTCGGGGACAAGCCGTCCAGGCTCAGCCAGTTTACCTGCCTCAAACTGGCTCAGCTCTATAGCTGATGTGTGACCTGGGTGGTTTCTGGTTTTGTGATCCACATGTGATGCTCCGGAAAAAAGTAAAAATGTCTCTAACTCTATTTATCAGATTTGGGGCGGGGGGGGGAGGAGAGGACATATAGTTATGTATTTAAATATATCAATCTAACTTAAGTTAGGATCTTTTACTCTCCTTATGCTCCACATATAAAAATAATGTGTTCATGATTAGAAAAAATTCACAACATACTGAAGAGAATAAATTTCCCTTCCTCAGTGAGCCCCCAGAGACCAACCCCCAGAGGCAACCATTGTTAACCATATTATTTATCCTTCCAGAAATTTTCTACATGTGTGTGAACATCAATTTGTATAACCTCATTTTACACAAATGAATAGGATATTTTAAAACATATTTAGTATTTATGTCATTTTTAAGTTTTTCCACATGGTTCTATGACTAGATCCTTTCAAAAACACAGATAGTCCCTGATTTAGAAGCATGTGATAACCCAAAAATTTAATTTATAAAAAACCTTTCTGAAACTCAAAACACCTTTTCAGAGGAATAATATTTTAAATTAGGATCAACAAACGTTTTCTACAAAGGGCCAGATAATAAGTATTTTCAGCTCTCCAGGCCAGCCTCTGTCACAAGTTCTTCTCTTGGTTGTTTTTGTTTACAATCTTTTTAAAATGTAAAAACCAATCTTAGCTCTTAGGCTATACAAAAACAGGGTGTAGGCCAAAGTTGGCCTTCGGATTGTAGCTTGCTGACCCCTGTTCTAAATAGCAGTTAGGCGCCAAGCTTAGCTCTCAGAGCAATGGGTTGCTAAGACACCAAAAGAGATAACTTTATTTATTTATTTATTTTTTTATTTATTTATTTATTTAGAAGATTTTATCCATAACACACCTTGACTCAAATCTGATTGGTTAGCGTGGTGGGAGTTCACTGGGCAAGTGGCTCCCTCCATCAAAAAATAGAATGGATCATCCACAATAGCCAAACTGTGGAAAGAGCCAAGATGTCCACTGACAGATGAATGGATAAAGAAGATGTGGTATATATACACAATGGAATATTATGCAGCCATCAAAAGGAATGAGATCTTGCCATTTGCAATGACTTGGATGGAACTGGAGGGTGTTATGCTGAGTGAAGTCAATCAGAGAAAGACATGTATCATATGACCTCACTGATATGAGGAATTCTTAATCTCAGGAAACAAACTGAGGGTTGCTGGAGTGGTGGGGGGGTGGGAGGGATGGGGTGGCTGGGTGACAGACAGTGGGGAGGGTATGTGCTATGGTGAGCGCTGTGAATTGTGCAAGACTGTTGAATCACAGATCTGTACCTTTGAAACAAATAATGCAATATACGTTAAGAAGAAAACTTGCAGATAGAGAAAATTATCTATGATCTCAGTGAACGACAATTTCATTCTCCCCTTTGTTCAGGATAAAAACCTTGGAGTCATTCTCCATAACTCTTTTTCTTATATCCCACATCTAAACCGTTCTCAAATTCTCTTGACTCTACCACATAAATACCTTCTAAATCCAAATTCATCATATATAAGTAAATTTTGACCATCCCTGCCACTTACATTACTTCAACCTACATCTAAGTCATCATCACCTCTCACTTGGATTACTGGCATGCCCACTGACTCAAATCACTGCTCTGTGACTACTCCATCCACAAAAATACAGTTGACCCTCAAACAACATGGGTTGTACTGCATTGGTCCACTGATGTGCAATTTTTTCTTTTTATAAATATAGTACTGTAAATGCATTTTCTACTTCCTTATGATTTTCTAAATAACATTTTTCTTTTCTCTAGCTTCCTTTATTGTAAGAATAAAATATATAATATAGCATAAACAAAAAAAATAGAGTGAATCACTGAATTTTTACCTCCTGTGGACACTGAAAAGGCTTTTCTTATGCCTGTTCACAGTCACATGCACCGATCTAAATCTTGAATCCTCTGTGAGCTGCACCTGCTGCAACCTACAAAGGTGGAGAAGGGGCAGGGAGTAGACTAGAGAGAATGCTGGAGAGTCATTTGATGACTACCTATATTAGGAGCCTTATTTTAACAGTAACAGAAAATCCCTGTCATATTGAGCTTTAACCTTTATGACCTACCTGCCTGTTCTCTGTCATAGAGAATAATTTCATAGCATGACTACACTTTTATCTTCTTATAAAAAAGAAATGCAGAGATTTTCCTGAAGCATCTGGGCTGAATCAGGAAAGAAGGTCAAAAAGTGTAAGAAAGGGGTTGACCTGCTGATTGTACACACAGGCAAGGACGGCAGTTTGTGATGTATGTGCAACCCTAGAAGGGAAGGCTGGGTGGAAGGAAGATGCTGCCCTGGGCATGTGGCTTCATGTCAACTGGGTCCTTAAGGTAGGAGCACTCTGTGATATCTCCCCTAGCAAAGCATCCTATAACTTGCTAAAAGGAGTCCTTTAAAAATAATTCTGTAATAAAAAAAGAAAACAGAGGCTATCCATACCTTGTATTTGAAGGACCCCTTGGTTCCCCTGAGTCTGCTCATCCAGGCAGGTGAGCCAGAGCACAGTGGCAAAGAAAGGGTATCAGTGATGACGGGCACAATAAAAATGTTATCTACATTTGTAGACCACTGAAGAGTTAGAAAATACTTTCCCAAGTATTATCCTTGTAAGAACTCTGTGAGGGCAGGGATTTGGAGATGGGTGCAGTGACTTGCCCAAGGTCACATAGCTAGCACAGGGCAGAGCAGAAAATGGCATTTGAAGTTTCTGAGGCTAAATTCAGTATTCTCCACATCTCCCACACTGCTTCCCAGGAGGTTCCACAGAGATCTGGTAGGAAAAGGCATTTCTACTTGTACTCCTCCCCCTGTTCTTTATTTAGTGCTTGGATTCCCATGAACGTCACTCTAAGTGTCCTGCGCTTATTAAGCACATGAAGCTGCTGATCCTCAAATAAACCAGCATGGTTTGCTGCACATCTGCATCTGCATGGGGGAGACAGCAGAGCCACGCTGGGAAGGGAGCCAACTCTGGGGCCAAACTGGGTGGGTTGAAATCCTCAGTGCATGGCTGATCAGCTGTGTGAGCTTCAGTATGTTACCTAACCTCTGATCAGTGTATGAGAAGCATGTAGCCCGGTGCCAAGGATATGATAGAAGTTCAGTAACTGATACATATTTCACTCTTATTGAGTCTTCACCTACCTTCTTTGGGACTATTATCATAAAACGAAAACTACCGATAAGAGGCTGATTGGTATCTTCAATTCCACTCTCTTTTTTCCAAAAAAAAAAAGTCACAAATACATAAACAGAGTGAACACCTTGTATATACATGCTCATGGGTCTGGCTAATGAGTCTATCTGGGTGTGCACAGCCTCCACATGCTGAAATAATCCATCCTAGCCCTTAAGCCAAGCTACAATTTAAAAATTTAATAAATGGCACTCATCCTCTAATCTCTTCCTATATGTGACTGACAAGCATCAGTGGAAGCATCTTGTGGAGGTTACTGTTTTGGAAAGCTGGGGTAAGTGGGCTGAAAGCCAAAACTACCTGAACAGCTTGAAGTCCTGGAATTTATTTCCAAGCTAGTGAAAATAATCAGTTATCAAGGGCTCCCCCTACTGGCACCAAAAAACAAAAGCAAAAATTTAAGGTAGATAACATTTATGCATAGTAGAGTATTGTGTCCCTTTCTTCTTCTTCTGGAAAAGCTCCCACAACGAAAAGGAATATAAGACTTACTTCAAACTATTTCTCTTTCTGGGGGATGGAAGTTCATGACTTAGAGATCCAAATTTCCTCACAATGGGACACTGAAAATACATGCGTAGAGATAAAAGCTCACACAGGGGATTCAAAGATTGGGGAAGAGGCTTAACATCATGTTAAATGGGAAAGAGCTGAAGGAAATGAGGGTGGCTCAGCAGAGACAGGACCGAGGGGTAGGGAGCTGGAATGGTATCTGACAGGCTAGCATGGGAGCATGATCAGCCTTATGCCATGTGGCCCCACTAGAGGGTGGAGTTATCAGAGAACAGATTTTATCTCATAGAAATGAAGAACATTTTAATAATGAGCACTATCATACATAAGGAACTACAAAGGGCAGGGGTGAAGGATCATCACGGACTGTGAGTGGGCAGAGAACTAAACTGGATTATATTTAGGATTTTAGTTCTAAAATCCTGAGAAAGTATGTTAAAACTCCAAACAACTGAATAGTCCTGTTGCTAGAAGGCTGGATGGTATCATCCTCAGACTATTTTTTTAATATTAAATATCAACATTTTGTGCTTCAAGCCCTGATTTAGTCTCAAAATAATTTTAAGAGAAAAGACATCAAAATCAAAATAAAGGGTAGATCATACCAATGTCAACTTCCTAGTTTTAACGTTATACTACAATTTATATAAGTTACCATATGAAGAAGCTATGTGAAGGGTATAGACGGCCTCTACACTATTTTTTGCACCTTCCTGTGAATCTATAATTATCTCAAAATAAAGATCTTTTAAAAATCAAATTAAAGATACTTCCCCCGAGAGGTTCTAAGTAACCTCAAAGACAATCCAGTTTGGTTCAAGAGTGCAGTGTCATCAGCCACAAATGACTCTGTGCAAGTATCTACAAGCAGCAGGGCTCATTTCAAAACCATGATCAATCAGCTATTAAGATTTACAATTGTGATTAGGAAAGCCTGTCATGTTGACAGGTGTCTAATTTGGTTATGCTGATCATAAATCTTCAGTTATCTCAGATCACATCATCAAAATCACCTATAGGCAATACATTCTTAAA
Source organism: Callorhinus ursinus (assembly GCF_003265705.2). Classification (NCBI taxonomy): domain Eukaryota; kingdom Metazoa; phylum Chordata; class Mammalia; order Carnivora; family Otariidae; genus Callorhinus; species Callorhinus ursinus. The sequence goes on along the minus strand of NW_027397086.1, from coordinate 29,790,915 downwards.
ACTGCTTCCTACATCATACTACACAGGAACCACGTACAGATTTAATTACTATATTTATCTAACTGTAACACAATAATGCGCTCATATCTTCCTCCTCCCCTATGACTTACAACAAGAACTGCATCTTGTTTTTATCTCATTTTATCACCAAAACCTAACCCATAGTAGGTTTTCAGTAAATACTCATAGAATAAATAAGAAATAAACCAATAATTAAGTTATTTTCTTGGACTTCTGGGACTTTCTTTGACTTTCTTTTCTGATACAAAGACATCCAAAGAAACATCAGAGTCCCTACTCTGAAATCAGAATTAAATATATGTATACTATATACATACATATGTGTGTATTACAAAGTCTATAAAACACAGGGATTTAATCTCTAAAGATCTTTATAACCACTTGTTTTTGATCTGTTAAATTCCTAAGACATTGTTAATTCAGTTTGATTTCTTTTTTTTAAGATTTTATTTATTTATTTGACAGAGAGAGCACAAGCAGGGGGAGTGGCAGGCAGACAGAATGGGAGAAGCAGGCTCCCTCCAGGGAGCCCGAAGTGGCACTCAATCCCAGGATCCTGGGATCATGACCTGAGCTGAAGGCATATGTTTAACCAACTGAGCCACCCAGGTGCCCCAACTCAGTTTGATTTATAATAAAATAGAGAGGTCAAGCTTTTCCAGACAGGAAAACCAATATGAACTGTTGAACAGATCCCCTGAGCTTGTAAGTTCCTGCTAGAATGATCTTTGCCCAGTTTTACCAAGTGCCAAAAACAATCCACTTCTTTCAAAAATCACTGAGATATCATCACCTTTAGATTTTTCAATATTAACCAAATGAAAAGCATACGGAAATGTCTCCAAATTTCTCTAAATGTTTATTAAAACATGTTTTTCAAATAAATATTTTGAACAACCACAATCAATCAAAACAGTGAGATCACAAAGTGTTGCTTCTTTCCGCAAAGAAGGCACATCATTAGCTTGTATAGTTAATACAACAACCACATCCAAAGTCAATTAGGCTGTTTTAAACACATGACGGAGGCTACTTACAATCCCAGAGATACCAAGGACTCCTCAAAGTCAGTCATCTGAACAGGCTCCAAAGCCGGCTTGATTCTTAGAACCTCTGCAAAGCCATCGCCAAACCAGCAAGTGATGTGCGCTATGTCTACAGTAAAGAAGAAAAGGCGGTCCTGGCAGAGCTTCCGTCGATATACAGACCGAGGGTCAGCTGACAGCACAGCCTCAATGGCATGCCTTGCTTCCTCTGCTGATTGAAAATATTTAAATGAAGGCTGACTGCCATCTGCAATGAGAAGAATACAACTTAATGCTGAAAATCATGCAGGTCAAATTTCATTACAGTGAACTTCAATGTGGAGTTTGGTTGGTTCCTTGATGATCACTTGAAATGAACTGGGTTTGGCAATCTACTCAGTTGTCACAGAGCATATCACTTTCAAGTGGTATTTACTATCGTTAAACTTATGCGTGCCCCAAATTTTATTTGCTGAACAAAATCTTCTATGTTCAATGTCGACTTTAATTTGATTCCTTGTCATTTTCTTCTCAGAATGGAGCAGTAATTAAGTCTGTACAGGGTCAGGGAAATGCATGACAGTCCCAGCACTCTCAGAAAGCCACAAGAAAGAAGACTAAACCCACCATATGCCCAAAGCACCAGCTGTAGGCAAGGCACGGTGTCTCAGAGAGCTGGTATCACAGCCCTACTTAAAAGTAACACCACATTCCCTAAGGCACAAGGAAATGGGAGAGTCCTTCTGAAAAAGTAAAATAGGTACTATGAGAAAGTTAAATACCATGACTAGGGAACAGGCCACCCCAAACCACCAAGGTGCGTATTTCAGGTAAACAGATGTACACCCTGTTAAGTGGCAAAGCTTCCTACATCTATATCATCATGAATGTATTTTAATTTTTAAAAATACAGTATGTACAAAACTTAAATAAAAAATTAACTGTGACTTAATTTTTAGTAGCTACAATATCACATACATCCAAATGAAAGCCAGGTATGTGCTTTTAATAATGTTGTTCAAAATAGCATCTACAGTAGTGGTGGATCTTTATTCTTCTGAAAGTAAATTCAATTTTTAGAAAACAGCCAAAAATCACTTGGGTTATATCCAGCAAGTTTGTAAATAAAGCCATGAAGTTCAATCTTTAGTCAAAAACCAAGGACTAATTCAAGTGTTGATCACATGGAATCCTTAAAAAAAAAAAAAAAAAAAATTCCCCACCAAGGACCAATTATGCAGTGCTAAGATTCTTTTATTGCATGGCTCATGAAATGACTCCAAGGCCACTCAAAAAAGAGGAATTCCAAAAACATCACACTCTTCAGTAACAGTGTAATTGGTAAAAGTTCCAGGCCTTTGTGTGGCTGTTCATTTGTAATAGGTGCCCTTCCCTCATTTCTCTGCCTACTTATTCTTCCAGACTCAGCTCAAATACTTTTTCCTCCAGGAAGCCTTCCCAGATTTCCTCCCTGCTCCCCAAGTCATAATCCTTCTCCCCTTCATGTGCCCACAAGCACTTCATTCCAGCACCAAGCCCCCCACCCCTACACCAACACACCGCCACCATTTCAGTATCTTTTATCTTTTCTAGACTCTAAACCTCCTGAGGTCATTTCTTATTTCTATATAAACTCCAAATTCTGCTGGTCTCAATCAGTCCCTGTTTTATAGTTACATTTTATAATTTCTCTTTTTAACGATTTTTTCGAATCAGCAAGGCACATTATAACCTCTCAGACACACAGCACTATAGTTTGAAAAAGATAAATCTTTCCAAAGTAGGAAGCATTCACTGGTAACTGCAGGCCAAAGTGTAAGTATAAATATAAAGTATCTTCTAGGCAGCACTGCTTTCTTTGTTCTATCACAAAAACCTTTTAAAACTGACCTTCCTCCTCCCATCAACTGTATACAAGGACGAAACAACTTTCATAAACAAAACTTTAAATAAAGAGGTCAATTTAAAAATCAAATGCTTTGTTTAAACATAAAGCCTTTGGAAAGAATGAGAAACACCGTGGAGTGGCAGATGAAATAAGACATATCCCTGGCAACAACTGGCTACTTCTTACTAGACTCACTGCAGCCACCTTCCTTCATTCTAGATTGCTGCCTCGGATCAGCTATGGGCTGGGGAAACCAGGTTACAGTGTCTGTTAAAAACCATGTGTTAGGGCACCTGGGTGGCTCAGTTGGTTAAGCGACTGCCTTCGGCTCAGGTCATGATCCTGGAGTCCCAGGATCAAGTCCCACATCGGGCTCCCTGCTCGGCAGGGAGTCTTCTTCTCCCTCTGACCCTCTTCCCTCTCGTGTTCTCTATCTCTCATTCTCTCTCTCTCGAATAAATAAATAAAAATCTTTAAAAAAAATAAAAATAAAAAATAAATAAAAATAAAAACCATGTGTTAAAGTATACAAGCTCTAAGTAAAAGTCTGGTGGCCTCTCTTCTACAGCGAAGGGCAGGTCTCTAGTGCTAAGACTTGTTATGGGGACAGTTACTGTGCTAAGAGACTCTTACCTTTTACCCCTAGACTCTGTGCCATAGGGAGAGCTATTAGCCACCTGATAGTTAGACTAAGATGGGATACTTCTCTAGTCAGATAGTGAAACAGATGAAAAAACTTAAGTATAGAACAAGCACAATTTAGCTTCTGAAGCTGTTTAAAAACTCCAGGAACTACTGTAACAGATTGACAAGAGGCCCTAAATCATGAGCCACCTCGTGAGGCAGCAACCATTCTCAGCAAACACTTTACTGAGTGTCTGGGACTCACTGTGCTGAACAAGGAACATCGTCAGATGGTGCTGCTGCCCAAATATAATTTTATACTCCTACGTTTCTTACCACCAGTCATACTGACAAACACTCCATATAATTGCCCTCAGAAATACCAAATTTGGCTAAAGCTCTCATTCTGAAACAAGAGACAGAAAGTACCTGGTCCACCTTCTGAACTGAGGCACTCAAGGTCCGTCTCTGCATGAGGGGTGAAGCGGACTTCCAAGGTGGCCACAGGGGCCTCTCTCACCCAGGCAGGGACCACGCTGCGGCGGGCTGCACCAGCCAAGCTGGAAGGGCAGTGAGGAGTCACGGGCGGCATCTCTGCACTATTTCCTTGTGTGATCACTGCTTCTTTCCCTCTCTTTAGCCTCTTTTCTGTACCTTCTTCTGAAAAGCTCTTCTCAAGGCAATATGAGCCAATTTGTTCTTCTGCCACATTCAGACTCTGATCACTTCTTGATTCTAAACCCAAATCTGCTGCTATGTCCCTGTGCTGAGGGGAGTTTTGCTGGATTTTTGCTGAGTCATCATGTTTCATATAGTTTTCTCCTGAAGTTCTGTCTTCAGGACATTTAGGTTTCTCCTTAGTGTGACTATAGCCTTGTGGTTTATCATACCTTGAGAGCTGTTGCCGGTCACAGCTGTCAGTCTTGCCATTAGACCGGGATGTGTTTTGGGGTTTATATTGGTTATTCTGTAAATTAAAGTCCTGTAGGGGCTCAATCAAATTTTGTGGCGAGTCATACTCAGCTATGTAGGGTTTTATGTCTAGGACAGGTGTGCCATGAATCATGTCAATTCCAGAAAGATATATAGCTCCACCTATAATGTGAAAAACACATCCTCTTAGAAATCTTAACAATGAAGAACAGTGCGAACAATTAAGAACCAACACCATCTGCCTATGCCTCACCAAGCTTAACTCACAATTCTTACACACCAGGCTCTCGTATACCTGCTGCCAACACACCCTTTTCATTCTACCTGGAAACCCATCCTCTTCTTCACCAGTTGAATTCCTACGTGCTCTTTAAGGCTCTTCTATACTACCTCTTCTACAGAGCCTTTCTGGCTCTTCCACACATAAGCATTCTTTCCTCTGGGTTCCACAGAGAAACCTATGTACAAACCTCTACTACAGCCCTTTTCACATGGTCTGGCAATGACCCAGTTGGTCTTTCTCCCCAGACAGTGAGTAGGCCCTTGAGCACTGACTCATCTTTGCATCACTGGGACTTCTAACTCTGTTCCAGGCACATCAGAGTCCTCAATATATCTCTGTGGGATCAATGAGGATTTCCACTGTGGCAAAAAGATACTAAGGTGGCCCCCAGAATGCCCACTTGCTGGTGTTCACACCCTTCGACAATCTCCATCTTTTGAGTATGACATGGTATCACTCCAGTGACTATGTTACATTATCTGAGACTCCTGTAGCTGCAGGCAGATTCACTCGAGAGATTCTCCTTGTGGGCTTGATGAAGTAAGCAACCACACTGGGAAAGCCCATGTGGCAAGGCACTGCAGTAGCCTCTAGGAGCTGAGGGCAGCCACCAGCCAACACCCAGCAAGCAATTGTGGCTCTCAGTCCCACAACTACTGGAAGTGAATTCTGCCAACAACCCGAGGGAGCCTGGAAGCAAATTCTTCCACAGTTGAGCTTCCACATAAGAACTCATCCCAGATGACACCTAATTTGCAGCCTGGTAAGATCCTAAGCAGAGGACTGGCAAAGCTGTTCCCATACTTGTAAACTAATTATTATGAAACATAATATTTCAAAGAGATAATAAATGGGATTGTTTAAACTGATTAAGTAGGGGCACCTGGGTGGCTTAGTCAGTTAAGCGTCTGCCTTTGGCTCAGGTCATGATCCCAGGGTCCTGGGATCGAGCCCTGCATCATCAAGCTCCCTGCTCAGTGGGGAGTCTGCTTCTCCCTCTCCCTTTGCCCCTCCCCTTCCACTCGTGCTCTTGTCTCTCACTTTCTCTCAAATAAAATCTTTAAAAATAAATAAATAAATAAATAAACTGATTAAGTGTGTGGTAATTTGTTACATAGCAATGGAAATCTAACACATCCATCAAGACTCAAACAATTAAGCAGAACATAAGTCACCATTGCCAAATATTAAGGACAGGTCTTTTGTCTCACTTACACAGCTGCATGTCCAGTTCCTGCTGCTGGTGCAGAGTCTACTAACTTGATTCTTGGGAAATTGGCCAAATGAGAATCAAAAAATTGCATGTGATCACATTCTCTGTCTCCATTTTAGAAAACAAGACTAACAAAGGACTCTGATTTCTAAAATATGTTCACTGTGAATGAGCCTGGAACTTTGGAATGACTTTGGACTTCCTAACTAATGGATATGCCTAACAACGTCTGCATAAGGAAGAAAGTATTGTAGCATATGTAAAAGTTCATGGGATTTAGAGTTATACAACCACCTGGCTGGATGCTATTAGGTAATATAATCAAACATCAAAGAGCCTCAGCTCCCTCATCCATAAAAGGAGGGCTGCTACCCTATCAAACCCAGAGAGCCACTGACAGATAACATACATAAATGCTTTTTATAAACTGTAAAGCACCACACAAACACTAGTAGTCACCATAACACTTATTTGTTAAGAATGTCTATAGTGTTATTGTGTTTGCCTCTTACATTTCTAATTTGTTTACCACTGTACCCTCAGCACCTAGAACAATGCCTGGCACATATACAGTGCTCAGAAAATATATGTGGGTTGCACAAATAATCATAAAATGTTCAGTACTATTACCCAAGCTGGTTGGCCATCACAAACTGATAAAGCTCAAGTTGGACTGGCTACAGAATTTTCCTGGAAAACCTACCCAAGGCTGGGTTGAATACAACCCAGGGGAGATAGTTCAAGTTCTGGCAAAAAACAAGCAAAATAACTGGTCTTACCTATTTAGCACTAAGTAACCTGAAAAGTACTCTTAGAGCTTTTGTCTCATAAGATCCTTAAAAAAATCCTATGGTGTCCCAGAGAGGGCAGGTTCTACTCCTTTGTCCACTTTACAAACAAGCAAGCTAAAGCCTGGAATGGTCTCCTGACTCGCAGTCTTCTGTCTCTCCAACAAATGTGCTTATTAGGTCAGAGTGATTCAAGAACAGGATGCCTTACTAACAAACAAAACAAACCAAAACTCAAAGATACAGAGAACAGATCAGTGGTTGCCAGAGGGAACAGAGTAGGGAGATAGGAGAAATGGGTAGAGGGGATCAAGAGGTACAAACTCCCAATTATAAAATAAGAAAGTCATGGTGATGTAATGTACACCACAGTGACTACAGTCAATAATACTATATTGTACATTTGAAAGTTGTTGAGAGTACATCTTGAAAGTTCATACCGTAAGAAAAAAAATTTTTAACTATATGGTGACAAAGGATATCTAGACTTATTATGGTGATCATTTCACAATGTATATAAATACTAAATCATACTGTACACTTAAAACTAATATGTCAATTATACTTAAAAAAAAAAAAAAAAAAGAATGGGATGCTTCCAAAGAGTGGGATGCCTGGGTGGCTCAGTCGGTTAAGTGTCTGCCTTCGGCTCAGGTCATGATCCCAGGGCCCTGCGAGGGTCCTTGCTCAGCAAGGAGCCTGCTTCTCCCTCTGCCTGCCGCTCCCTCTGCTTGTGCTCTGTCTCTCTCTCTCTGTCTCAAATAAAAAATAATAATAATAAATAAAAATCTTAAAGAAAAAAGAATCTATGGCTCAGTAAGTAGGCTATATCTGAATACACACGTAAAACTAACCTGGTATTCTACACAGGTACTTCCACAATCTGACAGGTGTTTAAATGTTATTTTAGTGAGATTCACTGTAGACCCTCTGACACATCAGAGCTGACAGCTGTACTACAGCCACAGTGCGTGTCCATTTCCTCAAAAGTGCAAGGAAGAAAGAATACAACACCACCCTACGTGTTTACCGTATCTACACATACAACCAGTTACTGTGTGTTAATTCTGAAAGTGTCCAATTATTTTTGAATAATTTTGTATTTATTGTATTCCAAGTCAGAGAAAATTTGGTTACTAATTTAATGATTACGAAATTATACATTATTTTTAAATAATGTAATAGTTTCTAATATATGTGATAATATAATTAAACTCTGAGCATCCTATGAGAGCTGATTTCAAAGGGTAACATTCTTTTAGTCATTTCAGGTTCTTCCATGCCTGGTAGTTCTCAGGGGTTAACACCATTAGTACTCGTCTGAATAACAGCCAGTGAATACTATCTTTGTTTTATAAGGCTTCTTTTAGATAAGGGAAAAAAAAGATAAAAGTAGAAATGAAATTTGTTACCTTCTATCTTTTCCAGCTTGGCCAGGGTCAGTCCTATTGCATTGGGACGATGTGGGCTCCTTGTGGAGAAAACTCCAGTCTTTGCACCATTCAGCCTAGGAGGCTGCACTTTTGCCTTACAGCTCAAATGACCATTTTTGTGAAAAACAAACAAAATCCTATTGAAAATAAACCAAACCACCAAGTAAGAAAAGAACACTAGTTAATTTATCATAATGATCTGATGGGGAAAAAAACTTTAATCTTCAATCCCACAAATTAAAGCTGAAAGAATGCTTTGTATTACAGTGTAATCAGTGGGGAAAAAAATAATGTCATTCTCATTCCTTGAAGGAAGGCAGAGTCTTATCTCTATATCCTTTGCCCCTAACACAATTACTGGCACGTGGTAGGAACTTTACAAATGTTTGTCAAGTGCCTGAATAAGCAATATTTACGAAGTAAGAGCTGGGGCTGCTATTTACCAGGCAGTCTACCAGACATTTTTATACTTATTTAACCCTCTTAACAAGGCTTAAGATTTGTAATTTATCCCCCATTTTAAGAATGAGGAAATCCAGGCTCAGAAATGTTAAATCACTTGACTGGGTCTTCCTAAATAAGACAGAGAGAAAGCCATGAAGAGAAACAGTAACAGATTTGAACTCATTAAATCATTAAATTTATGACTACAAAATGTCATCCCAGGAGAAAATGTTTGCTACATGTACAATGGACTGTTCCTACAAATCACAAAGTAAAGAGCAACTCATTATAAGAAATTAAGCAAAGAACATGAATTGACAAAAGAGTAAGAAATAGTAGCAACCAAATGAAAAGATGTTGAACCTCACTAATAAAGAAATTTAACTGAAAAATAAAATCTTGTTTTTCTTGGGGCACCTGGGTGGCTTAGTCGGTTGAGCATCTGACTCCTGATTTCAGCTCAGGTCATGATCTCAGGGTGGTGAGATCAATCCCTGCTTGGGATTCTCTCCCTCTGCCCATGTGTGTGCATGCTCACTCTCTCTCTCAAATAAGTAAATAAAAAAAATTTTTTTAAATATATTGTTTTTCCATCTGACAAAAATGCAGAAAAACTTGAACATATAATGTTAGCAAGAACGTAGGAAAAAGGTCATTTTCATACCCTTATGATATATAAATTAAGCTTTTTAGAGCGCAATTTGGCAGCAGCTCTCCAAAGTTATAAATATGCACACCCTTTAGCTCAATATAACCATTTCTGATACCAATTTGTAAAAATGTACAAGTGCCAAGAATCGTGTCTAAGAAGGTTTGCTACAGCATTACTGTAATAGCAAAATCCATTAACAAGAGAGTAGTCAAATCATGCTATTATCTGTATTTTGCAATAAGAGACAGCCATTAAAGCAAAAAGGATAAATCTGTATGTACTGTCATGATATACACTGTTAAATGAAGAAAACATATTCCATTGTTTAAAAAAAACACCTACTCCCAATGTGTATGTTTATGCCTCTATGTCTATTAAAAAAGAAACAGAAAAGGCAAGGTAGGATATACACCAAGCCATTAACAATAAAAATCTCTGAAGAGTGTTAGGGGGTGAGAATGAGCAAGAAGAAAAATAGGAAGGATACAAAAATCTCTTTATATAGATCTGGACCCATTTTTTTTTATCAGCAACGTTTTTAATTTAATTAATTTAACCAAGATCATACAAACTAGGTCAGACACATGTTGTTTTGACTCTACCCACATCTCCAAATTAACAAAAACATAAGCTATTTCAGAATAAATACTTAATTTTAGGTCTTCACCAGTAAAATTAGACCAAGTCATCCTGGTGATACTGGAGTGAGGAAGAATGGACAGAGACAGAATTGCAAGTGACAATAACACTAATATAACACAGGTGCTAATATAGGTAACACTTTATTTAGAGTATCCAGATTTCTAAAGTCTCTTTTGTCTCTTAGGGAGAACAGACTTAATTGTTCATGGGTCTAGAACAGAGTCTGCAAACTTTTTCTGTAAAGGGTCATACAGTAAATATTTGAGGGTTTGCAGGCCAACCAGTCTCTGTTGTAACTACTCAGTTCTGCCACTGTACCACAAAAGCAGCCATACACAATACACAGATGAACGGGAGTGGCTGTGTTCCCATAAACTTATTTACAAAGATGGGAGGTAGATGGATTTGGTCCACGGACTGTAGCTTCCTGACTCCTGGTCCAGAAGGTAGAATAATGACCCACAGGCAGAATTGAGATCTATAGATTTCAGCTCAACAGAAGGCATTCATCACAATAAGAACCAACTGTAAATGGGGCGCCTGGGTGGCTCAGTCATTAAGCGTCTGCCTTCGGCTCAGGTCATGATCCCAGGATCCTGGGATCAAGCCCTGCATGAGGCTCCCTGCTCAGCAGGAAGCCTGCTTCTCCCTCTCCCACTCCCCCTGCTTGTGTTCCCTCTCTTGCTGTGTCTCTAGCAAATAAATAAATAAAATATTTAAAAAAAAAAAGAACCAACTGCAAATGGAACGTGCACCCTCAGTGGATCCCAAGCTTCCATAAGGGCGTCCAAGTTATGCATAGAGTCATGCTTGTGAATATGGTACAGGAACTCCATGCAATAGGTAAGTGTGGGCTGGATGGCAGACTCCAAGGCTGCCTTCAACTGGAGTACTTTACTCAAGGGCAAGTTCTGACCCAAAGAACCACTTCTAACTATAAAACAACTTACCAAACATGAGAAAACTGCTCTAAGCCCATCAAGGAATGTTCAGGATTATTAAAGATGCTCTTTCTAATTCTCAAACAAGCCCTCGAATGGGTACAAATAGATGGCTGCCTTGGAGTACCATTCTTGGCTGAGAAACAGGATTCCAAGTAGCCAATCGGCTCAGTTAAAAGATTCCCTACAGAAGAAAAGTAGGTAAGAAATCATTAGTCAAAATGTCAAATAAAGATGTAGGAAAACATGTTTTCTTTAATGCACTGATTTCATAGTTTTAACATCTACCAAGTGTTATGCAACTATTAAAAATGATTCACATATCATGAATACATATAAATATCTTCAACACTACACACACATTATTATATCCCTTTAGATAGCCAGAAAGAGTGCAGGTCTAAGAAAAACAGGGGACATTCTCAGAAGTTCTACTATGACCATAATTCAAATTCTATGTTACCATTACCAAGGTATGTGACTTTGGTCAGGGCTAAAAGGATATTTAAAATAGAGGGAATTGGGGCACCTGGGTGGCTAAGTTGGTTAAGTGTCTCAACTCTTGCTTTCTGCTGAGGTCATGATCTCAGGGTTGTGAGATAAAGCCCCAAACTGGTCTCTGTGCCAAGCATGGAGTCTGCCTGAGATTCTCTCCCTCTGCCCCTCCCCCTGCTCACGCTTGTGCACACGCGCTCTCTCTCTAAAGAATAAATGAATTCTTTAAAAAATATTTTAAAATAAAACAAATAAAATAAAAATAAAATTTTATTTTATTTAAAATAAAATAACATGCGCAAAATTAAATGAGAAGTGTCACAGCACATGCAGGGAACAAGCTATTTTGATTGGCTGGAGTGTGAAAGATAAGGCAAAGCACAGTGAAAGATAAGGAGACAGAGGTTGTATACAGACATCCTCATGCTTTTCAAAAGTTTGCATTAAGCCACTGTGTGTTTGCGAAAGACCTACATCAGTATCTGTTTTTGCTAATCAAAAGAAATCCAAAGAGAATGTTTGCTTTTACCAAAAAAAAAAGGCAAAAGTGAAAAGTGTTCAGCATTTGTTCTGCAGCAAGCTGTTATAGATGCAAGGTGCACCCCAAACCATGAGATCAGCCCCACCCAGGTCCTTCCCCAGGAACTACACTCAGCATCTGAGCATCAAGCCATCAGAGCTTTGAACTGTGTCTGTGAGCATCTGTGCTTCACTTTTACTTATTTTGTGCATCTACTAGCAATATGTGTCCTGAAGTAACAGAAAAGCCTAAGAGAGGTTATTTTTTGGGCCTGGGAACACTCAACAATTTTTCCACATAAATTCATGGTAATTGCTTCTCCACATTATGCCATTTAAGCTTATGAAAAATTTCATAGGAATGATCTACTTTCAGATAGTGCGGAAAACATGTCCAAATAAGGATGCATTCAATTAAAAACAGAACATATGAAACAAAGTAGTTTAAGCAATAAAGGGAGTGCACAGGATTGTAATCATACTACTAAAATATCTAGAGACAGAAGAGATTTCAGGTTAGGCTTGGTCTAGTAGCTCTCTGCCCCTAGAATGTAGGCTCCATGTGGGTAGTTTTTCTATCTTGTTTCCTGCTATGTTCGGTCTAGTACATTGCATGCAAGGGGGTAGGTACTCAAAAAATTCATGTTACATGGAAAAAAAGGATTGTTTAAACTGATTAAAATGGAAAGTGAAAAATTGAAAGAATATAATCCCATTTATGAAAGTTTGCTTATACATTTACCTATTTAAATATGTACCTGTATATGTTTAGAAAGCTATTTGGAAGGATATTCACCAAAATGTTAACATTTTGGTAAAACGGATGTGGTAATATGGTAAAAACAGACAAAGAGATTTTTGGATTATTTTTATATTTAACTTTGTAATTTGTATAATATTTGAAATTTTTACAATAATCAGAAATCCTTTTTTTTTCTTCCTAAGTAGTAACTCCTTTCAAAAGAAGAAAAGCCAAGCAGCACCAATATAGGTTTAAAGTCCAAGGTATCCACAACTAGCATTTTGAATTTACAAATAACTTTTTTTTTCACATCTCATGAAAACTTTACTTCTTTTAAGAGATGATATACAGACACTCTAGACCATCATTTTATTTCCAGCTTCCATTAATTAAGTCTCTCCTACCAGCACAAGTGGTAAGATTATAGGCCTGGTGGTGTCCCTCACAGCACCTTTAGTTACTCTTCACTTATTAAAACTGTATTATTGGCTACATATAAAATATTACATGTAATAAATGTATAATAGAGCATAATACTACGAAATCCTGTGTACCCACCACCCATTCCAAGAACTAGAGCTTTACCAACAAAATGTATCTTTTTATGTTGCTTCTCTCCTATGGCAAACCCATCCTTTCCCCCTGAGATAAACAGGTGCCTGAATGGGATCTTAATCACTCACTTCAATATAATTTTATCACATGCATATGCATGCCTATATAATACTTCATTTATTTTGTCTTTGAACTCCATAAAAACTGGTATCAAACTGCATGTTATCTTCTCAGACTTGCTTTTTCTCTCAGTGTTACGATTCTAAGACCCTTCCATACTGTGTATATTTTTGATGACTTTAAATTTTTTCCAAATATGTTTACAGGCATTCTGTTTATCCTCATCCATGGTCCTGTGGAATAAAGATAGTAAATACCTTAAAGATGAGGAAACTGAGGCCAAACAATTCTGGTGTTCATTAAAATGCCAAAAAGAAAAATGGCCAAAAAAGAACCCCTAACCTAATAAGATGGGATCCCTATGTCTTGTTTTCATTTGTTTAACAAACACTCCAATATCATACAATTGCCAGACATTGAGCTAAGTTTGAATAAAACAACAAGAACTCTTATCACAGTGGAATTAACAGTTGGTTGGGGAGAGTCTCACAATATGTTTCAGTATCATGGGAAAAAGACGTAAAGTACCTACTACCACACAAAGTGCTCAGCAAAAAGTGGTTTTCCAAGCTCTTACTTAGGCTTTTCCCTCATTTTAACAATATTACAATTGTACTAACTGTGTAATAAGAGAAAAGCCAACAAGTTATTAATGCTGAGTTTTTGTACAGAAAGTTTATCTGTATGTCTTAGTGCTGACAGAAAGTTCAGGTCCTTTTGACCCTCCTGCCTGGACTGTAAAATTACCCTTGTTATAATTCATGTCCCCAGCACAGGTCCCTCCCTTCGTTAAAATACACTACACCAATACTCCAGATTCTGCGCTCCTTAATCTTATGCTACCCACTAACTAAATTTTCCATGTTTCCCACACTGTTAACAGACATTATATTTCTTTTCTTTTTTAAGATTTTATTTATTTATTTGACACACACAGAGAGAGAGAGAGAGAGAGGCAGAGAGCAAGTACAAGCAGGGGTAACAGCAGGCAGGGGAGAAGCAGGCTCCCCACTGAGCAACGAGCCCTATGTGGGGCTCGATCCAAGGACCCTGGGGTCATGACCCCTGCGGAAGGCAGCCGCTTAACCAACTGAGCCACCTGGTATTCAAGGTTCTCTACAATCTGAATCCACTCAACCCCCTTGTACCATCCAGTATTTCAAATTTATAGCTCCCCAATCTGGTGCTATGTAATAGACCTCTGAGCCCTGCTCCTTCCTGCCTGTCAAACTATTAGGCCTGTAATCTAGCACCGTGCAACAATTTTTAAATGAGCCCAACCTTTGACAAGTAACAGCAATTTCAGTAAATTTAATCTAAGTTAAACACAACACGCACAAACATTTTAGTCTTAAGAATTTTCTTCACAACAGTGAAAACTGGCAGTAACTTAAATGCCTTGTCTTTGAACTCCATAAAATAGGGAGCTGGTTAGAACACATCTCTAAAGCAAAATAATGTGCAATCCCTTAAAACTATTAACGACCATAGATTTATAAGAAACAAGTTTTAGAAAGAAGTTATGAAACAGTGGGGTCACATAATCCACTTTTCTAGCGTTTATGCACTGAAACAAGTATGGAAGGTAGGCACCAGGATATTAGCAGTGGTTTTCTCTGGGTGATGGCAGACTTTTTCTTCCATTTGGGTCTTCTAATTTCTAAAGTTAATATTCCGCTCTATATAATGAGGTGAAAATAAACTCATGCCCATCTTTCCAGGCCCACTTTAAAAAGATTTCCTGTCTCTTCCTTTCGCCCCAGAACTTTTCCACATCTCCCGCCTCACTTCCTACAGCACAGGATGCCTCCCTCTTGGGGGTATTTATTAACTCCTAACCGGCCTAACACCAGCGTTCACATCCTATCTCTCCTACATAAGCAAGAATTCTGCGAGAAAGGCTGTTACGCTGCACGTGGTTGTTCCAGCCACCGTGCCAGGCCCAATCCAACCGCTGCTACCAAGAACAGAACAGGAGATGACATCATTCCGCTCGCCTCAGCACAATCACGTGGTCGCAGGTGCACGTGATCCGTGCTTTGCAATAAATAGAATGACGCACTCCGGTTCAAGTTCTTGCATTTTACGTCCCTCTCTACAGTCACGTCAGCGGCCTGAGCCTAGGCCTCTTCTGAGTGCGGAACCGCGGGTTTCTCAGAAGTTACCTGTTTCCAGAGCCGGCTTCACGCACCCGCATGGGGTCGCTGTGGGCTGAGGCCCCGGCTCCTCCAAGACGCGCATGGCTGCTACTCACTGAGGTGTCGACTCGACGCGACAGGCCTTCCGCTTCCGGTCTCCGAGCTTGGTGCCTGCGCAGTAGCCGCCCTGGCGGGGTAGTGTGGGGCCAGGGCCTGGCGCATGCGCCGGGAGTGGGACGCGCTCTTGGCCGGAGCTGCTGGTGGCTCCTTTAGGGTTTGGATTTCCATTTCCCGGCCTTGGTTCCTCTCCCGGACCTGGCTCTCTGTTCCCTGCCGCTGACCCGCTGCGATTCCCTGCCAGTCAGCAACTCCGAATTCCCGCGCTTGAGAAGGGGGACACTTCGATGAAGATTTACGCACTGTGATGTCTCTCTCAAACATTAAACCTACGTGTCCAATGAATGACTCAGATTTTTAAAGAAAAAGGATGTGTATATGCAGTTACCACATACCATAACGATCGGATATTAGGAAATTAGAAATTCTTGAGTGGTGGGAATGCACATGATTATTTTGTACTTATGTGTACTCCCAATTTTTCCACAATAAAAACGATGTTTTGTCAGCAAGGAACCCTAAGTAAGCCTTATTTCACGTCTAATGGATGGGGAGCGTCACACTGGAATAGAGGTTAAGAAGTGGGGGCTTTTTTGTGTTCCATACCACCCGGGAACTGAAGCAAGAATGAAATTGAGAGTCAATATGCCATGTACATGGGAGAGATTGTGAGCTTTGTTTCTGGGCAGCTATGAAATGTTGAGAGCCAACAAGAATCCTGTTTTCATCCCATGCGATGACCAGTTAAATTTGCAGCGATACTATCCCTTCACCTACTTACTTGTAACCTCATCTCTCCCCTATATCAAGTTTCTCTGTACATATAATTCTGTTTCTGGGTTTTTTTTAATCCTGTTTGGGGTGGGGGAACATATGGCTTGCAATATGAAATATTCAAAAGCGTGGAAGTCCACAGATTTTAAAAGCTCAGCCATGAAAATCTGTTGCTAAACCTTTTCATTTGTCATGGAGTTATAGATCACTAGTAGAAAACAACCAGCAACAGCTGAAGATATAAAGAGTGGGTTGTGGTTTAAAACACATACACTTTGGGGCGCCTGGGTGTCTCAGTCAGTTAAGCGTCCGCCTTCGGCTCAGGTCATGATCCCAGGGTGCTGGGATCTAGTCCCATGTAAGGGCTCTGCACTCAGCGGGAACTCGGCTTCTCCTCCCCTCCCTGCTCCGGCTCTCTCTCGCTATCTCCGTCTCCCTCCAATAAATAAAATCTTTTAAAAATAATAAAACTAAAACACTTTAAAAGTGATCAAATTCATATATCTGTTCTCCGTCCTCTGTCCATGAACATTTGGAAAAGAATGCTATTAATCTGTTTCCAGGAGGAATGCCATTAATCTGTGCTCCTGCAAAAACAAGTTTGAGAACCATTGAGCTATATACACTTTATAAAACTGGGGCCGTAATAGCTGCGTTTGCCACTAGATGGTGGTGTTGAAAGTGATGTCTCGCTTAATTTGTGGACAGACTAATGCGGAAAATGAGAGGTATTTGCCCTCCTGACCCTAGATACCATTATCTAATGATAATCATGTAAAATAACGCATTACTGAGTGTGACAAGGACTGCGATGCAAAGCCGATTTGGAGACTCTGATGAAGCAGCTTGCTACATCTAAATTTCAAAGGTAAATTTTCTTTTTATGGAAAACAGGAACTTAAATATGTAGCACTTTTATTATGTGATCGAGGCTTTTTATTATCCTTTCTGGAGTTATATCTGATTATTTGTAGTTTATAAGGCAACTGTTTCTTTGGAGGTGAGACCTAGGAATCTGCCTTTAAAAAAAACCTAAATAATCTAATATAGGTGGTCATCAGCCTACACTTAGATAAACACTTCTCCTTATAATAGTTCTTAATCTTCCATTTGGATGAAGGATCCCTTTGAAAAGCAATTAAAGCTTTGGGACTTCTCATGCATAATATTAGATTTAAAAGCATAGGATTCATGGATTTTTTTTTTTAAGATTTTATTTATTTGACAGAGAGAGACAACACAAGGCGGGGAGAGTGGGAGAGGGAGAAGCAGGCTTCCCACTGAGCCGGGAGCCCGATGCGGGGCTCGATGCGGGGCTCGATGCGGGGCTCGATGCGGGGCTCGATGCGGGGCTCGATCCCAGACCCTGGGATCATGACCTGAGCTGAAGGCAGATGCTTAATGACTGAGCCACCCAGGCGCCCCGGATTCATGGATTTTTAAGAACCAGTATTGTACCTACCATGAGAGGAAAGTAGCACAAAGTAGGGGTAAATGGTAGCAAAACTTTTGATTCTGTGACTTCAAGGTTCAAAGCCAAAGAAGAAAACTGGAAAATGTTTAGATGCACACTGGTGTTTGAATGAGAATAGTGAGAAAGCAGAGGTTGTGTGTATACAGGGAGTGGGGTAAGAGGACAAGCAGAAAGGGTCCTAAGAGGTAAAAAGAGAAGATCCCTCTCCTCCTAATGTACTATATGCCTCATTCCATCTACTTGCTCATCTCTTTCACCTTCATGCCCCTGTGCATTGTACATACGCAAGTATCTTATGGTTCATCTTAATGCAACCCTCTTAGAACATGAAACTTCCATTTACTCTTTTTCTTCTAATGTTGACCCACTCTGGCAGGTGAATTGAGACAAGATTTCTTAAGATTAGACCCAGCATAGAAAAGCATTGAAGAAGTTAGATGTGACTTTAGGTGAGTACCCAGCCTCTCTGAGACTATTCCCTCATCTATAAAACTGGAATGATAATCATTGACCCGCCCATTTCACAGAGTCCTGTGCAAATCAAATAAGTGTATATGAAAATATAAATTCTGAAGTGCCATCCAGATGTAAGTGACTATTATATGGTAATGCTGCCCTCAATATGTCACTGGACTAATATAACGGGGTGTGAGTAATCCCTGTATGATAAATATATCCCAGGAGGGAAAAAAAATGTAATGCTGGTGGGGGGAGTGTGTGCCAACAGGAGGGAAAAGCATTGTAACCTCCTACTATACCAGTGGCGCTCAACTGTAGCTGCACATTAGAATCACCTGGGGACCTTTTCAAATACCCTAAATATAATGTTGTATCCTAGATTGGATCCTGAAGCAGAAAAATGGCATTAGTAGAAAACTAAGGAAATCCAAATAATGGTAATGTCACTGTCTTAATTTCATAAGTTTTTATGAATGGACCATGGTTACAGAACATGTTAACATTAGGATAAAGAGGGTGAGAGGTATACAGAAACTTCTGTACTGTCGTTAAAAGTGTTCTATAATTTCTAAAATTATTTCTCAAAAATATTATTTAAAACAAAAAAGCAACTTAAAAAATTGCTTGGATGCCATCCTAGAGAGGTAAATCAGAATCTCTGGGGAGGTGTCTGGACAGCTGTAATTTTGAAATCTTCCCCAGTGGTTCTAATGGATCCTGAGGGTTGAGAACCTCTTTCTACCCTGTGAACACTTGTGAGAACTGGGATTCTGTCTTGTTCTTCACTGTCTAGCCTAGTACCTGGCACAGTGCCTCTGTACCTATATGGAGAGCTTGTACCATTGTGTCCTTGCTGAACTAAACCTTTACTTGTAAAAATAGCCTTCACTTTGAGTCTTCTGTACTAATAGATGGAGAACTGCAGTTTTCAGATATCTTCCCACCCAGAATAACTCCTATCCCTGCCCTCAGTATCTTTCGTTTTCAGCTAACCCTGACCATTATCACCAGATAGATATTCTTAAAATACTAAAACTGCATTGTTCAAAAGCCTTACTTAGTTCCACATTACCTAACACATACTTCTTAGGGATGCAAAATTCTGTCCACTCTAATAATATGAGATCTTTAGCCTATTAGCCTGCTATTCCACATGGACCGTGCATCACCTGTAGTTTGCATATAGTTCTCTTGACTATGTCCTGAATTCATCCTTCTCTGTGTCACATACAATACAATAAAGCCACAATCCTCACCTACAGTACAAATCTTTTCCATATTTCAAGGCTCCTTGAAGATGTAATTTTTTTAGGTCACTCCAGCAAAAAAAAAAAAAAAAAAAGTGAGTGTTTCCTCTATTGTATCTACCCTTCAAATGACACTAGCATTTACTATTATTTATATTCTGTTTTATTCCCCCCCCCACAAGACTAGATTAAACCCCTGGTAATGGTGAAACATGTAATAAAGATTTAATGTACATTCTGCACAAATACAATATTTAAAAAGGAAAAAGAGAAAGTCAAAATTCAAACACTCCAGGAAACTGTATTCATCACTCATCACCTCAAAATATCTTTGAAGGAGTCCCAGAGTAATTGTCAAAATTAACTTTAAAAGCCTACCAAGTCTGAATAAAATGTTGAAGCTGTTGTTACATTGATAAGTGAACAAAGTTTACAAGAAAACTATTACTCCCCCGGATTTTAAGTGTTCAGACAATACTTTCTCTACTTTTAAGAATTAACCAAGGAATTAAAAAAAAAAAAAGAATTAACCAAGGAAAAAATAAATTAAAATAAAGGAATTAACCAAAGAAAGGTTTGTTCTTAAGGGGGGGATCAGTTATTCAGCCATCCCTTCCCCATTTCTGTCTCTCCCCCCACTATCCTCACCCCGATATACGTATACACACACACACACACACACACACACGCACATGCACACACTAGCAGGATATCATCTATGTAATAGAGCCTGAAAAAACACCTTCGTTCTCCCAGATATAGTCTATACATGAAAAAAAAAACCTTAAAATATTAATGAGTATTGTAGAGATCTACAGTGTTTTGAAAAAACCACACACATAATATATTAAGATGTGTATTTTGTTGGACAACTATTGATGGTTGAGCATTGTTAAAACAAAACATAACTAAAGACATCATTTTCTGGATGAATTTCTTGAGGAACATTTGGAATTGCTGGTATCTCTGGTTCTTCTGCTTTGGGTTTTTCTCTCATTTCTGTAAAATAAAATATGAAAATAGGTTCCATAAATGGTATTGAAACAATTGACTACCTAGAGAAAAAAAAACTCTCTACCTCATACCTCGCACAAAAGCAAATTTCAGATGAATTAAAGATTTAAATATTAAAATACCATAAGTGTTGTAGGAACAATAAAATGTTTTTTTATAATCTTAGGATTAGAAAGGCCTTTCTAAGCAGAACACAGACCAGAAACCATAAGGGAAAAGAATGACTGGTTTGAATAACTAAATATTAAAATCATGTGACAGTTTTGAATAAATAAAAATTAAAAATTGGGGCGCTTGGGTGGCTCAGTCGTTAAGCGTCTGCCTTCAGCTCACATCATGATCCCAGGGTCCTGGGATCGAGCCCCACATTGGGCTCATTGCTCAGTGGGAAGCCTGCTTCTCCCTCTCCCACTCCCCGTGCTTGTGTTCCCTCTCTCGCTGTCTCTCTCTCTGTCAAAAAAATAAATAAAATCTTTAAAAAAATAAATAAAATAAATAAATAATTAAAATCTTATCATGTAGATGACAAAAAACACTATAAATAAAGTTAAATCAAAACCAACAGGGAAAATATTTATAACTCATATGTAGGTGAAGGCTTAATAACTATTATATAGGGATTTTTAAAATCAATCCAAAAAAATCAAATTTAAAATGGAATAGGAATTCAAACAGGCAATTCTCAAAAGAAAAAATTCAAACTTATAACAGTCATGAAATTCAAATTGTGATAATACTAATGCCTAGTAGCAGTAGTTATTTAAAAAGTGGAAATTAAAACAATTAGATTGTTTGGTTTTGGTTTTTTTTAACCTAACATATAGGAGACGGTTTTTTATTTTTATTTTTTAAAAAGATTTATTTATTTTTTTTTAGAGAAGTGGGGGCAAGAGCAGGGGAAATGGCAGAGGGAGAGAGAGAATCCTTAAGCAGGCTCCCTACTGAGCGCAGACCCTGACATGGGACTCTATCCTAGGACCCTGACTGACATCATGACCTGAGCCAAAATCAGGAGTCAGACATTTAACCAACTGAGCCACCCAGGTGCCCCAGAAAAGTTTTTTAAATGTAATCAGATGAAGTATTGGCAAGGGCCTAGGGGAAAGACACATATAAACTCTTGGTTTGTGTGAGTTGCTACAATATTTGTGGAGGCTAGTCTGACAGAATGTATCCAAACATTAAATGTGGGTACACTTTGGCTCAGCATTTCAATTTCTGGGGATTTATCCAAAGAATATAATCAGACAAACTGAAGCTTCCAGTGCCTCAGTTTCCTTATCTATGAAATGGGGTTAATAATTGTTTTTCTATTAGGGCTTTTAACATTGAATAAAATAATTCACACAAAAGGTTTAATAGTTTCTGGCACATAGAAAGTGCCCAATAAATGTTACTTCCAATGATGTTCATTGAATACTGTTATAATAGTAAAACTTGGCAGTACCCTAAATGTTCGTCATTTCAAAGATTGGTTGAACAAGTTATTGCACAGATAACAGCATACCATACAAATGTTACCAAAGATGTCATTAAGATGGCCATGATATATAATGTATGTGAAAAAATGCAGGTTACAGAATAGATGTATTCTACTATCTCACTTGTTAAAACAAAGGAAAACAACCTTCCGGATGAGGATCAGAGATAGGAGATGGTATTAGAGTGGACTTACTCTATATTCACTTACATATTGCTCTCATTTATCATAATAAACATTCATAATTCATTATTATGAATATTTTCTAATCAGTAAAAAGGGTACATATTTCCCTTCGTTTGGCCAGACAAAACCCCGAAACAAGAAAAGCATGAATTAATTGCCCACATTAACCTTAGCAAGAATGAACCTCTTAGAACGGTGCCCTGTGTGGATGAGAGCTGCTTCTCCAGCAGGGGCTCCTGTTGGCATAGGCCCATGCTTCGCCTGTCTGCTTTTTTTTTTTTTTAAGATTTTATTTATTTGACAGGGAGAGACACAGCAAGAGAGGGAACACAAGCAGGGGGAGTGGGAGAGGGAGAAGCAGGCTTCCCGCCTAGCAGGGACCCTGATGTGGGGCTCGATCCCAGGACCCTGGGACCGTGACCTGAGCCGAAGGCGGACGCTTAATGAATGAGCCCCCAGGCACCCCTTGCCTGTCTGCTTTTTACTCTAATTTTTTCAAGGTATTTCTTCAAAACCTGTACCTGTGGGAACCCAACTAACCCCCTGCTTTTGTTGCACTCATCTTTTAGGAACGAGAACAAATAAGCTACCAGAGGGATTTCTTTAGAAAACAATTCCCTGGGGAGAACTCTGGTCTGGTAGATTCAGCCCATTGCTTACACTGTCTACGGTATTGTAAAAGGCAATCGAGGTTCTCGCTTAAGTCAAACTGAAGAAAGGTCACATTATCTTAAAAGTGTTATGCTTAGGAGAAGGCTTTTCAGGAACAGACACTGAAATAGAGAGGGGTTTTGGCAAACCTGATAAATCCTACAAAAATGAGTTCCTCAGTAACAGGATCATATTTTGTACCTTTATAAATCCCTTGGTACCTTGTACCCTGAATTTACTTGCTTTTAGTTTGCTGGGGAATTTTCATCAAACTAAATTGTCAAGAAAAACTGTATTCCTGAAGCTTTCTTGTTAATTTATACTTGATTGTTCTTTAAAATATTTTGTACATAATTCATCTTATGTTGGGTTCATTTCACTTCACTGGCTAAAGCTTCCCAGAATGGAGAGTATCTCAAATACCTACTATACACACTTATATTTTCAATTATTTTCTTTTAATTCTTCATAAATGTGCCAAACAAACATTGGTTGGATGAAAAACATTTTTTTACTCGAAACTAGCTAATGAGATTAATGATATCCTTTGCAATAACGGGAGATACTCTATGATTGTTAAAGAAGGCTATAAATCACCACTCTGAGGGACATGCATCTATGTTAGTGCTCTCATTATAAATGGGGAACAAAACCCCATTAAGTGGCAGTGTTGCTGACTTATCCCAGTAAAACACCCTACCTCGAGGAAAAGTATAAACATCCTTAGCATCCTCCTGGTGTGCTTTAGGATCCTGGCCTTGGGGCCCACCTGTTTCTTGGTATGGTTCTGAAAAGCATTCTTTAGGCAGATCCTTATTTTTATATGCCTTAGTAGAAAGATCTTCAGGCCCAAGTGTTTCTTGGTATATTTCAGGTGAATAGTCTTCAGGCCCAGGTGTCTCTTGGTATATTCCAGGTGAATAGTCTTCAGGCCCAAGTGTTTCTTGGTATATTTCAGGTGAACAATCCTCAGGTCCAGGTGTTTCTTGATATATTTCAGGGGGATATTCCTCAGGAGCAGGCATTTCTTGGACTGTGTTTCGAGAGGATGCTTTAGGCACAGCAATTTCTTTATATGTTTCATAAGAGAAGTGTTCAGGTTCAACTGACTCTTGGTGTGTTTTTGTAGAAAGGTCTTTAGGTACAGCTATTTCTTCTGTTTTAGGAAAGAAGCTTTCAACCTCAGCCATTGCTTGATCTGGTTCAGAATTGTATTCCTCAGGTTCAGCTCTTTTTTGGTATGTTTCAAGAACATACCCTTTAGGCATATCTGGTTTGGGGAATGCTTCAAGAGAGCATCCTTCCAGGTCAGCTATGTCTTCAGGTGTTTTAGAAGGAAGGACTTTGACTACAGCTGTTTCTTGGCACATTTTAGGAAAGAGGGCTTCAGGTTCAGCCATATCAGGGCACAATCTGGAAGGATGGTTTTGAAATACGGCTGTTTCCTGGCACATTGTAAGAGAGAGGGCTTCAGGTTCAGCCATATCTGGACACGTTTTAGAAGGATGGCCTTGAAGTACGGCTGTTTCTTGGCATATTTTAGGAGAGAGGGCTCCAGGGTCAGCCACATCTTGGCATGTTTCAGAAGGATGGTTTTGTACCACTGTTTCTTGTAACTCAGAAGAATTTTCCTGATGTATAATGCTTTCTTGATCCACTGTAGAAAATTGTCTCTCAGGCACAACTTTTTTGGGAGAGGCTACCAGAGACAGCACTTCGGTTATACTCCTAGGCGGTTCAGTTTCTTTCTCCATAGGTGCCAGTGCTTTCTCCCTCATGTCCTTTTTAAATTGTGACTGAGATTCCTCCTTCAGTTTTGTATTTTGTTGTCTCTTTCTGCCTCTTTTATTTCCTTTTCCTGTCCTTGGCCGCTTGCATTTTTTCTCTCTGTGGAAGATCAGAATTAGTGTCAGCAACGGGGCTACAGGACTGGAAGAAATGCTTCGCGATAACAGCCCCAGGTCTCCCGCTGCCTGCCGTGTTTCATGACCATGAACAAACCGCTTAATCTCTCTAGGCCTCAACCTCCTTGTTTGTAAAATGAAGGAGTAGTGCTAGATGTTCTCCATTGTCAGGAGATGAAATGTCCCTCGGGGACTTTTTGTCTCTGACACCTGGCTCACACAGAATCTTCTTGGTGAGTGTAGAGCGCATGTGTGTGTTTGAGAGCATACACTTAAAGATTGGTTAAAGAAACATATAACTCATGTTATAAAGGAATAGACTGGCATGCTGGTTTATACAGTAGTCTCTTTGGGTTTAGTCTGTGTGAGTTAGTCCCACTATGCCCTGGGCAAACGGATACAACTGTGTTTCTAGATCTGCCATCCAGGCACAGCTCCTTGTCTATGCAGCCTGTAGACAGAAGATGTATATCTAATTGCTTATCTAATTCAGCATCCTGTGTACAGAATCCTAAATAGCCGTGATACATGTCAAATGAGATGTACTGTAAGCTGGGTCAAAAGCTGCAAAACCATTTCTGGAAGTAAAGAAGCCTGGTGGAAAGGCATGAGTGGCCATATTATACCTACTCCAAATTAATAGCTAGATGAAGGATCTAAAAGATAAAAGGATATGCATGGAAATTGCGGCCAATGACAAATTGTTAGGTACTGTCACTATAACCAAAAACAGATGGCTAATGCAGATGGGCTGGGAGGTTGGGGGAAGAAGAGGTACTATAAATAAACATTTCATCATTTTTCTAAACCTATTGAAATTCTGTTCCAGGCTACCTGCTCTGTGGAGCCTTTTCTTAGAGATCACAGGCTGAAATGCTCTCCTTATTCAGGATTTATGATGAGGGTCATGCTTTTAGGTGAGGAACATAGCCTGCCTCAGATTCTCATTACTTCTGGGGGAATATTCTTATAGTAAATATTCGTATTTCTTTTAGCAAACTAGATAAAACCAGTGCTTTTATGTCTCTGCAGTGCTCATAATTCCTTGCACACTTAAATGGGTACCTTATTCTACCTTTGTTTATGTTTGAAGATTTCCATAGTTAAATTTTTTTAAAGGTTGCCTCACAAAAACCAGTTTGAAATCAATTTAAAAAGTTACATATGTAATAAGACAGTCAAAAATAAGTATTAAAATAATATAGAAGAAAATGTTGCATAAAAACGATAGGATAACACTTCAGCATTTTAGAGTTTAATTCCAAGTAACAAAGGACACAAGGTAATTTATAAAGTCCTTATTGTCAGATTTTTAGAAGATGGTATATGTGACTTTTTCAGGAAACACTTATTTCATCCTAGATATTAAATCCTAAATAATTTGTTAGGTAGATCTCTATCCGAGGGATTCTGAATTATGTTCCATGTTCTTCATGGTAGTTTTTCAAAAGATGCAAACATATCTATGTGGCCTAAAATTTAATCCAGACTCTGTCACTGATCAGCTATGTGATCATGGACAAGTCATTTAAACTCTCTATGCCTTGGTTTCTTCATAGGTAAAATGGAGTAAATGGTATCTGTCCAACTTCATGTGGTTGTTGAAAGAATTGCATAAAATAAGGGCGCCCAGGTAGCTCAGTGGGTTAAGCATCCAGTGCTTGGTTTTGGCTCAGGTCATGATCTCAGGGTCCTGAGATTGAGCCCCATGTTGGGCTCCCAGCTCAGCAGGGAGTCTGCTTCCCCTCACCCCTTCCCCCCACTCATGCACTCTCTCTCTCTCTAAAAATAAATTAATTTAAAAAAAAGAATTGCATATAACAACTTGGATGAATGAATTATTCAACTATAAAGTAGTAGTCATATTAATACAGGAAGCACAGGACTTCCTATGAGCCAGGCACTGTTTTGAGCAATTTACTTATTCTGTTATCTCGTATAATCTTCACATCATACACTTATGAGGCAGATACTATTATTATCTCCATTTTGCAGATGACAAAACCGCGGCACTTTCTTGTTCCAGGCCAATTGGCTAGAAGGGGGGGGGGGGCACGCTTCAAATCTAGTCATTCTGGCTTTAATAGCCAGGGCTCTCAACCGTTATACTCCCCTGCTTCTCTCTGGAACCACTAAGGTTTCAGTGTGTGGTATGTTGTAGTAAGAACAGCCCTCAGTAATATAGAGATGTGTCACAAGATCATGGCCAGCCAGCTGCCAAGTGGCTCACCAAGGTGTCATCTCAGTGACTTTTGAAGTGACACTGAAGTGTCACTTCAGTGGCTTTTTCAGCCTTGCCCCCGCCCCAAGCCAGCAAGCTCAGAAACCCAATTCTATCAGCACACTGAGACTAACTCCATTTATCAGGGATAGAACTTATCAACCATCTCAGAGAGACTAATATATAAACCTAAAGACCAATTTTTAAGTGAACAGTGAGAAAAGCAGAGTCACATAGCAGAGGATATTTGGACTAACATGAATGTAATTCTTTCTCTGTAGCAAGTATTTGAGAAGCCAAGTAATGATCAGAAGGTTTCTTGGAGAGTATGGAATTAGGGGAGCTAATAGGATATTCTTCAATAGAGTCACCCGCCACAGGACTTGAGTATAGAAGTTTCTGCTATAACATAATATAACGTAATTCCTGGAAAACCTTTCTGCAAAATCATACACTAAAATACAGTGCTTGTGGGGAGAAATAGAGTTAAGGCAAACGACCCAAATCCTGTGCAACTTTTTTGTTGTTTCTTTTTATTAAGTAGGCCCAATGCGGGGCTTGAACCCTCAACCCTGAGATCAAGACCTGAGCCAGATTAGAAGTCGGGGGCTTAACCGACTGAGCCATAGAGGCACCCCCTGTGCAACTTTTTAACACTAACAAAAACAATAACGGGTACCCGGGAGATAAATTGAGTAGTACAGACAGGCAGCTTCCCCTGGCTGGAGGCTGCCTGGGCCATAGCAAAAATACACAAAACAGCAGTGTAAATGCAGGCTTTCAGCTGCTGAGATCGTGCAAATGCTGGTGGTGCTCTGAGCCAGCAGGGCTGCCCTTGGGCTGGGCACAGGGCTTGGGCAAGTACAACCTACATGTGGAGAGCTGTGCAGGGCCAGTCCTGTCCTCTGGGGAAGGAGCCCCAGAGGCAGGCTGAAAAGGACCCTGCTTATGCAGCAGCTGAAAGCTTTTCCCTTTCCTACCAAAGGTTTTAATTGCATTCCCTTTTGACTAGGAAAAATCTCGAACCCATACAACTTCCACATTATACTGACATCATTCTCCTATTTACCAATCATATGTGAGCTGATTGGTGCTGTAGCAGAATAGCCAGTAATTCAGTCCACTGCGGTGATAGGTGCCCTTTCTCCAGAAAAGTGCTAAAACATTTAGGTTGTACTTTTTTTTAAACGATGCCTAGAAATATGTATACCTATTTTATCTTTGCCATCGAAAGAAACATTTTTGCAGCAATGAAGAAATGCAAATCTAACTGCTAATTTAACAACAACAACAACAACAGTAATAATATAAGAGTGTTTAGATGAGTGGTTCTCAATTGGGAGGCAATTTTGCCCCTTCATCACCCCCCTCCCTATGTCCCATGCCAGGAGACATTTGACAATGTCTGGAAACATTTTTGATTGTCACAATGTGGGTAGGGGAGTTCTATTACTTTCTAGATGCCAGAGATGCTGCTAAACATCTGTAATGCACAGAACAGCCTCCCACACAAAGAATTATCCTGCCCACAGCATCAATAGTGCCCAGGTTGAGATACTCTGGCTTAGATGGGTGTTGCACTTTGGCTCCTTGGACTCCCCATTTCTATCTCCAAGCATCTCCAAGTACCTCTGTTTTCATACTCCTATTCTAAATAGATGCACTTAGAAGCTGCCTCATTTATAATCATGGTCTCGTACTCCCTCTCTGAGATTATATACAGGTGACTTTGCTTGGAGATTTAAAAACTCCTAAACTCTTCCATCACTTATTTCCATGGTTTATTCCATGGAGAGTTAACGCACTCATTCAATTAGGATTTTACTAATTGAAAGCCTGGAAAACTAACGAAGTTCTCCTCAAAGTTATCTCCTGCTCCCAACGAGATGTTTCTATGTTTATATCACCAGAGTAGTAGAACACCAGACCTCTCTACAGTATAATTCAACTGCCTGGGGCTTTTATTTAAAAAGAACAGGAATAGGGACGCCTGGATGGCTCAGTCAGTTAAGCGTCTGCCTTCAGCTCAGGTCATGACCCAGGGTCCTGGGATCGAGTCCCGCATAGGGCTCTTTGCTCAATAGGGAGCCTGATTCTCCCTCTGCCTGCCACTCCCCCTGTTTGTGCTCTCTCTCTCTGACAAATAAGTAAATAAAATCTTTAAAAAAAATAAAAAGAATAGGAATAAAATTCTGTTCCCACCCCTTTACTAGCTATGTGACTTTAGGCAAGAGATTTAACCTTTGAAGACTTGGTTCCTTTTTTTTTTTTTTTTTTTTTTGTAAAGTAAGGAGAACACCTCCCGAATTATGGGATTGTTGAAAAGATAAATATAGTATGTAAAAGCACTCAGCGCTACTTGACCCACAGCACATACTTGACAAATATCAGTTCCTTTTCCCTTGCAATGATACTATACCCAAAATGCCATTGCAAATTTTGCTTCTCTTGTGCTTCAGCTTTCCTTTTTCTGAGTTGCTCTCTGTTTCGCAAATTCCAAGTTCCAATGACTTCTGTAGGATCAAAATGGAAGTTAGAGGATGCAGTGATAAATTGTGGCATTTATCAGCAAGAGTCCTATGGCAGAGTGGTAGAATCCTTATACTAGGTGTCTGTTTTGTTCCGAGCTTTGGGGGGACAAGGACCATATCTTATTTACCCTTGTACCTCCAAAGAATGCCTAGGAACAAACATTCAGTAAACATTTTTAAATGAAAGGGTCAGTACCTAAGTGTGCCATCAACCCATTAATTTCTTCAAAATAATTTTACATATTATAGGAACATAAAAGAAAAAAATTAGCCATGTTCTGCCATCCTTCACATTATAACCCATTTTCATTTTATTTCTCATACCCATCTAGCCCATATATTACACAAATTTATAATGATAGCATACCATATATCATTATTAATCTAACATTATGTCAGATATATTTTCTATGAGATAGTCCTTATAACTTTAATCAAGTTGATGGATTCCTGTTTGCCCAGTCATTCCACTTGTAGTGGTTGTTGCCAATTTTAAGGGTTTTTTTTTTTTGCCATTGTAGATCAAATTATAATAAGAATATTCATGCATACAGCTTTTTTCCTTTTGAATTTTTTTCCTTAGGATGGTGTTTCTCCAAGTTCTTTGGAAAGTTATCAAAAAAAGGTTCTGTTGCCTTTTTCTGTTTATCAAAAAAATGTTCTGTTGCCTTTTTCTGTTTTTTGTGAAAAGTTAATGGGTCTTTTTAGAGCCTGTAAAGTGATTACAAACTTGCACTGAGATCCCCAAGAGCCAGAGCATGCCCTTGGACCACAGCACCTTTTGTTCTTAGGACAGAAGTTCTTACAGTGAACTTAGATGGAAGAATATTATACCTTTATTTTCACCAATGTCTAATTACATTTCCTTCAATTATGAACGTAGGTGACAAACCTCAGCAATTTTTGTGCAGTAAGTGACTTTGTCACCAAAAGAAATCAGATCTTTTTCATATTATAATACAGTTGTTTCAGATACCTTAAAATAGAATTTATTTGAGATAATATATTTGATTTGATACAATGGTTTTAGACCCACTTAATATAATCTTGTTATTTAATACATCCATAAATAAGCATATATATTGTTGTATCACAATTTTTCATTTTGATAACTGTATCTTAGAGTTGTTTCCTTTGGAATCCTATCAATTTTATGTATTTAAAATATTTATTTTAAAAAGGGGTCTATAGGTTCATCAGAATGCCAAAGGGATCCATGGCACAAAAGTGTTTTAAAAACTGTCTCAAGGCCTAGGGTTCTGCAAAAAACGTTTTGAGAAATGCCACGTTAGGACAGACTCAAGACTAAGTTTAGTGAGTCCAAAGAATAAGCACTATTACAGTTGTGGCAATAGGTAGACCAGATCTCTTTCCAAAAATCATACCAAATTTACATTACTATAGAAGTATAAGTGTGTACTTGTTTTACCACAACCATCCAGTACTGGGTATTTTCATTTTCTTTCACTTGAATATATTATTAATAATTTACTTGCTATCTCCTTGTGTTTCTCTGGCTTACTAGAATCAATGCGCTAGAAGTCACCTCAGAAGGTATACAATCCCAATTCTTCCCATCTAAGGTTATGTGAACATACTCAATTATGTCCTTTTTGGGAGCCAGATTCATAAAAATTAGGAAAATAATCACAGCCTCAGTTCTTCCCAACAGTCACTAAGACATCTGAGTGGCCACTAGAGACCTCTCAAGATCTCTTTCATTACCTGGAACATGGTTCTCTTCTTGATGAGGATTAGGTGTCTGATGGAGTTTCAAGTGAGATTGGTCCTTTCCCAAATCCATCTTGCTGTAATACCTTCCTGCTCTTTGGTCTGACTTCCACAAGTAACCTTTTTAAAAATATCAAAAGCACCTAACGGTTAAACACACACAGACACCCAGGCACACAAATTTACTTGTCACTTAACTTCCCGCCTAAAAGTTTTATCTGGTTGGACCACAGCTGTTGGCTACTTCTACTTTCTTTATCACACTGCACAAGTATGAGTAGGGGGCATGGTTAGTCCTACCATCCTCATCCTGTAGCATAGTTGCTAGTTATAGAGGGAGCCCCATGGCCACAGCCTGGCATGGCACAGCCTCTGGTACAACAGTCATTTATTTCTGTCTGCCAAAAAGTGCCTGAGTCTGATGGTCCTTTTTCCTAGACCCAAGGTCTAGGACCTAATCGGTCCATGTCCTAGAATAAGTCACCTCCCCTTTCTGTGACTCTTTCCTCATTTGCAAGGTGGGTAAATAGTTCCTGATATGCCCACCTCACACAGTTCTTGTGCAAAAGTGAAAATAATGAATGTGAACATTATGAAGATGTGAAATTAATCTTACATGATTTTCCTGCATATGGCATTCTTTTTACCTTAATCTGTTGCAAAATAATGTAAAGTTTTGCTGTAGATGCTGTGAAATTTAGATGATAGACCCAAAGAACTAAATTAAGAATTCAAAGCAAATCTGAACCCTTTTCTGCTCACCTGATCATTGTCCAGTGACTCAAGATAACTAGTGAAATCCACCGTTATTTGTCCGGGAAAGGTCAGAAAGAATTTTGTAATGAAAATATGACCATATTATGCCACAGAAATTAAGTGGAAACCAGAGGAATTACCCCATCCCCAGTTGGTCACCCCACTTGAGAAGGCAGGGAGGCACAGAGGACCATGACTGTTCAAATAGGGAAGGACCACTGAACACACCTTGATCTGAGCAGCCCGTCTGTGAGAAATGCAGGATTAACAGTATTCTAGAGTCATAGATTGCATTGAAGAGAGTTTGAATTCCAGTGTTGCTTAGGCAAGTTAGGTAGCCTAGGGGGGCCAATTGACCTATCTACACATGGGGACAATATTGGTATCTATCTCCTGGTGTTATTGGGAAGATTAAATCAAATAATCTGTATAAAACATGTATAAAACATTTTATATGTGCCTGGCATATTGAACGTGCTTAACAAGTGTTAGCTGCTTTTATTAATAATAAAAATATAGTAACCAGATTTTGGTAAACCAAGTCATGGGTTTTTTTTTAGATTTTATTTTTTACTTATTTATTTGAGAGAGCACAAGTGGGTTGAGGGTCAGAGGGAGAAGCAGACTCCCTGCTGAGCAGGGAGCCTATGCGGGACTCGATCCCAGGACCCTGAGATCTTCGACCTGAGTCGGAAGTCAGACACTTAACTGACTGAGCCACCCAGGCATCCCCCAAGTCATAGTTTTAAATGCACTGAAGAAATGCAGGAAATCTGAAAAGAATCCTTTATAAAGAGAAAACCTTTAAAATGTGAATAGATGCCTCCTACTTCTCTAGACTAGTAAGGCATTGGAAGTAGAAGAGTCCCCAAAACCATCTAGTTCCCTCCCCCCATTTTATATAGAGATAAACTGAGAGCCAAGGAGAGGAATGATTTACCTGCCCCAAATTTTCTTACTTATTGCCAACAGCACCTCTTACTGATTATAAGACAGGTTATCTCTTCAGGCTTGATCTTACCTGGGTATGAAAATGTATGTGTAGTGTGAATGGATGAGAGAAGCAAGTTTTTCAAACACACTGGAAAATATCGAGAATTACATAACAAACACCCATATACCCAGCACCCAGACTTAATGTGGTTTTCAGTCACCAGATCCTAATGCTTTAGCTTTAAGTTTCTCAGTTCTCCAGTCTTTCCCATAAGAAAAGGTCTAAAAACTCATAACCTCAGAGACTCTCTCTTCAAAGGAGTCCTGGAGGGAATGGAAGGTGTAATTTGCAATTTGTCTCTTGACAATTTTTGGATTTTCAGATATAGGGTTTAAAGAAATCAAATACAAATTCAAAAGTTTTAAAAGTAATATGTTGGCTAACTGAATAAAAAAATAAAAATAAAAAATTTTAAAGTAGTAGTGTTTATCATTTAAACTGGTATTTCAAATATTGGTCCCTTTATTTGATGCTTTAATTCGTACTGGTTGTTTCTTATGATAGCTCAATAAAATAACCTCATAAAATATCTCTGGGGTACCTTACAGAAGATGTAGAAGTACTTCTTTTTTTTTATGTTATGTTAATCACCATACATTACATCATTAGTTTTTGATGTAGTGTTCCATGATTCATTGTTTGCATATAATACCCAGTGTTCCATGCGCAGAAGTACTTCTTAA
Organism: Callorhinus ursinus; assembly: GCF_003265705.2. Taxonomy (NCBI): domain Eukaryota; kingdom Metazoa; phylum Chordata; class Mammalia; order Carnivora; family Otariidae; genus Callorhinus; species Callorhinus ursinus. Next base: position 29,757,237 of record NW_027397086.1, on the reverse strand, counting down.
TTAGAATGATCCTTACTCAGGGCTAATTACATTCAGTTCAATGATTCGGCAAACCTTAGGGAATGGCACGTACTGTGCCAAATGTTGACCAAGACTGTCAGGATGCAAAGACCAACAGGTGTAGTCCCTGAATTCTGGGCACCATATGCTCAAGATAGACATACACATCTTTATTGTAAGGAAATAATAGATTCCTTAGCCTGCTGCAGCCTTCCTAAGTTGATTCCACTCCTGTCTCATGTTCCTTGTATCTAGAAGCAGAATGTGGAGGGACTATGAGAGGGCGGGGTCTTAAGTTAACAGTAGTAGGGCCAATAGTGGGTGGAGGGAGCCAGTGGAGGGACTTTGGAGAAAACTAGATTGGAAGTCGGGCAAGGTGTCTTTGATGTGATAAGCAGGCCAGAGCAGGAACTTGCCTGGGGCAGAAGTAGCCACACAGCAAGTTCAAAAGCCATAGTTCATTGTCCCTTCTCTCTGTAGAAAACTCTGGAGTCGTTACCAGAATGTGAGATGTTAGCCATTAAAGGCTGGATATTTTTTAACAAATGCTGCCTGGTTCTAGAGTTATTTGCATATAAACACACGTGAAACCTCTCTCTGAGCGTCAAACTCTTAGGGGGTAGTCACCTCTCCTGACTCACCTTTCCATCCCCACAGTATAATCTAGTGAGAGGCTGCCACAGGAGCCCCCCATAAATGCCCACACTCCTCTATGCAGGGCATGCAGCCTGTGAAGTTACTTCATACACTCAGAGGACCCGACCTGGCTATGACTTAATAAAAGTAATCCCATTGTCTGTTCCAGAACTCTGCCTGCTGTCATTCACTGCACTGTCCTATGTGCTGGAGATACGGCAGCTAAAAGACAAAAGACCCTGCCTGTACAGTCTACAGTCTAATGCGGAGAGAGAAACACTAAGCAAATTTTTAAAAAATATATCAGATGGTGATGAGTGTGTTAGAGAAAATTGAGCAGGGAACAATAGGTTAAGGAATGAGGGGAAGGTCGATGCTCGTTGCTATTTAAATAGGGTGGTCAAGGAAGGCTTGATGGATAGCGTGACCGTTGAGCGGAACGGAAGGAGAGGCCAGCCAAGCTGATAGCTGGGAGGGCATTCCAGGCAAAGAGACATGGGTAAATGGCCTGCAGTGGTAGGAAATAGGTTCAGAGGGGTAAGTTTGTTGCATCTTGTAGGGATTTCTACTCTGATTGAGATGGATTGTCATGGGATGGTTTTGAAGAGAAGACTGATATGATCTGACATATATTTAAAGGATTATTCCGACTACTGTGTGGAAAATAGACTCTTAGCGACAGAGGAGGAGGCAGAAGCAGGGAGACCAGTTAGAAGGGTCTTGCAATAATCCAAGTGAGCTGTGATTAAGCCTTGAACTGTGATGGGAGTGGTAAAGAAGTGGTCAGATTCTGGAGCAGCTTCCAAGTTGGATATGGAGTGAGAGATGGTCAAAGACTAAGACAAGGGTTTTGGTCTGAGCAACTGGAAGGATGGAGTTACCATTAATACATGAGGAAGGCTGGGAGGAGCAGGCTTGCAGGAGATGAGGAGTTTAGTTTGGGACATGCTAACAGATTAGGGAGGAAACAGCAAAGGAACAGCCAGTGAAGCAGAGGGAAACCGGAAAAGTATAGTGTCCCAGAAGCCATGTGGAAAATATGTTTCAAGGAGAAGGGAGTGATCATTTGTGTCAAATTTTGCTAATAAGTAAAGTAGATATTGTTATAGGTATATATATATATATATATACCCGTCTGTGAGAAATGCAGGATTAACAGTATATATATACCTATATATATATATAAAGGTAAAGTAGAAGAAGTATTGAGGGTTGTCTATTTCCTAACAATTCAATTAATTATAGATTGGAGCCCAGAGAGGTCATATAGGCAGGACGAAGCTACATGATTTGCAGGGCCCAGTGCACAATGAAGATGCACAGCTCCTCCTACAAAAATTAAGAATTTCAAGTTAAGGGGCACCAGGGTGGCTCAGTCAGTTAAGCATCTGACTTCAGCTCAGGTCATGATCTGAGGGTCCTGGGATTGAGCCCCATGTCAAGCTCCACACTCAGCGGGGAGGCTGCTTGTCCCTCTGCCCCTCCTCTTGCTCGCGCACTCTCTCTCAAAAAAATAAATAAATAAATAAAAATAAACTCTTAAAAAAAAAAAAAGAATTTCAAGCCGACCATAGCAGAAAATTAAACCCAGCACAGGGCCCTCCCTACTTTCACAAGTCTTTCGCTGGATCCTTGCAGCAGACATAAAATAACTATCGTCATTTTTCAGATCAAGATACTAAGTGCTAAGTATCGAGTGATTTCAGGTCACAGAGCTAGAGTAAATCTGGAACCTGGGCCTTCAGCTTCCCAGTCTGGTGTTCTACCTACAAGACCAAACCCATTATTGAGGGAGAAATGGCGTTTCTACCTCCTGACCCGTCTGGAGCAAGTTTAAATATTGAGGCCTTGTTCATGCATTTCAGAGGGCTGAATGAACCAGGCAGGTGTGGGAGGGAAGGAAACATGGCTAAGAGCTTCTGCCCTAGGGCTCTCATGATGGGGGTGAGCAGGGCACACAGGATACTTTTATCCCATCAAAAACATGATCTGACACAAGTGCTCCAAAGCTAATGTAGTTTTAGGCTATACTGATAATTATAGAGCCCCCACACCAGGGGGAGATCAGAGTCCTGCTACACTGTGGTTTGTCATGCCATACCTAGAGCATAATACTGGGAGGACCATGTGAGTGATATTTGAGAATGTGTACGAAAAAGAGCAAAGAGTATGTAGCTGTACCATTTCCCGGCTGTGTAATTTGGGGGGAAATTGCTCAGTTCTTTCTAATCCTGGGCTTCTTCACTTGTAAAACAGGAAAAGTAAAACCTCACAGGGATTCTGTGAGAATGAAAGCGATCATGAGAGCTTTTTGTAGAATGAAAAGCACTGTGCGGATAGGAGGTCCTAAACTTGGGCGGTGTTCATAGGTATTGTTGGAGTGGTCTAATGATGCACCGAGGCATTTTCCTAGAGTGCATTTGGGCACAAAAGTCAGGAAAGGGAAGATATCATGCACTTATTTTTCTTAGTGTTCCTTCCTTGCTAAAATACTTTTCCAAAGCTTTTGAATTCTTTTCAAAGAGCGTATCAAACTTTGTTTTCCTAAGTGGAGAGGGAGAGTTTCTCGTTTCCCTCTCTCACAGTCTGTGGATGCGTGATAAATGAGTTCTGTCTCCGCTAAAGCAGATGCTGCTGGACTCCTAGTGATAACATGGTCTACGGCTTTAGAATGGCAGCAACCTGCCTTTCAATCTAGTTTGTTGCAAATGTCCTCCTCTGGCCTGCTCCACCAATGTTTCTTTCTACTTCTTACTGTATAGACAAATAGGCATCTCCAGATGAACTGTGTGTGGTCGTTCATCTGGGGAAGAACAATTCTGCTCCAACCTTGAGCCGCCACCACATCTCTATCCTTTCTTTTCCCAACTTCTTGAACTCCTACCGTACTCAGTTGACCTCCTTTTCCCCCACACCCCTTCTTCCTTCCTTCACACCTGCAGTCTAGTCTTTCTTTCCACATATTCTTCTCTCATCAGCAATACCTAGAGGCCAAGTCCAGTGGCCCCTCCACAGTTCTCTCTCTCTCTCTCCGAGAGACTCACTCATGACCCCTCCCAGCACTTCCACCCCCCTTGAAGCCTGCTCTGGCTCTTGGCATCTGTGGGGATATGTTCTTCACCTCTCTCCCTCTTCCTCATCCTTCCTCACAGGCTTCTCTTTCACTTCCCTCAATGTGGGAGGTATTTCCCAAGGATGACTCCCTGATCTTTCCTCTGTATACTCCTACCCTTCTCAGATGGTTGATCCACTGTATACATTTAGTTATTACCTCTGTGCAGATATCTTCTAAATAAATATCAGTCTGAGTTCCAAGCTTTCAAGTGTCTCTTGGATATCATTCATTACAGAATATCCCACTGCACCTCCAACTTAGCATAGCAAAAAGCAAATCTCTCTGCCCCCTAAGGCCACTCTCCTCTGTGGTTTCTTTCTATTAGAACAGTAGCACCATGCTCGTGGTCATCTAGTTGGAAACCTTCACAGTTGTCTTGGCCTCTGCCTCCTCACTGCTTCTCACATCCAGATGGACACAGTTCTATGAGTTTCTTCTTCCCAGTGTCCCACATGTTCATTCCCTCTTATCCTTCCCCATGCTACCAGCCCAGAGAGGGACCTCAACTTCTCATTGGAAATACTGGAAAAGATTCCTAGGTGGTTTATCTGTTTCCCTCTTCCCTCACCATCCCCAGACTGTCTTGCACAAACAGCTAGAACATTGCCCTTATGGCTGACTCTGAACTGGTCATTACCATGTGTAGAATACTATAAAGTCTCAGTAATACTTGCAGTCTAAAGACTAAATTTCTCAGCCTGGCCTTTAAAGCCAACTTCCCAATCTTCCCTCCCATTACTTTCCTGAAAATATCCGCTATTCTAATTAAACAGTGCCATTTGTCCTCCCTGTTTGCCCTTGGCTCTCTCTAACACCCACAGTACCTTTATTCACACCTCCTGGCTGTTCAGTGCTCTCTCCTTGTATCTGCCCATCCAGATAGTGAGTGCCTCACAAAGCCTTTGTTGTTGTTGTTGATGATGATGATGATGATGATGAAATATTAGCCACTTTACAAACACATAATAGGTACCTGATATATACATACATTATCCCATTTAGTCTGTCCAACTAATATTATCCATACTTCACTGATAAGGACATTACTGGTTTAAAGAGATTAGGTTATATCCCAAGATCATATAAGCTCATTAGTGCCAGAGTTAGGGCTCAAAACCAAGGCCGTCTGTCTCTAAAGTCCAGATTTCACCATTCTGTTCTACTTCCTCTTCCTATCTAGAAGTGATCTCTCCCTTCCAAGCTATAATCACACTTAATTTGGGCTTCTTGTATGATAAATATCACATAATATTTTAATTTTAATTAATAAAAGGGTTTCTCCCCTTTTATTCATTTCACAAAAATAATAACAATAACAGATGTTTATTGAGCACCTGCTTACCATACCCCAGGCACACTTCTAAGCATTTTATATATAATTCATTTAGTCTCTGCAACATCCTTTAAGGTAAGTTAAGTATTGATATCCTTGTTTTATAGATGAAGAAACTGAAGGACAGGCATTGACCCTTTGCCATAAATCACCCACCTAGTAAGTGGCACAGCTGGGTGGATATAGAAGATCCAAGAGTTTGGATATAGAAGATCATATACTTAATCCCTTTGTTCTCTTACCTCTTAATTCTACTTCTTTCATATGTAATAAAATAAGATAGCAATATATTTTCTTTTCCAATCCCCTCCCTCTCCTGGCGTCCCTCCTCTCCCTTAAACTTCCCCTCTTTTGGCCATTTGTTGACTCTTTATTCTACCCAAAACAATGCAGGGTGTTGGGGATACAAAGTAAAAAAAAAACAACAAAAAAAACAGCATACATAGAACAGTAAGAGAACACGGATGAGGGACACTGGCTAAGATGGAAAGAGAGGGACTTCTTTGAATAGATGATCTTGAGCTTAGTTTTGAAGGGTGAATAGGAATTAACTAACACCTACCTCTCATGACTACTATGGAAATTTAAAATGATGAATTATGGAAACCGTCCAGCTCACAGCCGACCTTAATGCGCTGGCTGTTATTATAATTGTTCATAATCTAATAATAAGTGAAACAGAACCACTAAATAGGAAAGCTGAGCAAGGCATTAGAGTCATTTTCTAGGTAAGAAAGTGGAGATCCAGATGGAGGCCAGTGTCACACAGGCTTAGTGGCAGTTAGAACTGGAATCTGGATCCTTTAAGAGTTCTACCATTTTCCCTTCACTTGTCTGGTATTGTGAACTCTCCTGTCTACAAGTCAATCTATTTCATTCCCTCGATTAATGAGTATTTCCCAAACTTTCCAATTGTTTACATTCCCTACTTGTGACTTTTGCCAGATTCTTCTAATAACGTCCTCTATATTATTATGTACTTAATATTTTTTCCTCAAATAAACTTATTTTACTGAAAGTATTTCAAACATTTTTTTAAGTAGGCTCCAGGCCCAGTGTGGAGCCAAATACAGGGTTTGAACTCACCATCCCGAGATCAAGACCTGAGTTGAGATCAAGAGTCGGAATTTTACTAAAAGTATTTCAAATGGAAATTTTATATCACCATTGTAAACAGAAAACCAATCACAGGCTTGTGCTATAATAAATTATATTTCACCTAAGGCACATTAAAATAAATACCAAACTATTTTTTTAAATTTTATTTTGTTATGTTAGTCACCATACAATACATCACTAGTTTTTGGTGTGGTGATCCACGAACCATTGTTTTCGTATAACCCAGTGCTCCATGCAGTAGTGCCCTCCTTAATACCCATCACCGGGCTAACCAATCCCCCCTCCCCCCTCCCCTCTAAAACCCTGTTTCTCAGAGTCCATAGCCTCTCATGGTTCATCTCTCCCTCCGATTCCCCCCCTTCATTTTTCCCTTCCTTCTCCTAATGTCCTCCATGCTATTTCTTATGTTCCACAAATAGGTGAAACCATATGATAATTGACTTTCTCTGCTTGACTTATTTCACTTAGCATAATCTCCAGTCCCATCCATGTTGATGTAAAAGTTGGGTATTCATCCTTTCTGATGGCTGAGTAATATTCCATTGTATATATGGACCACGTCTTTATCCATTCATCTGTTGAAGGGCATCTCGGCTCTTTCCACAGTTTGGCTATTGCAGACATTGCTGCTATGAACATTGGGGTGCATATGGCCCTTCTTTTCACTACATCTGTGTCTTTGGGGTAAATACCCAGAAGTGCAATTGCTGGGTCATAGGGTAGCTCTATTTTTACATTTTTGAGGAACCTCCACACTGTTTTCCAAAGTGGTTGTACCAACTTGCATTTCCCACCAACAGTGTAAGAGGGCTCCCCTTTCTCCACAACCTCTCCAACATTTGTTGTTTCTTTCCCTGTCCATTTTTGCCATTCTAACTGGTGTAAGGTGGTATCTCATGTGGTTTTGATTTGAATTTCCCTGATGGCTAATGATGATGAACACTTTTTCATGTGTCTGTTAGCCATTTGTATGTCTTCTTCAGAGAAGTGTCTTTTCATATCTTTTGCACATTTTTTGACTTGATTATTCGTTTTTTTGGGTATTGAGTTTGAGAAGTTCTTTATAGATCTTGGATACCAGCCCTTTTTCAGTAGTGTCATTTGCAAATATATTCTCCCATTCTGTGGATTGCCTCTTTGTTTTGTTGACTGTTTCCTTTGCTGTGCAGAAGATTTTTATCTTGATGAAGTCCCAAAAGTTCATTTTTGCTTTTGTTTCACTAGCTTTTGGAGATGTATCTTGAAAGACGTTGCTGTGGCCAATGTCAAAGAGGTTACTGCCTATGTTCTCCTCTAGGATTTTGATGGATTCCTGTCTCACATTGAGGTCTTTCATCCATTTTGAGTTTATCTTTGTGTATGGTGTTAGAGAATGGTCGAGTTTCATTCTTCTGCATGTGGCTGTCCAATTTTCCCAGCACCATTCATTGAAGAGACTGTCTTTTTTCCTGCTTTGTCAAAGACTATTTGACCATAGAGTTGAGAGGGTCCATATGTGGGTTCTCTATTCTGTTCCATTGGTCTATATGTCTGTTTTTGTGCCATTACCATGCTGTCTTAGTGATCACAGCTTTGTAATATAGCTTGAAATCGGGCAACGTGATGCCCCCAGCTTTGTTTTTCTTTTTCAACATTTCCTTGGTGATTCGGGGTCTTTTCTGATTCCATACAGATTTTAGGATTGTTTGTTCCAGCACTTTGAAAAATGTCATTGGAATTTTGATTGGGATGGCATTGAAGGTGTAGATTGCTCTGGGTAGCATAGACATTTTAATAATATTTACTCTTCCGATCCATGAGCATGGAATATTTTTCCATCTTTTTGTGTCTTCTTCAATTTCTTTCATGAGTGTTCTGTAGTTCCTAGAGTATAGATCCTTTACCTCTTTGGTTAGGTTTATTCCGAGGTATCTTATGGTTTTTGGTGCTATGGAGAAATGGAATATAGAGAAATGGAATCATTTCTCTAATTTCTCTTTCTATAGTCCCGTTGTTAGTGTATAAGAAAGCAACCGATTTCTGTGCACATTGATTTTGTATCCTGCCACATTACTGAATTGCTGTATGAGTTCTAGTAATTTGGGGGTGGAGTCTTTTGGGTTTTCCACATAAAGTATCATGTCATCTGCGAAAAGAGAGAGTTTGACTTCTTCTTTGCCAATCTGAATACCTTTTATTTCTTTTTGTTGTCCGATTGCTGTTGCTAGGACTTCTAGTACTATGTTGAACAACAATGGCAAGAGTGGGCATCCTTGACGTGTTCCTGGTCTTAAGGGAAAGGCTCAGCTTTTCCCCACTGAGGATGATATTCACTGTGGGTTTTTCATAGATGGATTTTATAAATAAATACCAAACTATTAAAATAAAAGACATTTCATCTAATTATCTGCACTTCCCCAAGTGGAATGCATACCACATCTTGGGAAATGCTGGCCCATGTAATTAATCAGTGAACTCTTCATTTCACAGAACGTCTAGATCATGTTCAAATCTATCCTAAAGCCAAACTGCCCTTTGTAGTGGTTTGGTTTATAACTCAAAAGGAACAGAACAAAAGACTCACCTCACTCCTTCTGGCCTGCTACTGTCCCACTATTATTCATATCAGCTACTCTCATTGGCGTCTCTAGTTGAACACTGGCCTCTCCTGTTTTTGCTATTTCATCTCCTGGAGTTTTAGCTATTCTGGCATAGAATATATACAGAAACTAACATGATGCCTTGGTTCCGTTTATTTGGAAATTTCAACCCCTGCTTCCAGCAGATTCTATCCCCTGGACTTGGAATTTAGAGTTCAAGTAACCTAGATCAGTCCCTGCCCAAAAGGGACCACTGCTGACAAATTGCAACCTTCAGAATGGTTCAGCACACACCACCACCACCCACCCCACCCTACGTGAAGGCCCTGCACCAACGGGCTTTCAGTAAATAGACATCACCGGCACCAATTGAGGTAGAGGTGGCTCTGGCTAGAACTGCTGCCACTAGGTGGACATATATGGCAATTGCACCGTTCTCACCCGCCAACTAAGAGCTTTGGCTCTAGCGCTTTCTCTTGGAGGCAGCGTGCCTTGCTCCCTCATTTTCTGACACTCTGTTCCTCCTCTCCCCAAGCCCCCTCCTCTGGGTGAGTTAGCACTGGGGATGTTTGCATACCAAACACGTAGCTAATTGATATTCTGTCACAATCTGCTCAACAAATGTTAGGCTTTTTTGTTTTGTGTGTGTGTGTGTGTGTGTGTGTGTGTGTGTGTGTGTGTGTTCAGTGACACGTTGGTTGTATTTTTAGCCAGGTTGGGGAAGGAAGAGAAGGAGTTACTCTGGCAGGCAGAAAATGTATTGCCAGGTCTTTCTTGCCTGGCATTCTCTTAAGTGGCTGTGAGCGCCTTTAACAGATGGAGTTCAGGATATGCTCAGCTCTGATTTTATCAGCACATATCCTGGGCAAGTTCATCGTGAGGATGAAGACTTCCTTTGTGCTTCTTTATGTGTTGTCTTGTCACCCTTCATTGTTAGTAGTCTCATCTCATTTTAAGGAAATGAGATGACTCCCCTGTGTGGGAGTCACATAACAGTGACACTCCACTGGAAAAGAGGGTGACAGGCCTGGCCCAGCCCATGGTAGTGAGCCCTCCAACCACCCCCGTCAGCAAGAAGCACATCTTATTCTTACATGTAAGAGGCAGAATGTTCTTGGTCATCAAGAAAGACATTAAAACAAACCCAGACAGAATAGCCATCCTCCAAGACTGCCAGCAACACCCAGAATTGCCCATAATTCTTCTATCTGAAATAGGAGTCATGTGTTATTATTGATAGAGCCTTTATCATTAAAGTTAGACATTGCACCTTACTTCTCAGGAAACATTAACTCAAAGGAAAACTACCACCCTGAACAGCATGTGGTGCAGTGGGTAGAGCCTGGACTCTTGGATCAGAAGATAAATAGCGTATCTATTTCCACAGAACTGCTATTAGCTTCTGTTTTCACCCAGTCCAGATGGGTGTGCAATACTTCGTTCTCATGCAAGCAGACTGGGGAGAACCTTCTCAGACAGAATGTAAATAACTTCATCTGTCCATCCAATGAAGGCAGACTTTCCTTTCTAGAAACCACACACCTAGTCTGACTTATAGAAACCTCCATTCCCATAGCCCACTACCAAATATGGCACCGAAATGGATTTAGTCATCTCTCTGAGAGGAAAGAATAGAGTGGACCTACACTAATCCAGGCAATTTAATTCCCCTTTAATGGGAATTAAATTAAGATCTCAATAATACATGATGACAGTTCTGCTTTCTAGTCTTATATAGAAATTATGCCTCTAGCGCTAAATCGTAGTTATCTCTGACAGAGGAAGTGAACCATTGATCAAGTAATAGAGTTGCTATGTTGTAAGGAGTAGGAGTGGAAAGAAGAGAAGAGATTGATGGCCAGGTGATGAAATAAGTAAGTACTGGGTGTGAGACTTCTCAGTAAGTCAGACAGGGATGCCAGGCTGGGAAGGAGAGCTATGTATTTTGGGAATTACGAGGGAGCTCAGAATTGTACTTAGTGGAGTTACATGAACCTGGGACACAGTAAGCACTAAATTTCACAGAATCTCATAGCTGGAAGAAATCTTTAATGTCATCTGGTCCCATTTCCCAAGAGATGCCTGAAAGCCCTCTACAGACTCAGTTTACTAGAAAATGTTTCTGATTTTAAGCATTTTGTTAAAGAAACCCAGCAGATGGGATGCCTCTGTGGCTCAATCAGTTGGGCATCTCCTTCGGCTCAGGTCATGATCTCAGGGTCCTGGGATCAAGAGCCCACATCAGGTTCCCTGCTCAGCGGGGAGCCTGCTTCTCCCTCTCCCTCTGCCCCTCCCCCTGCTTGTGCTCTCTCTCCCTCTCTCCCTCTGTCAAATAAATAAATAAAATCTTAAAAAAAAATCTTAGGGTACCTGGGTGGCTCAGTTGGTTAAGCGACTGCCTTCAGCTCGGGTCATGATCCTGGAGTCCCTGGATCGAGTCCCACATCGGGCTCCCTGCTCAGCAGGGAGTCTGCTTCTCCCTCTGACCCTCCCCCCTCTCATGTGCTTTCTCTCTCATTCTTTCTCTCTCAAATAAATAAATAAAATCTTAAAAAAAAATAAATAATAAATAAAACTTAAAAATTTTTAAAAAAGAAACCCAGCAGACACTTTTTAAGTAACCCCCATTTGTTAGAGCTCTCATTGTAACTTCATGACCCTGGGAGAGTCATTTCATTTTTAGGGGTCTCTGCTCAAAATTGTGACCTCTCTGGCTATTCGTTTCAGCATCTATAAATAACCGCCCCAGATCTCTCTTGCCTGCCCCTCAGCATGGAGAACAGGCTAAAGAAGATGGTAGCAGTAGAAGTGTCTTGGTAACCATAAGGTATGGTGCACTTTTGACAACATGACAAGGGTTGCTATTCCCTCACCAGTGACATCCTCCATGCTGGGCAAGAGGAGCAGTGTTCCATCCCTCCCCCTTCCATGAAGAGGCTTCTCACCCTTGCCCCTCATTCTTTTTGTAGAGTTATCCACAGATGGGTCCCTACAAGAGCATTCATCGAGGGATCCTGGGCTTTTGCATGAAAAACAAGGAATGGATTCGTGCAGGTCACAGCGCAGGCACCTGGGGTGGGGTGGGGGTGGGGGCGGGCCAGTGTGCAGGGAGGCTTTCAGATGCCCAACTGACTGAGCCACACAGGCGCCCCATCTGCTGGGTCTTCTTGCTCCTCCCCACATCCTCAACTACCAGGGCCACCTGTGCACAGGCCTCTTTTGAACCCTGAGGAGCCCAGCAGTAGCAGCCCACACGGAGGATCCGCCTAGTCCTCGGTTTTCAGTCACAGTGGAGCCTCCCAATGGCACTGACTGTTGTTCACTTTAACAGGTTAGTCAGTGTTTGTGATGCGTCAGGCCCTGTGCTTGCCACTGGGGATGAGAGATGAGTCAGACGTGCTGCCTTCCCCTGAGACCTCACAGTTTAGTGGGAGAAACAGACTCATGAGTGTCATACACAGGATGCGTTATGACCAAAGTCCAAACAGTGTTTGGGCATAGCTGATGGGAGTTTGTCTGAGGGCTCTGGTTCGACTTCCTAGAGGAGATGAGATTTAAATGGAAACTTAACAGGGGTATAGAAATTCCCCAGGGGAAAGGGGGGCATTTCGGACAGGGGGAGCTGCAAGTACAAAGGCACACAGCTGTTGGGGGGACACCTTGGTTCTGGGTAACAAGGAGGCTAGAGTGTGTGCTACACGGCAGGAAGTGGAAAGACCTGAAACCAGAAGGGTAGTGGGGGCCCAAGGAGCAGGCCTTTATGATGTCATGGGAGCCACTGAAGGATTTTAGGGAGGAGAATGCCATGGTCAGATAAGGTTCTTAGAGCATTTAGGTGGCAGTGTGGGGGCTGGGTGGGAAAGGAGAGAGAAGATAAATTAACTGAGAGTATTGAAGGAAGGGACAGATCCTAGAGAGATTTAGGAGGTAGAATTGATAGACCTGATTATGCGAAAGTCTAAGAGATTCTGGCACAGGAAATTAAAAAAGAAAGAAGGCAGACTGAAAATTTAGTGAGGGCCCACAGGTAAGATGACAAGATATCTTGCATCAACTTGACTTCAACTTCTTGACTGCCTAGCCAAGATGGCTTATGTAATGTTTGTGGACAGGAGGTCAAAAGCTTTTTTACAAATGATTTTTAATAGCTGCAGAGGTGCATTCAGCAGATCTGGCTAACTGGGCCAGTATTCCCTTCCTTCTTCTCTCCTGCTCCACGCGTCTTAGTCCCAAAACTAGTTGCTTTGTCAAGGAGGATGCCTTCCCCAAAAAGAAAAAAAGCCACATTTGGTTAAGGATTGGCAAATTCCCGTGCTAGGATCTCCATGCTAAGTCCCATCTAGACCTATGCATTATCACCAAGAACCGCATAGCTCAGAATGCTCTGCTGCCTATAGTATACAGTCACAGACCAAGCATGGGGTGAATTTCCAGAAGAATTGATATTTGAGCTGGGTCTTGAAGGAAAGCAAAGGAAAAACAAATGCCCTAAAATGGTATCTTTCCTGGTTTGACATCTAGAGTGCTCTAGGGATGAACTGTCCAATAGAACTTTCTTCAGCGATGGAAATGCTCTTCTGTAACATCCAATATGGTAGCATGTGGCTACTGAACCCTTGAAATGTGACTAATGTGACTAAGGAAGTGAATTTTTAGTTTAATTTTTACTACTTTAAATGTAAATCATTACCTGTAGCTAGTGGCTACCACATTGGATAGCACAGCTCTGGAGTGCATTTAGCAGGCCCAGATTCTGTTTCAAATGTTCATTCTTTGCTTCATTCTCCTCGTGACCCTCCTCTGTCCCTATTCTCTTCTGCCTGGTCCTTCCAGTTTGATTACCAGTTGGCTGTCTTCCAGCCTCCAACACTGGTTCTGTTTCCTCGTTATTGATTTCCTCTCTCTCTCATCATAACAGAACCCTGGACTATCTTCCATTTGACCCAGGCCTTAATACCTCCCCAGTTTGTCCCAGTGTGTGGACCTGCCTAAAGAAGGATTCAGAGAATCCTCTCCTGCCACATCAGGCCCTTCAACAGGTCTTATTCACTCCTTTTCCTTGGTTTCTTTTCTAGGTCACTTTAACCAGCCAGTGAGTGACATGGAATATTCTTTGAGGTTTTCCCTCCTTGACAACCTGCGTTAGAGGATGGGACAGTTGAAAGAAAAGGAGGGTGGGGAGGGAGGGTTGTAACAGGTTGAATGAATACTTTGATCCGAGGTCTCTGGTAGCAGGTGAAGGGCTCCGTCCCGAGACCTTCTCTGTCAGTTGTTTTTAACTTTGTTTTGTGTAAAGATAGCAATATTGATAAATTGTTTACATTTGTGGATGAAAGGGATAGATTCAGGATCAATTCAAAAGAAGGCTCGGGCGCATGGGTGGCTCAGTCGGTTAAAGCCTCTGCCTTTGGCTCAGGTCATGATCCCAGGGTCCTGGGATCGAGCCCCAAGTCGGGTTCCTTGCTCAGTGGGGAGCCTGCTTCTCCCTCTCCCTGCTGCTCCCCCTGCTTGTGCTCTCTGTCTCACAATCCCTCCCTGTCAAATAAATAAATAAAATCTTAAAAGTTTTTTCAAGAAAATGTTCTTGATAGGCCAAAGCATTGCCAAATTTAACATGACGAAATGTAATGATGACAAATCTCAGATCCTGTATTTGGATCTAAATGGCTAATTGCCTATGTGCCAATACATGGTTTAGAAAGCTTGGTGGTTTTGCTGGGTGTGCACGAGGAAACAACTAAGTGGTGGATAACAAGAAAGGTAATATACTCTGGGAAAGCACTATAGAATCATATCCAAGAGAGGTCTGTGCATTTCCGCACCCATCAGGCCACACCTGGATCATTGTTTCAGGTTCTGAGCATCGCACTTTAAAAAAAAGGTTGGGGGGGGGGACATTGATTAACTAGCCATAGTGGTAAAGGGATTGGTAACCTATCATATAAGAACTGGGCCACCTGAGCCTTGGAAGAACAGACCATGGGGACAGGGTCACTGTCCTTATCTCTGCAGGGCAGTCAGAGAACAGAGAGCAGACACGCTCTAAGGGGCTCCAGAGGGCAGAGCAAAAAACAAAGAGTGAAAATTCAAGCCAACTTCAGCTCTGTGTGAGGAGAATGTTCCCAATTGAACTGTGATTTTTTGGCGTTTTAACCTGCAGAGGCAGAATTTGGTAGAGCCCCTGGAGGAACGATGTTAAACATGCCCCAAAGCCAGTCTGCTCAAATATTGATTGTCTCTACAGTGATGGATGGCTCATTCAAATGTGTAGGCCCTATACTTGCTGACCCCGTTTAGCTTGCAGGTTCTATATTAAGTGTCAGACTCTTCTCAGTCTAGCTCAGCATTCTAATTAAATAACCTTGGCTCCTTGCATGTGGAAAACAGGTTTCAGGCACAGAACCTCTAGCACCAAGCAGAATGGCAACATAATTTTAGCTCCTGAGCAAAATGGGTCTCACAATAGCAGCAGTGCAGCGTGCACATTAACATTCGAATAAGCTGTATAATAAGTGTGCTAATTACTCTGAGAAGAATACTTGAAGAATGAAATAAGCTGTGATCATTAGAGGAGGAAGGGGCTAGCAATTTATAGCATGGCTGCTGCTTGATATTCAAAAATACATGACGGCTCTCATCACAGGTAAAAGGTAATGACTGTGATTATAAACTATAATGAGGTGGCAGGAAGTGATCGGAATTTTATTGGAAGGAAGCATGTGGTATAGTTGCTGTTGTTGTTTACCACATTCAGATTTATTACTAATAAAAATGTGTCCCTATTTGGTTGTTTGGTTCCTTTGAGCAGTTTAGATGTGAACCCATTACTATACTGCTCATCTCAACTGTGCAGAAAATGGCTGGCAGAGTTTACAAGGGAGATGAGGAGCTGGGAGGGGGAGGCCTCGGGTGGGACATGGGGCCATGATAACCACCTTGTGCTAGAATAGAAGAAGCTGAAGGGGCGCCTGGGTGGCTCAGTTAAGCTACTGCCATTAGCGCACGTCATGATCCCAGGATCCTGGGATCCAACCCCACATCGGGCTCCTTGCTCAGCAGGGAGCCTGCTTCTCCCTCTGCCTGCCGCTCCCCCCTGCTTGCGCTTTCTCTCTCTGACAAATGAATAAATAAAATCTTTAAAAAAGAATAGAATAGAAGCTGTAATGATGACCCAGTACCCCATGTCTTGGACAACGTAAAAGGGCAGTTCTCAGAGTCTGGTCTGCAGACCTCTCTGGGATCCTGCTACTCTTTCAGGGGGTCCGTAAGACCAAATTATTTGTATAATAATATTAAGATGTTATTTGTCTTTTTCACACTATGGAACAACTATATACTATATGATTCAATTTATATAAAATGTCCCAAACAGGCAAATCTCTAGAGACAGAACACAGATAAGCAGTTGCCAGAGACCAGGGGAGGTCAGAAGGGAGAGCCTAATGGGTACAGGGTTTCCTTTGGGGGCGAGGAAAATGTTCTGGAAATAGGTAGTGGTGGTGGTGGTGAATGTCCTAAATGTCACTGAAAATAGTTAAAATGGTGAACTTTATGTTATGTGAATTTTACCACAATTTTTTTAAAAGACAAAAAGAAAAAAGAGAGGGAGAATGAAGTTTGTCCATTGTACCACAAGAGAAATTCTTCCTATCCAGAATTTTGAAGCTTGAGAGCTTTCTCATCATGAAAGTTTTCCTCTTTGCAAGGGCTGCTTCTCCCTCTCTCTCTGCCTGCCCTTGTTTGTGCTCTCTCTCTGTCAAATAAAATCTTAAAAAAAAAAAAAAAACCATCAAAGCCATGTGACAGTAAAACCACAGGATAGCATCTGCTATCAAACTTGGCACACGGTTGGTGCTCGATAAATGCCTGTTCTGACAAAAGAAGAAATGGCTAATAATATTGGGTAAATAAGAGTCCCATTCTTATGACTTGTTAAATGTTTACATATATCTTTTAGACTTCACAGTGCTAGAGCTGGGAGGGACCTTGGCTATCTCCCCAGGCAAGTTAGAGATAGGACAGGGAAGCTGCCAGGCGGTCCTGTGGAAGAGACATGGCCCTGGCTTAAGGGGAGAGATCAGGAGCAAGGAAAGAGGTCTCCCAGAAGTGAAGAGAGTGAGTAAGTTGAGAGAGAGAGAGAGGGAGAGAGAGAGAGGGTAGCTTAAGACGATTATTCAACCAGCACTAAGGAAACCCCCTACCCAGGAGGAAGGCAGGAGGAAGGCAGGAGAACTAAGGCATGGGAGAGCCATTGAGCAGTGCAAGATGCCCCAGAGCATGCATGCTCCCCAGGGGTTACAAAGTCTCAAATCAAAGAACATGTCAAGGCTTTCCACAAAAACCAGCTGTATCCCGTGTCCCACACCACCCTGATAGATCTTCCCAGAGGCAGCTACTGCCAACTCTTTTAGCTTCTGAGGTTTACCTCCATATTTATAAACACATGTTTCTGTTGCTATTTCTTGATTTTTCCACTTTAGACATTACATATTGAGTTCCTACTATTAGAAGATGAGGATTTAGTTCTCTGCTACCTCCCCGAAAAACTGGGTGTGCACGAGTAAACTGGAAACTGAGTGATCCATTTGAAAGGGAGACAGCTGCTACTTAGCAGGTTACCGCCAGGAATGCAGCTCCAGGTTGGCAGGATGTGTCAAAGTATGTTTATTTGTAAGTCACCAAAACACAGCTGAAAAATAGACTTAACCATGAAGCTCACACTAACAGTCCAGGGTAAGTCAAGCTTCAGGGTTGGTTTGATTTAGCAGAACACCTGTGTCATCAATGCTGATTTCCATGTGAGATGGCCGCCAACAGTCCCCGGGGTCCTCACCCATATCCAGACAGTGAAGGGTCATTTCTGGAAGCCTCCTTCTCAGTGGCCTCAGCAAACCTCTGTTAGTCTAGATTGGGTCGTGCGCCTGTAGTGGATACTGTGAAGCTCTGCTCAGTTCCCCTCTTCAGGGTGGATATAGCCAACTCTCAGATCCTGGGAATATTCTTGCAGTCAGTCTCAGGTTTCAGGAAACCACTTCCCCCAAGGTTTTACACCCCACCCTCCCCCAGGGTGCAGCCTGAAGCTAGCAACTGGCTGAGGAGCCTGGGCCCTGCACTTCAATTTGGACGAGTCTGAAGGGCCATCCCCATTCTCAAGCCCCTGGTGGGATCTGCTGAGGCCTTGGTTGCAACTACATTGCAGTTAGCTGATCCACTCTGTCCATGTCCTCCCTGTTGTCTTCAAGGCCCCACAGGTGTATGTCCTAAGAACACTGTTCAATAAACCTTGTGCATGCTACTCTCCATCGAGGATTCCATTTCCAGGGAACCCAATCTAAGACAGTGCTTGCTTCTGAATCAACAAAGGTGACAAGAGGTTCGACTATGCTGATGAATTGGGACTAATTTGCATGCCCTGTTACGGGACCAGGGGTCGGATCAGCCTCTCCCAAAGCACATGGGGCTGAGGCAGGAAAGATGGGGACTGGAACAAAACTTTGAATTGTTAATAAGAAAAGGAAGAGGGGCACCTGGGTGGCTCAGTTGGTCAAGCGACTGCCTTCGGCTTGGGTCATAGTCCTGGGATCAAGTCCCACATCAGGCTCCCCGCTCAGCGTGGAGCCTGCTTCTCCCTCTGACCCTCCTCCCCTCTCATGCTGTTTCTCTCTCTCTCTTTCTCAAATAAATAAATAAAATCTTAAAATAAGATAAAATAAATAAAAAAGGGAAGAATCATATTGGGGAGGAAACAATACAGATTTTTTTTTGATCTTTCAAGAGAGCCAGAAGCAGTTTATGTAAAAAAAAAAAAAAAAATCCCGGGGCTCCTGGGTGGCTCAGTCATTAGGCGTCTGCCTTCGGCTCAGGTCATGGTCCCAGGGTCCTGGGATTGAGTCCCACATCGGGTTCCCTGCTCCGCGGGAAGCCTGCTTCTCCCTCTCCCACTCCCCCTGCTTGTGTTCCCTCTCTCGCTGTCTCTCTGTCAAATAAATAAAATCTTAAAAAAAAAAAAAAATCTCATGATGTTTTCACATTGGAAACTAATTGAGATATTTTAATTTTTTTCTAAGTTTATTTTTTTAAAGATTTTATTTATTTATTTGAGAGAGAGAGCAGGAGTGAGGAGAGAAAAACAGGGCTTCCGGCTGAGCAGGGAGGCCGTACGCTAGGCTCGATCCTAGGACCCTGAGATCATGACCTGGGCTAAAGGTAGACGCTTAACCATCTGAGCCACCCAGGCGCCCCTAATTGAGATTTTTTTTTTTTTTAAAGATTTTATTTATTTATTTGACAGAGACAGACAGCGAGAGAGGGAACACAAGCAGGGGGAGTGGGAGAGGGAGAAGCAGGCTTCCCGCCAAGCATAGAGCCCGATGTGGGGCTCGATCCCAGGACCCTGGGATCAAGACCTGAGCCGAAGGCAGACACTTAATGTCTGAGCCACCCAGGCACCCCTAATTGAGATATTTTTAAATGCCATGAAGAGCCATCAAGACTTGGTCCAATACTGGCCCACATTTCAGCAGTTTGCCACCTTAGCCAGAAAGAACGCAGGTATAGTTTGTAGCTCGAGAGAGCAAAGCTCGGTCTGATAGCTATGTGAAAAGAAGATTTTAGCTCAACCTAGCAAACAGTTTCCTAATGAATTGAGCAATGTAAAAATGGAATGAAGCATCTCAGGAGGCAGTGAGTTCCTTAGCACCAAGCTTCATGTTTGAGTCTTCTTAGAATTTGAACTGTATGATCTTTGAGATCTTGTTCATTGATATCCATATAAAGTGCCCTGTCTTCACAAAATATCACTGATACACCCTTATTCTGATTTTAACAGCAAACAGCATTGGGATTACACCAGTAGTACTACTGAAACATGACTCAGTTTCCTTTTCCTGGGATACACTCCACTTGACTCATCACTTCTGGTTATCTACTTAAGTATCAAAGGGGAAAAGGTATCTTGTCTTAGATACAAAGATGCCCCTAGCAAATCCTTTGTAGATATCACATCATGATAACCTCTGTTGCTTAGAAATTAGCATTATATTCTAGCATGTCAGAGCCAGAAGCATCTCAAAGATCATGCCGTCCTGCCCCTTCATTCAACAGAAGACACGGAGAGGGGAAAGAACCTACCTTACACAGTAAAGACAGGACCAGGATCCAGATCTCTTTACCCTCAGAGCAGAGTTCTTCCCACTGCAACCCAAGCAGCCTATTTTTTGTCGTTAGGCTGAAATAGTTCCCTATCATCCAGCTATCCCAGAGTGACAGGACTTGTGGGCTAATGGACTTCAAGGTTCTAGGAGGTAGCCAGTCTCTGGCACCCATTCCTTTTAGCAGCCTAGAGTACCAAACCATTTATAGAGATAGTTTCTTTGATTAGGGGTGACTTGTTTTAAAAGTATTATGTTCACATGGTTCCAAATTCAGTGTTCTTTTCACAATCTCACTATGCCTTGAAAAATACCACGGTTCGTGGTAAGAACTTAGCCCCAAGGAGCAGGATGAAAGGTATGTTTGGCCTGGAGGGTAGCCTGAGCCACTGAACCAGGGCTCCTTAAATTCCCTAACAGGGCAGAGCCCGCAGAGGGACCGGCTGGCCCAAGCTGTAAAGAGAAGAGGGACTCAATGGGCCGATGACCACCTTGAAATAGGACTTGTCTCATCCTGCTCCTCCATGCCACACATCTCACCTGACACAAAGCCCGGCTGAATCTTCCTGTGAAATATGTCTCCTGCCGGTCCCTCCCTCTGTCCCCTCACAGCAAAAAAAAAAAAAAAAAAAAAAAACAAAAACTGGATCCGGATTTGAGTTACCTCACGCAGAGTTTATTGTCACAGGCTTTTAAATGACCTCCTCTGGGCATAGAAATAGCCGTAACTTAAATGAACATGTATGACACCTGGTTTTCATTTATAGCTTGTGTGTAAATTATGCTGGCCTTTTTAAAAGCCTAGCTATTTACCCTTCAACTCCGCGTAGTGGAAAAATAAGTGCCACACAAAGACTTGCTCCAGCTCAGGAACAAGGCCAGTCACCAGAAAGAAGAAGCTTGCTCAGAAAATGGATAAACAAGTTGCATTATATTTATTTATACACTAGTATACAACTCATTAATAAAAAGAAGTGAGCAGCCAGCAACCCAGATAAATCTCAAAACTACCACGTTGAGTGAAAGAAGTCAGACACAAGAGAGTACCTGTGGTATGATTTCATCCATATGAAGTTCAAGAACAGACAAAATCCTCTCTTGGGAATATAATTTGGGATAAGGGTTTTCTCTGATAGGGTACTGGAAGGGGTACAGGGGAACATGACAGCTGTACTTTTTAACTTGATTGGGCTATCAGTTATACACATGTATACCATTGTCAAAACTCACCAACTGTATGCTTAACATCTGCACATTTTACTGTATGTAATTATTTCTCAACTTAAGCGAGCAAGCGAGACAAACCCACCTGCTCAGGCTGTTGTGGAAAGAAGAACCCGGACGTCCGGTGAAAAACAGTGGCTTCCTAGGAGGCCCCAGCCCTCTCTCAGCTTCTCACTAAAGAACATCTGAAGAACAGGGGAAATTAGGAATCTCCCAACACCATGCAAAATCTGACAGGAATGCAATGCGAGAGTCTTGGCATCATCTCTTCTCTTTTAAAGTGCATGTTGCAGCTGGATTAAGAAAATCTGACGCAATCTGAGCTTGTATCCTACCACTTCCATTGCCTGAGCAGATGCCTGAGAAAAGGTATGAAGCCCCTTCACCCCTCCCACACCACCTGTCCTCTCTCTGTCACTCGGGGGACATCCAGTCCTTTGGGAACAGATCTGAGGCAGCCCAAACACCTTTGCTCAGCATCCACAGCTACTGCCAGGAACCTCCTCTGCCAGCTCGCTTGCTGTTTAATTTAACTTTCATTTGTTTCAGAGTTAATACAATACATGGACAGAGGTTTTTTTTTTAATTTTATTTTACTATGTGATGTTAATCACCATACATTACATCATTAGTTTTGGATGTAGTGTTCCATGATGCATTGTTTGCATATAACACCCAGTGCTCCATGCAGTACGTGCCCTCCTTAATACCCATCACCGGGCTAACTCATCCCTCCACCCCCCGGAAACCTCAGTTTGTTTCTCAGCGTCCATAGTCTCTCATGGTTCGATGAACAAAGTTTTTAACGCCAGATAGGACTACAGAGCTCTTACCCAGACAGGGGCTTATGCCACCCTTCCCACCTCACCCCCCCTTCTCCCCAGACAGTGATTCCGGTTCTTTTAGCTCTTGCCTCTGAGGTGTTTGCCTCCTTTTACATAACTAATATGGTTATAGTACTCTTTAGCTTTTTTTAAAATTTGAGACATTAACTGTTACCATTAACTATTTTTTTATTAAACTTCTTTTAAGATTTTTATTTATTTGAGAAAGGGAGAGAAAACACGAGCAGGGGGAGGGACAGAGGGAGGGGCAGAGGGAGAAGTAGGCTCCCCACGGAGCAGGGAGCCTGACTTGGGGGGGGGGCGGGCAGGGGCTGGCTCTCAGGGACCCTGGGATCATGACCTGAGCCGAAGGCAGATGAGCCACCCAGGTGCCCCTACCACTAACTAGTGACTTCCTACCCTGAAAAAGAGGAATTTCCTTCTCTTCCTCCCTCACTCCCGCCCAGCTTTGACTACCCCTCCTTTCAGTCCCGGTTATTTATGTTAGTGTGACTTCATGTTTGCAGATGAGCTCTGTAGCTGTATTTCTCATACAACTTTTTATTTTTCCTCGAGTTAAGAATTACCTCTTTCCACAGCAGCACCAGATCCAAGATGGCGGCCAGCAGGAGGCTGATGAAGGAGCTTGAAGAAATCCGCAAATGTGGAATGAAAAACTTCCGTAACATCCAGGTTGATGAAGCTAATTTATTGACTTGGCAAGGGCTTATTGTTCCTGACAACCCTCCATATGATAAGGGGGCCTTCAGAATCGAAATCAACTTTCCAGCAGAGTACCCATTCAAACCACCGAAGATCACATTTAAAACAAAGATCTATCACCCGAACATCGATGAAAAGGGGCAGGTCTGTCTGCCAGTAATTAGTGCTGAAAACTGGAAGCCAGCAACCAAAACCGACCAAGTAATCCAGTCCCTCATAGCACTGGTGAACGACCCCCAGCCCGAGCACCCACTTCGGGCTGACCTAGCTGAAGAATACTCTAAGGACCGTAAAAAATTCTGTAAGAATGCTGAAGAGTTTACAAAGAAATACGGGGAGAAGCGACCTGTGGACTAAACTCTGCCGCGACCGATTCCAGCGAGTGTGAGCGGAGACCCCGCAAAGCAGGACTCTGTGGAAAATTGACATGTGCGGCTGCCTGGCGTTTGCTTGTGGCAGTTACTAACTTTCTACAGTTTTCTTAATCAAAAGCGGTCTAGGTAACCTGTAAAGAAAGGATTAAAAATTTAAGATGTTCTAAAAAAAAAAAAAAGAATTACCTCTTTCCATCGTTTTCATTTCTCAATCAGAGCTGTAAAATGACCTCTCAGTGTGGTTACATGGGAGGTAATCCGCATTTTTATTTTCCAGCATCCGTTCTGGAGCCCTCTAACCTCTTGCTCCATTCATACTAGGTTGCTCTCCAGGCCTGCTGTACAGCTACTCTTGTGGGACGGTATTCCCCAGTAGCTTCCTGGGAAAGGGTGCGTGGAGGGTTACTAGTCTGAGATCTTGAATGTTTGAAAACATTTGTAGTCTTCTCTCATCCTGAGTGATCGTTTGGCTATGTGTTAAGTTCTCAGAGGAGGATCCTTTTCCTCAGAAGGCATCTGTTGTTCACTGTCTTCTAGTTTCCCATGTTCTCTTGAGAAGTCTCATGCCATTTGACTTTTGATCCTTTCATTATGACTTTTTTTTGCCTCTTAGGACACCTTTAGGATTTCTGGTTTTCTGAAATCTCATTACAATGTGACGTGGTGGGCCATTTCAATCAGGAAATTCAAAGGATCTGTGTTGTACTATTGCTTGATAAGTTCATCCTTTATAGCTGTAGGTACTGAAAAGACTGACATTTGAGGGTCTCTCAGTGGAAGCGGCAGCTCGTTTCCTGATCACCATGGCATGATGCCCATTAGCCTTTAAGACCTACCGGTGCACACAGTTTCCACTCACCTTTTTAGTGCCTCTCTTGTAAGTATGAATGAATATTCAAGAATGATTGGATACTGGGGAAAGACTCTAACACAAGAGCCAAAAAGCTGAGTTAGTAAAAAGGAATTTGGAGAAAATGAAAACAATTCAGATAGGAGAATAAAACTTTATCTCTTCAAAGATAGAAAAGATGTTATATCAGGACGCCTGGGTGGCTGAGTGGGTGGAGCATACGACTGTTGATCTCAGGGTTGTGAGCTCCAGTGCTATGTTGGGTGTAGAGATTATTTAAAAATAAAAATCTTGGGGCGCCTGGGTGGCTCAGTCATTAAGTGCCTGCCTTCGGCTCAGGTCGTGATCCCAGGGTCCTAGAATCGAGCCCAGCATCGGGCTCCCTGCTCCGTGGGAAGCCTGCTTCTCCCTCTCCCACTCCCCCTGCTTGTGTTCCCTCTCTTGCCGTGTCTCTCTCTGTCAAATAAATAAAATGTTTAAAAAAAAAAAATCTTGAGGGTGCTTGGGTGTCTCAGTTGAGCGTCGGACTCCTGATTTTGGCTCAGGTCATAATCTCAGGGTTATGGGATCTAGCCCCAGGATGGCTCTGCACTCAGCAGGGAGTCTGAGATTTTTCTCCCTCTCCCTCAGCCGCCCCCCAGCACCCCCCACTCTCTCTCTCAAATAAAATAAATAAATCTTTAAGTTAAAAAATAAATCTTAAAAAAAGGAAAAGATGTTACATCAGTGAAATAAAAACAGGATGCTATGAAAAATGAACAATTATAAAGAACAAGAGAAAGCCCTTGGAAATTAGAAATGTAGCTAAGAAAAAATAAATCTGCTTATTTTAGATATTTTCTCTTAAATCAGTACTTTCCCCTGAAAAGAATTCTCCAATCTCCTGCCTTTGGAGATTAGTTAGTAGCCTTCTGGAAGGGGAATTGGAAGGGTATCTCTCCATTTGGGATGTAGACTTCCACTAATTCCCTCCATTTTATTCTTCTTTCTTGAATTCTGATTAATTTAATATTGGACCACCTGGGCTATCCTTTAATTGTATTTTTCCTTCAGTATTTCTTGATCTTTTTGTTCTGCTTTCTGGGAAAATTTCCTCAACTTTATTTTTTTTTAAGATTTTATTTATTTGTGGGGAGCCTGGGTGGCTCAGATGGTTAAGCATCTGCCTTCGGCTCAGGTCATGATCCCACGGGTCCTGGGATTGAGCCCCACATTGGGCTCCTGGTTCAGCGGGGAGCCTGCTTCTCCCTCTCCCTCTGCCTCTCCCCCTGCCCATGCTCTCTCTCTCTCTCTGTATCTCTGTGTCTCAAATGAATAAATACAATCTTAAAAAAAAAGATTTTATTTATTTGAGAGAGAGAGAGAAAGCAAGAGCACAAGTCGGGGGAGAGGCAGACTCCCTACTAAACAGGGAGCCCAACGTGGGGTCTGATCCCAGGACCTGGGGATCTTGACCTGAGGTGAAGGCAGACGCTTAACTGGCTGAGCCACCCAGGTGCCCCTTCCCAACCTTACTTTTAAATCCTTTGAAGGATTTGGGAGGGGATGGCAAGAAGCATATGAATTAAATCCATCACTATTATCAAATTACAGAGCATTTCTGTTACTTCAAAAGAAACCTCATACTCATTAGCGCCCACTCCCCATTACTCCCAGCCCTTGGCAACCACTAACCTACTTTCTGCCTCTATGGAGTTGCCTATTTTATACATTTCACATAAATGGAATCATACGTCGCCTTCATGTTTGGCTTTTTTCATTTAGCATAATATTTTTAAGGTTCGTCCATGTTGTAGCATCTATCAGTACCACATTCCTTCTTATGGCTGAAAAAAAATTCCATTGTATGGATATGCCACATTTTGTTTACCCAGTCATTGGTTTATGGACATTTGCATTGTTTACAATTTATACCTATTATGCATAATGCTACCATAAACATTCATGTGCACATTTTGTGTGGACATATATTTTCATTATCCTGGGTATATAGCTAGGAATGAAATTGCTGGCTTTGTTTAACTTTTTGAGGAACTGCCAAGCTGTTTTCCAGAGCAGCCGTACCATTTTACATTCCCACCAGCAACGCACAAAGTTTCCAATTCTTCTACATCCTCACCAACACTTGTTGTCCATCATTTTTATCATAGCCATCCTAGTGGGTGTGAAGTGGTATCTCACTGAGGTTTTGGTTTGCATTTCCCAATGCCTAATGATATTGAGCTCCTTTCATGTGCTTATTGGTCATTTGTATACCTTCTTTGGAGAAATGTCGTTCAAATTTTTTGTTCATTTGTAATTGGGTTGTCTTTTTGTTGTTGAATTCTAATAGTTCTGTATATGTTCTGAACACAAGTCCCTTATTAGATATATGATTTCCAGATATTTTCTTCCATCCCACACGTTGTCTTTTTACCTTCTTCATGGTGTCATTTGAAACCCAAAGTTTTAAAATTTTGATTAGCCAAATTTATCTTTCATTTTCCTTTGGTGTGTTGTGCTTTTGGTGTCACATCTAAGAAAGCTTTACCTAATCCAAGGTCATGAAGATGAACTCCTTTCTTTTCTTTGGCATCTTACGGTTTTAGCTCTAATACTGAAGTCTATGATCCATTGTGAGTTAATTTTTGTATATCCTGTGAGGTACAGGTTCAACTTCATTCTTTTGCGTGTGGATGTATAATATTCCCAGCACCATTTGTTTAAAAGACTACTCTTTTCACATTGAATTGTCTTGGCACCCTTAGGTTTTCAACCTTATCATTACTTGGAAACTGACTGGCTGAAGATTTTTTGAAAGATAATACCTAATTTAGGAAAGGGTAAGGGGAAAATCTTACATGGTGCTAATGGGAATATGAAAGAAGTACAGCCTCTTGAAGGGCAATTTGCCATGCACATCCAAATTTGAAACATATATACTTTGATTCAGGAATCGCACTTCTAGGAATTTATTTTCAGGAGCTAATTGCACAAAGCTGTTAAACATAGTGGTGAACAACTGGAAGTAACCTAAATGTCGATGAGTAGGAGACCAGGTGAATAAATTATGCTACATCCATACAGTGAAATATGATGCAGACTTTAAAAATGATGGAGACCTACAGAGAAATAAACAAATAAATAAAACAATGGAGACCTATATTTATTGACTTGGAGCAATCTATTGCTAAGAGAAAAAGGAAAGCATGTCACAAAGCACCATTTATAGTCGGATTGCACTTATATAATATTATATATTTTACACATGCATCTACATTCATAGAGATAACTCAGAAAATAGTCACAAAAATGTTAACAGTGGTGGCCACTAGGTGATGGGATTTTGGCTGGCTTTTATTTTTTTCTTTATACTTTTTTGCATTGCATGAATTTGCTACATGAATATGTATTGTCTTTATATTCAGAAAAAGAAAAGCTATTTTCATTTTGTAGAAGAATGTCCTCAAGGAATATATATTGTAGATGACTATTCAATGACATGGAAATATGTTCATAATATATTGTTAACGAAAAAAAGCAGGTTACAGTATCATTCCGCTTATGAAAAAAAATTTTAATGTAATATATACAGTATTTCCTAGGTACTATGATACTTTTTTTCGCTACTTGCTATTTCTGAAATAAGGATGTCTTTTATAATCTATATGAATATTTAATGTAGTGGGCTCTCCCCTCCCTGCCCCCCTGAAAAGCTGTTATTAATGAGACGATGCTTCTGGCAACCTGAGACTTGAGAAAGTGTCATATGTGGGTAGAGAAAAGACTGGAGGAATAGACACCAAAACATGAGCTGTACTTAGCCCTGAATTGAGATTTTTATTTTCTTCTTTCATTAAGTATATTTTCCAAGTTTTCTATAGTACATGCATAGATAAACATTAAAAAAAAATCACCCAGGAACCTGCTTTCAAGGAAGAAGTAGAGTGTGAGGGTACCGGGATTTCTGGCCTTTACCAAAATAAGAACCTAACAAATTGGGGAGCACATAAATTCCCTGAGTAGTGTCCGAGTCTAGAGTGAGGGAGGAGTGGCTTGCATGCCCACTGAGGGGCCCTGGGCCAGGCAGGGGCTGGCAAAGCAAGCTTGAGAACAGATGGAAAGTTCGGTCAACAGGAGCAGGACTCGGAGATTCAGTCTTAGTACTGTGTGGACAAGACAAGGAAATCCTTGTGAGGTAGGAGAGGGTCCAGATGGTGGGGACGATGGCTAATTATGGAGGAGAGGGATGCTCAACATTGTGGGGCCACTCAGATATATTCCAGACTAGCTCAGGAACACATTCCCAATTCCTCAAGGGAAACCATGGACTGAGTGAAACTGAAAATGAGCCTGCCCCTTTTGAGAGTGAAAACATATATTGATTTTGGGTGAGCCCTTCTCTCAGGCAGAGGGGCACGGTCCCTACAGGAGATGAAGGACATGGAGTGGAGGTGAAGGACTGATGGCCACAGCAGAACTTCTATAGCCTCGAGGAAGCCTGTGAACTCTGGGCCTCTGCTTAGGGTAAGGGAGGGACTCGGGCTTTTGGTGACTGTGCCCGGGGCACAGAGGAGAATGCCAGGCACTGTGCCAGGCAGGAGCTTCACTCACATGACCATGTCTAATCTTTGCAACAGTCCCCAGACAAGCAGCCTCAGGCTCAGAGAGGTTATGTGGTTCGTCCAAAAGCACACAGCCAATAAGTAATGGAACAGAATTCCTAACTCAATAGAGTCCCTCTCTGAAAAGGGAAAAACATTGAGCAGAATTTATACTCATGATAAATATGAATATTGTTTTTTTACAAAAAAATACACAGGTGGACAAAAGGTGCAAGAATATATGCCTTAATGGTGGCTAAGTCTCATTGGTAGGAATTTAATTTTTAAATTTTATTTTATTTTCTCGGTTTTGGTGTTTTGCTTTTTTTTTTTTTTTTACTTTCCACCTCCTCCATGATGAGCACGTAAATCTTCTTAAAGCAGAGAAAACAAAAAAAATTTTCAGAAGCAGTTGTGAGGACTAGTGGATCAAAGTAATTGGAGTGAATTACAGTGAGACCTTAATGACAGAGAAATCCAGGTTCTTACTGGTTATGTGAGTTCCACTTGGCTTCACTGAACCTGTTTCCTAAACAATAAAAGGGGATTATAATCTTGTCCCAGAGAGCTGTTGCCAGGATTAACTGAGATGCAGTGTACATGAAAGTCCCAAGCAAAGTACTTGGCATAAGGATGATGTTTAATAAACATTAAACTTGACTAGTCATAGCTCTTCATGCTGCACCAGGAAGGCTTAGCACCTACAGCTGTTTCAGAGAGCAGAAAGGAATCTGGTTTCCTTGTCAGAGGCCCCTTACTAGACCTGCAGCTGTCTACACACCTGACACTCTCTCCTCCCCTGTTTTTACCATCTGGAGACTAATAGGATCTCATTCCTTACCCCATTTTCACCTATTTGCTTCTCTTTCTCCCTTTGTCTCAACAATCGCAGCTGCTTAGACAGTATCTTTGAATACATGTGACATTATTTTCAACATAACACACGTTTGCAGAGCACCTGTGTCCTAAAGATGGCCCCAGGCTTCTACTCTCCATTCATATCCTCAGAAATATTTGTATGAGCTCACAGTCTAGTTGAGAATTTAGATCCTTCAACTCCCATTTGTTGTCAAACTGCTGTAACAGGTACCCACATATGTTGTAGAAACCCAAAAGGCAGATTTCCCAGTGTATGCACATATGCATGGGAGAGGAAGGGAAGAATGGAAGTATTTAGTATTTAAAGAACAATGATCTCCTCACCCTCTATTATGCATCAGCTTCATATACTGTCTTTACTAAAGAGAAAATGTGCCCATTCTGCTAAACTGGTTGCAGAGTCAGTTAAACCAATGCCTGAGTGGGGCTGTTTCCTCTCACCTTCAGATTTATTAAATTCTGTTCACAGCCACAGAGTTTGTGGAAGGCTCGGGTCATCTGATGATGCTGCTGAGGCAGTGGGGTGGAGAGCAGGTCCAAGGAGTTACAAATTAGCTCAGAGTGTTCTCGGACATTTTGGAGCTTTTTGGAATACACACACATTCTGGTTCACAGGCAGCTTTAAGACTCAAAGGAGTGCCCAAATCGGGCATTATTTTATATATATATATATATATATATATATATATATATATATATATGCAGACATTAACATTAATGGGAGTAAAAAGAGATTCGCCCATAGTTCAGACTCCCTAAGAAACAAAGTGTTTTTTACTTTTCCTTAATCTCTTCCAGCCCTTGTTCAAATCCAGAAATCTCTGGACATAATTGTGGATTAGATACAATGATATATTCTACTTTTTCACACCCAGATGCACTTAAGTACAGCAACATTCAAAACCAGGGCACTATGACAACAGCCCCTTCAGGCCTGTGGACTGACAGTCCAGTGGAAGACGTTGGCAGGGCACTGAGACACACCCTGTTCTGCCTGTGTTATTTATGCCTCTGGCAGTGAAGCCCCTGACAAAGAAGCATGTCACTGGAACACATGCTCTTTGTTCACAGAGGTGCATACCAGCACCGGCTGTGTCAGAAGGGACAGTACCGGGCTTGTAGTCTCTCCTCCTTTGGCTCTTTTGCTTTCGTTTTATTTGCTTGCACATTGTGGCTATGTTTATTAATTACTTTGTAGCTTAATCTTATAAAACAGACATTTATCCTGTGAGCTATGTATCATGGCGAAAGAGTCCTTCATACCCTCGGGTTGGTTATAGAAAGAGGACAGAATCTCATGATTTGCCCCTTTTCTTCCTAAGGATCAATACCACCTCCCCCACCAGCCACCAGGCTACCACTTTGTCTAGCACAGAGCTACCATGTTCCAGGCTCCTTCAGCATCTCTCCTTTACCTGCAAGATGGCACCTGCGTGCTCTGTTTGGTATTAAAGGCCCTCTACAATTGCTCTCAATCTACTGTACCAAAGCAGGCCTCAGGCTATGACTGCATTCTAGTTAGACTGATGGTGTAGCAGACAAGATGGCAGGCTTTAGAGTCAGACCCATCTGGGTTTTAGTTTTAGCTCCACCTCTTGTTGGCCATGCAGCTTAAGGACCCTGTGCTTCAGATCCTCATCTGTAAAATGAATAAAGTACAATCTACTTCACAGGGTTGTCTGAAGATTAAATGAGAAAACATATTCAAACCCTAAAAGCGGATGGCTCAGTAATTGCCCCTTAGCTCATGTAACTGATTTGCTAGTTTTTCATAAAAGCGTTTATCTCATGGCCTTGTGGATCTCATAACCTTATATTTACAGACCTCCTGTGACATCGTGAAGACCACTTTATTCACCATTTTCCCATCACATTGATGTAGGCTAAGACTAACATTTTATCTTTTTAAAGATTTTATTTATTTGAGAGAGAGAATGAGAGCCAGAGAGCACGAGAGGCAAGAGGGTCAGAGGGAGAAGCAGACTCCCTGCTGAGCAGGGAGCCCGATGTGGGACTTGATCCCAGGACTCCAGGATCATGACCTGAGCCGAAGGCAGCTGCCTAACCAACTGAGCCACCCAGGCGCCCAAGACTAACATTTTAAATACAAGACTCGAGAAACAACGTCAAGTTTTTGCCTTTTCCCAAAATGCTTCTAAAACTTTCTTTTGCTTTGAAATTTTAACTGGATATTTAAAAAATTGATATAGACGGTTTTGTTTGCCACTAAATGAACTCAGGTAAAATGGGGAGTCTTTCTTCGCCTCAAGAAAACCTTAGGTTATTGCATACAATTGTGCAGTTTTTCTCTATTCATAAGTTGTTCTCAATCTTTGGAGCCTCTATGAAGATGGCATCTGATTTGACACATGACATACTTACTTATTTTAAGCTTAATACACCCTTACGTGACTCCCCGGAGGTTGGCAAACTTAGGGCTCTAACCCTGGCTCTCAGAGTGGTTGTTCTCCGAGCCAGACCATTACAACGGCTACCTGCCAAGCTTCGCCGAAACAGAGCCCACAGATAATTTACACACCTCACAGGGGTGCCCCGAGGAATAAATGAGATAAAAGTCTGCGGGAAAACTGTAAAACTCCGAGATCCCATTAGAAATGCTAATTGCTGCCTTGCTAGCCTATATTTAAATGTTAGGAAAAAACCCACGGAGATTCTCTTAAGCTCGGGGACACTCGGCCCCTCTGTGGCTCCCGTGGGCGGCCGGGGTTGTCCGGTGCCCGCAGGCCGCGAAGGCCGACTCCGCCCGGTGCCACGCGGTACGACGCGGGCCGGCAGCGATTCCGCCCCCGACGGGGGGTCCTCGCAGCACTGCCCTCCCCGGCCCGGCCATGGAGCGCGGAGTTCGGGTTGTTGGCCTCGAACTGCGTGAGGGAGCGAAAGGCGACCCCCAGTCCCGCGCTCCCCTCACGTCTCCCGACTTAGCGGGCGTCGGGCTGGCTTGGTCGAGCCTCCGAGAACGGACTTGGCCTTACGGCTCCCCGCAGCCCTCCGAGCAAACGTCCGAGCGCGGGCCGGTGACCCGCCTCCAAGCGCGGCGAGGTGGGGCCCGGGGGTCTCGGCTCGGCAGCGGGCGGGGAAGCCCCCCGAGCAAGGTCTTACATCAGCTACCCCACGTGCAGTCAGAGGGAGGGAGGAAGTCGCTCCAGTCCCCCGGGCTGCGCCTTTACCCCCGCCCCCCCTCCGGCCTCCGCCCCTCCCGCCGCGCGTCTCCCCGCCCCGTCCTTGGTGCAGCCGCGGCCGCCGAGCCGAGCAGCGCCGCGCGGGGCCGAGTCGAGCCGAGCAGCCGCCCGCGCCGCGTCGCCGGTTTAAGCGCAGTGCGGGGCCGCGGCCGGGGGCGGCGGTAGTGAGACCAGCGCTGCGCTCCAGCCCCCTTTTCCCTCCATGGTTTCTCTCCGCTCCCGTGAGTAACTTGGCTCCGGGGGGCTCCGCTCGCCAGCCCGCACGCCGCCAGCCGCCTGCGACCGCGCCGCCGGCCTCCACCGCCAGCAGACCCCTTCCGACGGCCCTCGCTGCGCAGGCCGGGACGCCTCTCCCCCCTCCGCCCCCGCCGCGGAAAGTTAAGTTTGAAGAGGGGGGAAGAGGGAAACATGGACATGAAGAGGAGGATCCACCTGGAGCTGAGGAACCGGACCCCGGCAGCTGTAAGTAGAACCCCCGTCGGGCGCCCTCTACCCCCAGTACCCCCACCCCCCCGATGACTTGCATGTAATGGTGGCCACCTGCGGGGCCCGGGCCGCGGGTTCGCCGGCCCCGGCTCGGAGAAGGGCGCAGCTCGCGGGCTCGGACGGGGAAGGCAGGCGGGCGGGCGGGCGGGCGGGCGTGGAGGGGGGGAGCGAGCGCGCGGGGATTAACTCTTTGGCGTCCGAGGGCCCCCGCGGCCGTCTGGGGAAGGCGGTGGGGTGGGGGAAAGCAAACTTTGAGCTCCTCGCCGGCCGGGGTCCTCTTTCGGAGGAGCGCGTGTGCATGTGGCCGGCGGCGAGGGAGGGAGGAGGGGGTTGTGTAACGCTGGGAGCCATGTTTGCAGCCTCTTGAGATGCGCGGCCGGGCGGAGGCCGGGGCCTGCCGAGGAGCCGCGCGGCCAGCCGGGGCCCGGCCCGCCGGGGCTCCGCGCGCCCCGGGCCGGCCGCGGAAGGGGCTCGGGCGGGGCGGGGACTCCTCCAGTCGGGCCTCGCGGTTGGCGCCGGCGGGGCCGAGGGCAGGGGCCGTGGGGTGAGGAGGCGGCTGTCGGCCTCCGAGGGGGGCGAGGAGCCCCCTCGCGCGCCGGGGGGCTTGGGCGGGCGCGGCCTGGCGCGCGGAGCGGGGGAGGGGCGAGCCGGGCCGCGGAGGTGGCGCAACCGCCGCCCCTCCCGAAGCCAAGTTTGAAAAAAGGACGCGGTTCCCGCCAATTTTTCAAGCCTAAAAATAAAACTTTTTCCCCCATTTCTCTCGTTCCCCTTTCGTCCTCCGGGCCTTTCCCACTCCCGGCCTCTCAAGGCGCGCCCCGGTCGGCCCAGGCCAGCCGTTGTGGCGGCGGCGGCTTCGCCTTTCCTCCGCGCCGTGGCGGCGGAGCCCGGGGCCCCTGCCCGGAGTCTGGCCCCTCGGTGTGGGCGGGCTGCGGCTCCTCGCGCCAGCCGGGGCGCGCCACGGTCCGACACAGCGCCATGTTGGCGGGCGCTCGTCTCCCTCCGCCGCGTATGCCGGCCTGTGGGTTCGGGCCACTGCTGCCGGGCCGAGCCCGTGGCTTGTTTTGCGCCCGCCTCGCCGGGGCTCGGCTGGCATTGGCGGGAGCCGCGCGCTGCGGCCGCCGCGGACTCCTCCGGCTCGATTCCTCTTCGGGAGCGCCGCCGTCCCCCTCCCCCCTTCTTAAAAGGGCAACGCCAGGCGGCCGCCTCCGCCCGGGCCAGGCGCCGGGGGTACGGGCGGGCCTCGGCTGGGCTCCCGGGCCGCGCGGTCTCGGCGGCCTCTGCCCCCGCACGTGCTCCAGGGAGGCCGTCACTCGCCGCGGCGGCTGCGTGAGCGGCGGGCGGGCCTTTGAGAATCGCCTCTTTCTTCTCCATCCCTACCCTCTGTGCTGCCGGGCGCGGGGCCATGTTCCCCGGCGCCCGCGCAGGGTGGCCGCGCCTCCGCCAGACCCGGGCCTCGGGTGAGTGGCGTTCCCTCACCGTGGGGAAGCCCAGGGGAAGCCCTCTCACCCTGCCCCAGTCGAGCGATGGGCGCGCTTCGTGCAGTCAGGTAGCTGTGGGTAACAAGTTGCCAACTTGTGGAAATTCATCCACCTGCGTTCTCCTGGTGTCCCCACAAATGGGGTACGGGGAGAAGCGCCCCGCGCATCCCTGGAGGACCGGAGGGGTGGGTGTCTCCACTTGGTCCCCTGGGTTTTCAGGTTGAGGTTCGACCACAGCAGTCCCATCCGTCCACAGTCAGACATTTTGTGTCGGCCACGTGCTAGTGTATTGAATGGTTAAGCCTTTTCGCACCCTAAAACTTGAAGAGTTGTGTTCTCATTTTGAGGAGTTGTTAACTTCAGACCTTTGCATTATTGCTGCGTAGCTGCAAGTCAATAGAATGTGGAGTAAATTTAGCCAAAATTTCCAAAAGTATGCACGTGGATCTTCAAGGCGCTTTAAAATCTAAAATTTCAATTCTTTGTGCGAAAACTAAAGTACTTTAAAGTAGTCGGTAAGAGCAATGTTGCTCCCTCTGGGAAGCACAACTGGGCTGATGTTCTCACTATATGGAATTTTTTCACATATGCAGTAACCAGGATATTTTCGGAAATACTTAAATAAAATAGGAGCAGGTGTTAACTTTTCAAGTAAAATCAACTTAGGTCTTACGCTCTTGCCAAAGACAGGTCAGTCATGTGATTGTTTCATGAACGTTAAATTAAAAGTCAGTTTTCAGTTGCACTATCAGGCGACTAGTGGCTACTGTTACTGGACAGCACTAGCCTACAGCAATCCACTGGTTTATTAAATAAATATTTGAGTACCAGCAGTTATGGCAGGGTCTGGAAAAGCAGGGTGAACTAGACAGCAATCCCTTCCATCCTGGAGCCTAAGAACCCGGTGGTATCTATTGTACTGGTGCAATTTAGAGGCTTTGGTTGCGTGCTGGAAGCCTGCTAAGGTTGGTGGATAGGTGAAGAAAGGCTCCCCTGGGAACCCTGAGGAGGAGACTGAGACAGCAAGAGTTAGGTTTTTTGGTTTTTTTTTTTTTTAAGATTTTATTTATTTGACAGAGAGGGAACACAAGCAGGGGGAGTGGGAGAGGGAGAAGCAGGCCTCCCGCTGAGCAGCGAGCCCCGATGCTGCGGGCCTCGAACCCGGGACCCTGGGATCATGACTTGAGCCAAAGGCAGATGCTTACCGACTGAGCCACCCAGGCGCCCCAAGAGTTAGGTTCTTAAGAGAGGAAAGCTCTGATCTTAAATTGAAGGCTTTCCAGGGAAAAAATGCTGTAGGTTTTGAAGGACATTCTTAAAAAGCTAAATATTTTGCACAAAAGAATCATCCTTGAGGCAAATGAAAAGTTGTTGGAAGAGGACTCCTTTAAAACCAAACTCAGTCACATGGCTCCTTATGTTTGTGGGGCCAGCTGTTAGAGAGTAGGCTTGGCCTCTGGGATCCTGCAGACTTGTCATTTGGGAAAAGAAAACCTTTTTTTCGGATTTAGAGTATGGACAGGAGGCTCTTAAATGCGTACATGCATTCCATGATTGACTTAATGCCATCAAGTGAGAACTAAGTGTTGGAGGAGGGTAGAGGTTCACAAATGTTTTTTGTAAATTTTTTTTTTTTAAGACCAGATGGGCTTTTATTGTGTGTGTGGCTTTTTTGTTTTTATTTTGAGGTGTGAAGATGACCCTGGTAACACTTTTACCTTCTTGTGTTCCTTGGCCAGTGTATGCGAGACCAAGATAATAGGTTCAGTTCACCTATTACTATATTTTTATTCCTTATAAACGCAAGTATGCACATTTAAGAGGGGACTTGCAAAGAAATGTGTATTTCAGGCTTTTTTCTAAGACCAAAACAGCTCTTAATATCAGGTGTGTTCTCATAGTGGAAAATGCCTAAGATGGCATTTAAAAATCTACATAAAGAATGGAGATCACCATTTTAGAATATAGGCAAGAATAAATATTTTATACAAAATATTGTGTTGTCAGTTCACTGAGAACAAATTGTGTAGTGCTAGAACACACCACATACATCACAGAAATTGGTGGTATTTTCAGATTTTGAAATGAGACACTGATAGGGGCTAGTGAGATATAATTTAGTTACATTCCAAAATGGAAAAAAATAGCTGTTCTTTATGTGAGGCTCTCATCCTTCCATTGCACCAAATATGGCACTCTGTTATGAGCACCGTATTAACTATGCGTCCAGGGACAGCCAGCTTTGATGGTAGCTGTTTGAGTTTTTCATTCATTTAGAAAGCCAGGCAGTTCCTATGGTTCAGTGGATGCCTCTGTGGGACTCTGGTGGGCTGTGTGCGAGACTAGGCACTCCTCCCCTATAAATAAGAGTAGTCTTAGGAGACACTTTTCAGTTTCCTCTACTTTATACCTTTTAAAATTTTTTCCTCAACTTTTGTCATCTTGTGTCTATTAATGTAATTTTTAGCATAATGGGATATTCTAATTGCATAGCAACTAATTGGTTTTTTCATTTTTTAAGTATTATATCTAAATTGAAGGAAAAAATAGGTACAGGTAAGCCAAAAATAGTATATGTAGATAAACAAAAATAAAATAGGATTGGGTGGGTGGGTGATTTCTACCATCTAGACATTGGGGTATATAGTATATTTATATATTTAATTTTCTCCAAATTCAAATTTTATTAATGCATATGTTTATATAAATACAGTAAACTTTATCTCTCTGTGTCACTATTGTTTTGCAGTCTGGTTGTTAATGTCTGCATAGATCATAATTTATAGGGGTGGTTAGAAGGCTTTTTGCCATTTTAAATAGTACTGAAATGACCATCTTGTGATGTGAACCTGTCTTCTGTCAAATTGTTTAGAATGGTTGCTTTCTTTACCTACCCACCAATAGGATGTGGGTGTTTCCTTCTTTAATGCTGATAGTCCTGTCACCTAAATACAGTTGAGAACCATTAATATAAATTTGTTCTGTCATTTTGAAAACATTATTTTAAAATAGTGGTAAGGTGGAAGGTTTGAACATCCGTTAACTCAGAAGAATGAAAGTTGACAAAGATGGCAGGAGTTGCTTTTTCTGCATTTTTGGATTATTTCACTTAACTGCAATAACCATGTATTACTTTTCTAATTTAACTAAAGGAATTGATAATTCAAAATGATCTATAATTCCTCCATAAATTTCCCCCTCTAACAATTATAACCATTCTAATTGGGAAAATCACCCAACCAGTTCCAAACCAGTTAGGTAAAATTGATTTGAGTAGCCAGGGGAGTGGAAGGTGAGAGCAAGTTGGAGAGGATCAAAGGAAAATTGCTTGATTTTGTCTGTGGCTCTTAGCACCAATCCCCATAACTTGACTACAGTATACATTTCAGATTTTTTGGTTAAAAAGTAGTAGAAAATAGTATTGCTTTTCTGATAGTTGCAGAAAACAAAAACAAGAGTTAAATAGGAAATAATGTGATTTTTAGTTTTTAAGTATTTACCTTGAATTCATATTTGAAAAAAAATCTGGTTTAATTGGAAAATGAAGGATGAAGAGTAAATTTGGTCTCTAAAGTTAAACTGTCTATCTTCAAGCAGAAGGCCACCTAACTTTTTCTTGGACTAAATAGCTCCCTGAGTTGTACACACAAATAAATGTACAAATGCCTGCCCAACCTTATCTCCTTAGATAGTAGCTCTGTGAGGATTTGGAACATAAGGAGAAACTGGGGCCTTTTTTTTTTTTTTTAAGATTTTATTTATTCATGAGAGAGAGAGAGAGAGAGAGAGGCAGAGGGAGAAGCAGGCTCCCCACTGAGCAGGGAGCCCGATGCGGGGCTCAATCCCAGGACTCTGGGATCATGACCTGAGCTGAAGGCAGACGCTTAACCATCTGAGCCACCCAGGCGCCCTGGGGCCATTTTTTCTTGATTAGAATCCCTCATTTATTCTGGGACTAGATTGGGAGGCCACGGGGTTTTCTACCCCCAACTCCCTGCCCTCTGTCCCCTCTCCCACAGTTTTATCCCTTGCAAGCAAGTCAGGGTCCCTCCATAGCAAGGAATAGGGCAGGGGGAAGGCTTAGTTTTCTCAAATGCTGCTGACGCAGTGCCTGAGAGCAAACACCTTTCACGTGCTCCTGTTTAGAACTTTATAGGGGCTAGAAGAAGACTGCTGAGGGTTGGCTTTCCAGACGTGTTGTCCTCGGGCACAGCCCCAAGTGGAACCCTGTGGTCTCTGCTTTCTTCAGTAAGTCCCCCTCTGTTCTGTGCATTTTCCCCAGGGGCTTATCCTCTCACTGTGCCTCTGGCTCTTTGTTGGGGCTGGGGTGGGGCACGTTTCTTTACTACTACTTCAGCCTTCTCTGCTGAGCCATACAGTCCTCTGCCTGACTCACCCCAGTGAATTCTGTTGCCTCCTACTCGTGGAGAAAATTTATTAAAGGTCTCAGGTGTGCATTCCCTGAACTTCTTGCTCTCCCACTTATAAACTCACCTACACCTGTATCCATCCTGGCTTTCTCCATAGCAGATGATCTATCTCATTTTTAATATGCAGTTTTTATTGTTGTAGTTGCACATCAACTTTTTTAATGTGATCTGTTTTTTTTTTTATTTTTGGCTTGTCTGTTTTTTGTCCATGTTTCTTTGGGGTTTTTTTTTTTCTCAAGGTAAAAACGGTATCCTTGAGAAAATGATAAATTCAAATACCTAAAATTTCCAGATATCAAGAAAAGGTCACAAAAATAACAGGGGTTGGTTGCCATTTTAAATAAAGAACTCGGAACTCAATAACAGACTCAAATGTGTCTATTCTTTCACCTAGCAATCGATTGTGAGGAAAGAATCCTGATTACAGAAGTTTTGTGTAAAAAGATACCATTATTTATAAAAGGGAAAATTGGAAATATATTCAACAGGGAGGATTGTAATTTGTGGTATATCCATATACTCTAATTTCTTTAGCCATTAAAAATACTGAGTTGTTAAAGTATGCTAAGTAATAGAGTTTTATTTCACCTATATATGAAATATACAAAGAAAGACTGAGCTAATATACCAAAATATTAACAGTGACAAACATACTTCTTGCATTGATGTGATAATGCTTGTGATCAGAAAGAGGTTCTCTTTTATATCCAAGTTTTCTATTGCTGCATCTCCTCAATCCCCTACAGTCCTGACAAACCCGTAGGCAGTATTCTGACAAGCCTGTGACCAGTTTTCATCATTTAACAGTTGTGAAAGCTCTTTCTCGTCCTGGGGTAGGGGTGACTGAAACAGACATGACCCTGCCCATCATGAAGCTTGAAGTCTAGCGGTGACTTTTTAGATCTTTATTCTTTTAATAGATTAATATTATCATCATTGAAATGCTAAATAAGATTTTTTTTTTAAAGATTTTATTTATTTGAGAGAGAGAGCATGAGTGGGGAGTGGGCAGAAGGAGCAGGGACTTGATCCCAGGACTCATCCCCACTGAGCAGGGAGCCTGACACGGGACTTGATCCCAGGACTCTGAGATCCCAGCCTGAGCCGAAGGCAGACTCTTAACCGACTGAGCCACCCAGGTGCCCGCCAAGTAAGGTTATATAGGAAGGTCTCCCAGCCGCTCACTTTCTCTTCCTGAGAGATTTTCTGTATATATAAGACAGCGAATCTATTCTGCACATTTTTCATCCCACCGTGTATCCTGGAAATGAGTCCCTGGTTGATGGGCATTTGAAGTTGTTTTCTAATTTTTTTCAGTTCTTTCCTCAATAACTTCTTGTGCCTTATTTCAGAAGCCTTTGCAGGTGTTTGAAGCCGGTGCTTCACCATCGGTGCCACTCCTGATTCTTGTCTTTGCACGTTCCCCAGGGCTCTGGCCTTTGTCCTCTTCCTGGGGATTCCTTCCTCCCGCTCTTTTTTTCTGCCCTGAGGACTCCAAATACAGAGCTGACAATTCTCCTCTGCGCCCCGGACCACATGTCCAGTTGTCTGGAGATACTTGGACCCAGACATCCCAAGGGAATCTCAAACTCAATATCCCTCATAGTATTCATTACATCTGCCCCTCGGAAAGCTGTTCCCTACTTATTTCCATCTAGCTACATGGCTTCCATTTCTCTAAGCCAGACTTCAGCTTCCCCTCCATCATCTTCCATACCCAGCAACTAAACCTGCAGATTTGAACCATTTAGCATCTTTTTTTTTTTCCTTCCGATTCCCTCCTCTTAATTCCTATTCTGCTGTTGGTTCAGCAGACCTGTTTTAGTTCACATTTGAATCTTTATGGTAATTTTTTTTAAGATTTTATTTATTAGAGGGAGAGAGCAAGCACAAGCAGGAGGAGAGGGAGAAGCAGACTCCCCACTGGGCAACGAACCTGATGGGGGGATCTATCCCAGGACCCTGGGATCATGACCTGAGCCAAAGGCACCCGCTTAACCAACTGAGCCACCCAGGCACCCCTTTATGGTAGTTTTTGATGACCCTAGTTACAGTGAAATTTTACCAGTTGAAAGAAATACCCTAGAGGTGATTTCTCCCAGTGAGCTGGGAGGTAATATGGCTAACTCTAGTCCCTCCTCACTTGGCTTTTGGCATATTAGTGTCATTCTGTATAATAATTTGGATTCTCTGTGAGCTACAGTCGTAGAAAATCCCCCAAACCAAATGAGAACTTTTAGTTGTATTGCTGTATTAGATGTGTGGGCAATTACAGTTGACTTTATTTTTTTTAAGATTTTATTTATATGACACACAGAGAGCGAGAGAGGGAACACAAGCAGGGGGAGCAGGAGAGGGAGAAGCAGGCTCCTGGTTGAGCAGGGAGCCCGATGCAGGCCTCAATCCCAGGGCCCTGGGATCATGACCTGAGCCAAAGGCAGACGCTTAACGACTGAGCCACCCAGGTGCCTCTGGTTGACTTTATTTTTATGGTTTGTTGGTTTTACTTTTTTAAAATACAAAAGAAATACATGCTTATAAAAAGCTCAGTACAGATATGAATAAACAGCAAAGGTCCCTGTCGTTCCCCTCATCACTTTCCCCAGAGGTTACTTTTTTTTTTCAGCATTTAGTATGTTCCAGGTGCTACTCCTCTGCAACTGCATGCCATGAATGCTATTATCTCCCCTTCACAGATGAGGAACTGAGGCACAGAGAGGTTAAGTGACTTTTCTGAGGTCACACAGGTTGTAAGTGGCAGAGCCAGGATAAGACCTTGGGCATCTGTTTCTAGAGCCCACCTCTCCTCACTGGTCACCTTAAGATTTCAGGTGTGATTTTCTCCAGAAAAGGGGAAAACGGCAGAGGTGTGTAAACGAATGTGGAATGAAGGAAGGAAAGAAGTAAAAGGTGTAATTGGCCTGCATGTATCCTAACTGTAACCAGGGCTTAGGAGGAGGAAGTAGACAGGGTAGTGAGAAGTAGTAAAGAAGCAAGTGAGAAGTTGTGGTGTTGTGGGTATCACTGACTCTAAATCTGTCTCCTTCTCTGTAAATGGGGGGAGGGTGTGGTGGTGCAAAGAATAATGAGTAAATTCTCCGTAATGGTAACAGTTGCTAGAGTGGTATCCTTGGATTTTGTATGGGAGGATGAAGACATTATTAGCTCATATTCTCATTTTAGAACTATGAGGATCTCCCTTCCATATACATGCTTGATTAATGCTATTTAACATAGTAGATTTACTGCAAGAGTGCCTTTGGCCGTTAGCTCTAATTTGCATCACCGTAAATTGCCCAAAATTTGTTAAAAAGTTGCAAGTTTCAGAGTCGACCACAGAGCAAGAATGGAAGGTAGGGATTAGCATGGGAGATAGACAGTAGACTGTTTATTAATTGATCAGTATTTAAAATTGTGGGGCGCCTGGCTGGCTCAGTCAGTAGAGCATATGACTCTTGATCTTGGGGTCAAGAGTTCAAGCCCCATGCTGCGTTGTAGATCTTACTTTAAAATAATAAACACAAATAAATAAAATCTTCAGATATGATACCCTTGGATGGGTTGGAATTCTGAATTTCAGGACCCACAAAGGAGATTTTATGGCCTGAAAACGGAACCTAATTTAACAGTTTTCTCCCCTGGAAATATCTTTCACATGTAACCCAGATTGATCTTTGTTTTGAATGAAGGCCTCTTGCATCTTGACCCCTTCTGATTATCTTAGTAAAGATTAATAAAACCAAAAGTGAAAATGTATACTGTTGCCAAAATCTCTCAGGGATTTGATAGGCAAAGTAAAGTTTTCCTCTTTTTCTTGTGTCAGTCCCCTGGGCCTTGAGAGAGACTCAGCCAGTGGGATGGGGGTGGGGGTGTTTTCTCTGCTTTTATAGTTAAAGCCCCCCTCTTGGGGAACAGACTTGGGAAAAGGAATAAGGGGGTATAGTTTCTTCACTTATATTTTAAGAACTCTTGTTCTGTCTCTGGGAAGTAAAGAGTTTAAATCTTTATACCATGGTGTAAAATCCCATCCTTGATATCTATTGGCATGTTGTTACTAAAGGCTTAATCATTTTTCATTTATTTATAACTGTAATCTAGGTCTAAGTAGAGGCTGCCCCTGTATGTGGATGTTTTTGTTGGGTGTTTATGGTTGTAGGTTTTGCTTTGTTCTTTGTTTTATGTATGGTTCTGAAAGCTTATTTTTTTTTTTCCCTTTGTCATCCACAGGTTCGAGAACTTGTCCTGGATAATTGCAAATCAAATGATGGGAAAATTGAGGGCTTAACAGCCGAATTTGTGAACTTAGAGTTCCTCAGTTTAATAAATGTAGGCTTGATTTCAGTTTCAAATCTCCCCAAACTACCTAAATTGAAAAAGGTAAGTACTTTTTTCTTTAGCAGTAAAAGAGAACATCCTGAGAAGGGGAAACATACATGATTTTACCTGTAAGGAAGCAGTTAGTGTAGCAGGAAGCAAATGGCCTTTGGACCTGGGCATATATGGGATTGAATTCCAGCTCCACCAGTTCCCTGATGGATGATCTTCTGCAGGTTACTTAATCTCTCTAAGGCTCAATTTCCTCACCTGTAAACTGGTGATATCACCTAGTCTTACACAACTGCTGTGATGGTTAGAAATAATACATGTTGGATGCTCAATAAATAATAGTTATGAAAAATAATTATTTTGTGACTAAGCTGTTACTGGTTAATTGCTATATGTTATAATGTTAGCTGTGTTTTTTTCTTAGTATGCTCTGGTTTAGGAACCACAGGTGCCTCCCACTCTTCGTGTTCTATGTTTGTTGGTTAAGGGTGAGTTTCAGTAAAGACTTTTCAGGTGTGTAGTCTGTGATAATTCAAACCCATTGTGTAATTCTTAATGACTAGAAAGTTTAAAATGTGGTTGTGACTGCAAGAGTTCACTGTAACAAAGCGACTGTATTTCCCATCCTAGCTGATGGCTCATTGTTAGTACTTTAT
The DNA here is from genome assembly GCF_003265705.2 of Callorhinus ursinus. Lineage (NCBI taxonomy): Eukaryota > Metazoa > Chordata > Mammalia > Carnivora > Otariidae > Callorhinus > Callorhinus ursinus. The sequence continues at coordinate 29,713,272 of NW_027397086.1, read as the reverse complement.
TGGTCTAATTATAAATCACCCTCCACACTACCAATTAAAAACCCTCAAGAAAAATGTGTTCTCATGTCCTTGCACTTGTAACTGTCTCAGAGCTCCAGAATGTCAAATTGGAAGAAACTTTGCTCGAATCTTCCAGCCTAGTCCCTTGCTTTATAGGCATAGCAATAGACCCAGCAAGGTACAGTGATTTGCCTAAAGCCACACTTAACAAAAGAAGTTAGTACTAGAGCCAGAACTAGAGCCCATACCTCCTATTTCCTAAGCCAGTACTTTTTCTATTACATCATGAAAAGTATATGTAACTATTGCAGACTTTTCCACTGTTTTGGTGTTTACTTTATTGGGGAACTTAGGCAGAACTTTTATCTAAAGCTACACATAGAAATCTGTAATCAGATTTAGGCAAAATGCAGGTAGGCTGTTCTGTAGCTTGCTTGAGTCCTGAGAGGAGATAGTTATGGGTTAAGTACATGAAGTAAAAACCAGAAGCTTTTTTTATTCATGACCTTATTTAGGTAATAAATGCTTAGGCAGTCCTCATGAGTTTCAGATAACTTAGCTTCCTATCAGAAAGAATAATCCTGTTATATTTAAATTAGTATATTGTTCCCTTTCTTCTGCTAAGCATCTACTTTAGAGGTTCAAGTGTAATCCTTTTATATTTACATGGGTTATTGGTGACACTGGGAGCTCTGATTAACCCCATTAAACAACTGATGGCTTTCTAGCATGTGTCTGCATAAACTAGTATGATCCTACTGTATTTCGTGTTCTCTTTTCCTAGCATCCTGATACATTTTCCTGATTTATTATGGTCTGTACTATCAGACATAGGAGAGAAGTGAATCCGTGACCGTCTATATAAAGGCTTTATCAAATCCTTCTGAAGCCTTGTTAATCACTTGCAGAGTTAGGGAGGAGTGGAGAGATCTACAAATCAAACTTAAAGGCAGATAAGACATTCTCACAACTGATACAGACTTTATTTTCTTCCTACCCTGGAGCATAGATTGTTTTTTAAAAAAGAAACAGATTCTGAAAGAATTTTTAGTGTGTAAATATCACAGGTTTCCTAAATTTACCCATTGATTTCATTTCAAAATAAATATGCCATTAAATGCTTTGGCAGATTGCCTTGCTATCTCTATTCCCTAAGATATTCATGTTGAAAGGATACGAATATTATATATGTGTGATAGTCTAACCGGTCAAGGAAAATGGGAAGTGGTCTCTGTTTTTGTTTTGATTTACTGAAATCTTAATAAAGCTGACACTTGAGTCTTTATTGATAGACTTGTATTTTTTTTTTTTTTTTTAAGGATTTTTTTATTTGAGAGAAGAGTGAGAGAGCACGGGCTGGGGGAGGGGCAGAAGAAGAGGGAGAAGCAGACTCCCTGCTGAGCGGGGGCCCAACTCTGGCTCCATCCCAGGACCCGGGGATCATGACCTAAGCCAGAGGCAGACACTTAAACCAACTGGGCCACCCAGACACCCATAGGCTTGTATTTATAAATCTAGAGCATGACTAGATAATTTGGAATATCTCATGGGAAGGAAAAAAAGTTTTGAAATGTTGTGTTTCCTCTTCTGAAATATTTAGTAACACCTAAGTAGGACTTGAGTTGTTTTTTAAACTCACTCTTTCAACAAATATTCAAGTTTTTAAAAGTTCCTCTGTTCTGCATCATGTAGTTCATTTCATTGCATGCCAAAGACTAAATTACATGAAGTTTTCATGCTATTCTGAGTACATAGCATAGTGGGAAGGGCGAGTTTTTCTGAAGCTAGTCTGCCTGGCTTCAAGTCCTTGATCACCTCTGTAACTGTTGTGTGATCTAGGGCAAGTCATAGAGTTATAGTTCATTGTCCTCATCTGTAAATGCAGGTAATAATTCTACCTATCCCATAGGGTTGTTGTAAGAGCAAATAAGCTCATACATTTCTAGTGTTTCGAACAGTGCCTGGCACTTACTATGTAAGAGTTAGATTTGGTTGCCATTGTTGTTGCACTTAAACTAGAGAAGTGAAACCAGTTCTGTGGCCTGAGTTTTTTCATCTGCAAAATGAAGAGTTTGAATTATATGCTCTCGACTGTCTAATTTTTCCGGCTCCAATTTCTTTCACTTCAGATTCTAATTCCTCCGTGAAGGCTCATTCCTTCATCGGCACACGACTTGCTGTGCTACTTGACCTGCCACTAAGAAATTAGAGTAGGTTCTCATAAAGGCTAGTGCCAGGTTTATGCAAGAAAGGGCCTCTGGAGAGTTGGTTTCACCAACCCTGAAGCTGTTTCCCCACTCACTTTACTGAGGTCATGGAGCTTCTTTAAGGGCTTGCTTTGGGACCTGTGCCATTCCTATAGCCTTTGGAGCAACACTCCCTGGTGGCTTCCAGGTAGAGAACCTTCCAATGTGTCAGAACTATACAGAACCAGAACAGGTTTTAAGTGGGCATAGTGAGCTTTGTTTGGCACACGGAATAAGCTGCTTAGAATGCACAGACCATTTACCCGTCCTGGCAGGTATAGACTATTGCAACTTCTCAAAGAATTCTAATTTGTCTTGACCCACTTTTTAGGTTAGAAAACGGTTTCACAGATGTTAGGGGCCAGATCTTGAGCAAACTATTTAATTAGCAGCTGGTTAAGGAAATGCAGCTCTTACCCATCCTATTTCTCCTTCTGCCTTGAAATGTTCTTGGGATCTGTAAACTACTTACCTGGTTTTAATCAAACAAAATGAACAAACATGCCCTAATAGGAACAGATATTATTTGATCTTGATAAGTATTTAAGAATTGTATTTGCTACTTATAACACCTTGGTGATAAGTGTTTCTCTGTGTATTTGTATGTTGTATGTTCTCTTGCAGCTTGAGCTCAGTGACAATAGAATCTTTGGAGGTCTGGACATGTTAGCAGAAAAACTTCCAAATCTTACACATCTAAACTTAAGTGGAAATAAACTGAAAGATATCAGCACCTTGGAACCTTTGGTAAGTAAATGAGAACTTGGAAACCAGGACTTATTGGTCATTTTCATTTTCATATTTCTTTATAGTGAGGGAAATGCTTGGAAATAATAATTGATTAAGAAGGTGGTGGTTTTTATTATAGTACTTTCTATAGAAGTTTTAAAGATCAGGGCCTCTCTAGTTATGTGTTCCTGTGGCTTTTCTCTCCCTGCCTGATACCGTGGTGGTTTCCTTCAATGGGGAATTCTTTTCTTTTTTTGTCCTTTTTAACTTTCATATATTGACCATAGACTTAAATAATTATCTTAAATTTTTTTCCTCAAACTGGCCAGGCTATTCTGTACTTTCATACTTTTACAGAAAAAGCTGTTCATACTGGATGGCATACCTGAATTGCAGATGGAACAGTCCAAGGACAGCTCCAGTTAGTTTTAGGTCTTCTAATTGATCTTGTGCCCCAGCTGGATCACTGTTGCCTTAAGTTTTACATGGGAACCCCAAAATCCTCAGTCTTCATAATGGGATAAGCTGTAAAAAGTTAAGTGCCAATTGGGTTACAGGCTTACTGTGTGACCTTGGGCAAATTGCTTCTTCTCTCTGGGCCTCAGTTTCCTCACTTATGAAGCAGGGAGGATAATAAGCTTTGCCTTACTTTACTTAGGAGTTCTGAAAATAAAATAAGGTAATGCACTTAACTTTGCCCTGTAAGTTGGGAAGCTGTGCTAGTGGGGGTCCAGTCCACGTGGAAGTTGTAGGGCAGAAAAGAGCTGGAGGGAGAGGTTAATGTAAAGTGTGGGGCAGCCTCCCAGGCTGTTCTGTGTGGCTGCCACCTGGAAAGTGCTATGAATTCAAGATTGTTAAGTGACTGATTTGTCTAACTATGACATTCTATAAATTTGGCATTTAGACTGAATTCCATTTTAATAAGCTCCTAGAACTCCCAACTTGTTTCACACTATCCAAAGAAACCTATGGTTTCTTTCTGTTTTTACGTATACATGAAGTCAGTGTTTCCATTTGACTTATCTCGCAAACATTAATTGGGAGAGGGTTTTGCAAGCAGATATTGAGGGGTCTCAGGATCCAGAAGAGCAAAACCCAAGAGGATAAGGCATCTTTCTCTGCTATCGTTATCTTTTCTGGTGTCACAGTACATTAAAATATTTGGGTTTCACCTAACTTATACAGAATGCTCTGTCGATATTTCTAGGGAAGATAGAGTTAAATTGTGACTTCTTCTAACAAAGAGGAGTTCTTGCCAGAATTATAGCATCTTTTTCCTCCTAATCAATAATTAAGGCTCTGCTCCAATGTAGGTTAAATCACCTTTTATTGAGTCCCTTTATTTTTATGTTTCATTCAGTGGACCACGTTTAGCTCCTATTTCTCAAATGCTGGGAGCCTGTTTCTCACCTTTGCTTCTTGAATTTGCCCCTTTGTTCTGTTATAGGTACACCCAGATACTTGGGCTGCTTCCTTTTTACTAGTTTTATTCATTTCCTCTAACCCAGTCCCCATTTCCAATGTTTAAGCAAACATTAGTGAGTTTTGCTGTATTCAAGGACATTAACATTGGCCCATTGTATCCTCCTGTAACCCAGAGAAAAGAGAATGACTGTCCGCCTTTTAGAGATGAGGAAACCAAGTTCAGAGAGCTTAAATAATTACTCAGTGACCACAGGATAAATGGCAAAGTAGAGATTCAAATCCAACTACCATTCTTTCCACTGCCCTTGGGACCTGTTATTTTTGCCTTTGTATTTATTCCATATCCAAATTGACATTAAACTGGGAATTCCAACAGGAGCACTAAATTGAGTGCTGGTGTCTCCCAGCTAGACAGGCTACCCTGAACCTTTCTTTATTGTTTATGTGTCTATGATAGGCCTGTCGATTCAGGGTCACTGTGAGCATACGAACCCCTTTTTTCTAGAACAGAGTGCCACGCAGTACCCTCCCATTGCTGGATCACTGGCTGTTGCCTGATTCTTGTGGCAACCCCAGTCCTCTTTGGTGTTTCACCAGAAGCCTTTGTCCATGTCGTAGCACACACAGGCAGAGCAGAAGCAAATGTTATATGGGAGTTGTTTTTTTGGGGCGTTACTGACCTGGTCAGCGATGTATGAGGGCCCTTTGGAGGCAGTGAAAGTCTAGGTCCCCCAGAACAGTGAAGAGTGGGAAATAATCATTGTTGTATTTACCATTTTTGGAGGATCTGCTACATACCATACACTGTGGTAGATGCTTTAGGTATGCTATTTCATTAGTAATCCTTAAAAAACATTTTTACAAAGAGAATAAGAAATAACATGGCCCTTGTTTTATGCATGAGGAAGCTGAGGCTTGGGAGAGTCCGAATCCCTTGTCCAGAGTCACACACCTGGCTAGGCCAGTGACAGAGCCACAGTGCTGCACACCCAGGGCCATCTGGAAAGGCTTGACTTCCCACCATTCTCCTGAACTTGCTGTTCAGATGCCTGGGGGTGCTAGGTAGGTCTCCTGAAGTTATATCTTGGAATAAAATAAAACTGTAGGAGAAGGTGAAGGGGGGAATGTTGGGTCCGTTTTGTCTTCTGAAAGTATTCTTCAGTGGGAACACCATCCTCATCCTCATTAACCACGTACATTTTGAACACCGTCTACTTTGAGCCCAGTTCTTACAGTCATTGCAATGATTGTGAATGCCTCTGCTTGCTACAGGGATATTAATCGAGAGACAAAGAAGGCATCAATCCAAACTTCCTTGGACACCTTTTTTAAGAGACCTGGGCCATCCAAACCATCCCCCAAAGCCCTTCTAAATTCTAAGAAGGCAAGCAAAATTATTGTTAATAAAATGTTTAATGTGTATTATGGCTAGCCTATTAGTTTTAGGCCACATTTCTGGTGTGGTAGCATTCTGATTTTTGGGCTTTTTTGTTTGTTTGTTTCTTGTTTTTTTTTGTTTTTGGGGTTTTTTGTTGTTTTTTTTTTTTAGCAGTATTTACACATTACATTGGGGTCCTGAATAATCTGTGGGTAGTGTATTTTGGGCCTTAAAGCACAATTTTATTACTTTAAACAGTTGTAGAGTACTACATTTACTTGGAATTTTGTTGTTTATTTGCTTTCACTTCATTTTCTAGCCTACTGTTTGGCATGTTTGAATTATTCATAATGGGTTCTTTTCTCAGGAAGTAGCCAAAATCTCACAGATTCATGGAGTTTCAGAAATAGGTGGGCCTTGGAGGCTCTGTGTACTGTGACAGGAGATGGAACTAGAGAAGGGGCTTGAGGCACTGTAGAGTGTGAAAGATCAGGGGTTGTATGCATTTTTGTGCATCCGTTCCTAGGGAATAATTTTGAGAAGTAAATGGCTCATTCCCTTGAGTGAAGAATTTTTAGACTTTGGGAAAGCTGCCTAAATTTACTTGTGGTCGTATCTTAGCTGGTATAGAGACAACCTTTTGTAGAAGAGAAAAGAGTTCCCAGGGTGCCAGCTAGTTGTCTGGGGTGGTATTTCAACATTTTTTCCCTCTTTGGCAAGAAGTCCTACCTGGGCTTTTGGAGGTCAGGGCCTGCCCAGTGGGGAACCTAATCTGAAAGCTACACAACATAAAAGCGGCTCTCCCTATGATTAGAAGGGCTGGGGACAGCTTTCTTAAGACCTCAGGGGACTAACTTACATAAGCACATTATTTGATCCCCAGACTCTTGGATCATTGTACATTGGTGTTTTGAGGAGTGCATTTGCCTGTTGCTCTAACCCTGCTCTGTGTTCCCTGCCTGGCTCTCTGTTCCCAAGGGCTGCTCAGTACAAATAAAACAAGTGTGGGAACCTCTTCTTTGACCAGGAAGATGAAGATTCTGTAAGTGCAGGGGTCAGCAACCCTTCCTCTGCAGGGCCACATAGATGTTTTGGGCTTTGTAGGCCATATGGTCTGTCGCAGCTACTCACTTTTGCCATTATTCTAGGACAAAAGAAGCTGTACATAGTACATAAACAAATGAAGTGGCTATGTTAGAATAAAACTTATTTTACAGAAACAGGCAGTGGGCCAGGATGGGCCAGTCGTCTTTTGACAAGCCCTGCTTTAGGGTAAAGATTTTTAAGCCATTTTGTAACTGTCCTGAATCACTAAGATACCTCAAGTCCTGAAGACAAGGTTTTTTTCATCTGCATTTCTTTCTGGGTGCTTGTGAATGTTGAAATAGTTTTCCCAATAAAGCATCAAAGCCTTTGAACAGTGTTTATTTTTTGCAACTTCATGCAGAGATCCTCTTAATTTTGTTTGTTTGTTTGTTTTAGTACTACTTTCTCAGAGAATACCAAGCTTTTTCTCCTGATTCAGAACGCTTAAAAGTGACATTTATGAAGCTGTATGTCCTCTGCCCTCCAGGCTCATTGACCCTATTCTAGAGGGCACCAGGCTACATACTACTTGATGTTTTGTGTTCGCTTCTCCTTCCTGAGAGGGTCTGCTGTGACTTCCTGTTGCTCTCTTCTACTTGCCTGTAATAGACTGCCTCTGCCCTCCCAGTGTCTCCCTTCACCCTTAGTCACTACTTACAAGAGCTGGGATTAAAATACTAGTACACAGTTGTAATAACAAATGAACCTCTGAGTTAAAATACATGGACATTTTCTTACCCACTTTGGCTACTCAGAAAACTTTCCTCAGCCCAAGCTTTTAGATACCAGCTATTTTGTATTCTGCATTTTAGATAGATTAAATCAAAGTTCTAAACAAATGAGGTATTGCAACAAAATTTCAGGGTCTGGTAAAGTCAGAAGAAATTTATATCAGAAAGGTCTGGTAATGGTGTTGATCCTTTCCCCCAAATTAAAAAAAGACTATTTCTCTCCTTCTCAAGTTTCAACTCTCGAGTGCCCGTTCCTTTTCCCCAGTCTGTACTGACTCCTCTCTTCCTGGAGAATAACTCTTATCACTACACTTCTTGCTTTTATTATATGCCATTCTCTAGTGTTTCACATCTGTGTCTTTGAATAGAAATCTCAAGTACTTCAAGATTGATTGCATTGATTAATTGAATGAATTTTTTTCCCCATCCTGCCACCCCAGAGCATTGAAGACTAGGCTTGATATCCAGCAAGTTCTTGTTGGCCATTTGATTACTTGAATATTAAAATGTAGTTTGGAACCAAATTTATTAAAATTCTGTTTGAATTGTCTCATACTGTGAAAAGATTACGTTTTAATAAATATTTTTTCAAACTCATTTTTCTTAAAACTCGTGCTGCCAGAAAAAGACAGTTCTCTGAGAAGGTAGATTATAGAATCTAAGATCTAGTGACCTATTATAAAGGTTGCAAAGGACTTGAAATGTTTTCCTGTGTATAAAGCTGCGTTGGTAGCAGCTAAATGAATAAAGAGCCTGGAATTTTACCTCTTCGGCAGATGGGTTTTGTTGCTTATGTTCCTTTGGTTTAGGAATTTTGTTTCTTCATCCTTTTCTTCAGAAAAAGTTGGAATATCTGAAAAGCCTGGATCTGTTTAACTGTGAGGTTACTAACCTGAATGACTACCGAGAGAGTGTCTTCAAGCTCCTGCCCCAGCTGACCTACCTGGATGGCTACGATCGGGAGGATCGGGAAGCCCCTGACTCAGATGCTGAGGTGGATGGTGTGGATGAAGAAGAGGAGGATGAAGGTAAGTGGGGGTGACGTGCAGTGAACCTAATTTCTGCCTATCAAAGGTCATGATAAGCTATTGAATATTCTTGCTATTGAGAACAATAATGACTATCCATGTGTATAGACATTTCCATTAAATTTGGAACTGGAACCTCTATTTAATCTTGGGACATTGAAGCCTTCAAATGATTCAAAATAAAAATGGTTAGCCTTAAATTTGGAGACTGTGTCCTCACACATTGAAATAATTGTGGCTTACAGTTTAGTAAGAGGACCATCATCTCATGTCTCCCTGCCTTATTCGTTACTCCCCATTCTTGGGTACTGTCTGACTTAATCTTACAAACTCAACTTTGTCAACACTTCCAGATTGCATTTCCTGATGCCCGTGAGCTAGGTTAGGTTCCTTGTGCATGCTAAAGCACCTCCTCGCTTACCTCTTTCATAACCTGTCACTCTGCTATTCTTGTCCCTTTCAACTATGCTATGATGATCTTCTTGGGTAGGAATGGTCTGTTTCATCTTTATTCACAAGGCTTAGCACTTCATAGATACTAGGTACATGTCCATTATATCCAAATGTAAATAAAATAGCTTTTCTGATGGGCTTGTGCTCTCCTTGCACTGTGACTCACTGACTCTTGAGCCACTCAGGATAAATAGTTTCTCGCCTCTCTAGTGGCTTAGAGGAAGCAGAGCGATCAGTGGCTTAGAGGAAGTCAGCACGAAGAGAAGTTACTCTCCTAGAATTCCTGATGTTGCTGGAATTTGTGGTATTACTGTATTTGAAGCATTATTTTAAATACCTTTTCTTTAAAGATGAAAATACACAAAACAAATAGTCAAGAAAAGTAGAGGAGGAAAACATCAGGCAGCTTGGGTGCAATTAATGGTGTAATACAGTGGTAGCATCTTCGCAAATTTACAGCAGATTTGAGACAAGGCAAAATAGGAGGGGAGGTAGGATGGTGTACACATCACTTACGCCCTTCACTGAAGGTTCTCAGGTAGTCCTGAAAACCCTTGTGCCTCTTGTCGTCTGTTTAAGTTCACCTTAAACAGGTCGAATGGCCATGTGTGCAAGAGCCTGTAAGGAAATTCCTTGGAGAGTGAGGAGAGCAGCTCCTGAGAGGGAGTATCAGTCAAGCAACAAGTTTGAGCATTTGTTATGTGCCAGGCATTATGGAATATAGTTTTGAAAGTAAAAACCAGACATGGTTCCTGTCCTCTTGGTCATTACGGTCTACTGAGAAATGTTAAGTAATCACAAGTGAGTAAAGCGTGTGATAATAGAGAAGTATCAGGTGCTCGTGTGTGAGCGTATGAGCTGGGATTAGGAGGTCTTGCGAGTCTGCCTGAGGAAGTGATGTTTAACTGAGACCCAAAGGTTTGAATCAGTGTTAGCCAGGCAGAAAAGAAAGGGAAGAGCATGCAGAGAATAGGAAGCCAGACAGCACCCCAGTTCCAGGACCAGGAAAGGTAAGAACCACTTGCCTCCAGGCTTGCACCAGATGGAGTGGAGACACAGAGGTTGCAGGTGCCTTTCAACCTGCTTCTTGTTCCCCACCCACCCTGACCCTCCCAGCACAGGCTTATGAGGGTTTCTCAGGTTCCTCATCTGGTATCTGGCTTTGTGGTGGTACCCTTACCTCAGAGAAGGAGCTCATTGTTATTTATTTATTGGGCAGGGGTGATAACTTTTTATTATGGAAAATTTCAGACATAGACAAAGATAGAAATAATAGTAAAACTAACTTCATATTCCCATTACTGAGCTTCAGCAGTTACTGGTTCATGCGGCGCCTGGGTGGCTCAGTCGTTAAGCATCTGCCTTTGGCTCAGGTCATGGTCTCAGGGTCCTGGGATCGAGTCCCACATCGGGCTCCCTGCTCAACAGAGATCCTGCTTCTCCCTCTCCCTCTGCTGCTCCCCCTGCTTGTGCTCTCTCTGTGTCTGTCTCTTTCTCTGTCAAATAAATAAATAAAATCTTAAAAAAATTACTGGTTCATGGCTGATCTTACATTATACGTACACACTCCTACCCACTTCCCCTTCCTTATTTTGAAGCAAATCCCAGGAATCCTGTCCTTTCATCAGTAACTGTTGTACAGCTAGTCCATCAGGACTCCTGGCCTCCAGATACGAAGGGCTCTGCTAGACAAAGGGAATGAGTTGCAGCTGCCTGCAAGAAAGGGGGCAGGCGTGGTGCGTGGGTTTCCTCGGCATCGGTGTAGCCCAGCGTTTGTCTCATGGGCAGACCTAAAGCACGCCGGCACCTTGGCAGGTGTGCCTTGTGGGCCGTCGAGGGTGTTTAGTGAATTCCTTTGGACTGTTTCAGAAGGAGAAGATGAGGAGGACGAGGAGGATGAGGATGGTGAGGAGGAAGAGTTTGACGACGAAGAGGACGAAGACGAAGACGAAGATGTGGAAGGGGAAGAGGATGAAGACGACGTCAGTGGGGAGGTTGGTGTAACTGCTGCTGTTTCCTCTTGGTAGTTAAAATGTGGAGGGGTGTTTTTAGGATTTTTTTTGTTTTTTAAGAAAAAGGAAAGAAGGGATGCCTGGGTGGCTCAGTTGGTTAAGCGGCTGCCTTCAGCCCGGGTCATGATCCCAGGGTCCTGGGATCGAGTCCCACATCGGGCTCCTTGCTCAGCAGGGAGCCTGCTTCTCCCTCTCTCCCTCTGCTTGTGCTCTCTCTGTCAAATAAGTAAAAAAATCTTAAAAAAAAAAAAAAGGAAAAGAAAGGGCTTCTGATGAAAGTAGTACACTTGTAAATAGACTAGTAACGGTTTGATTGATGTAATTCTTGTCCCCCTTTCAGTAAATACTAAGCAGAATGCTTACAGAATGCTAATTAGACACACTGCTTGGCTCTGCAGGTGTTTTGACCCTTTAGCTTATTGGGGGGAAGTAATGAGTTGAGTGTCCTTTCCATAGGGTGGGAAAACTGGAAGTGTTGAGAGCTGTTGGCATGTCTGCCCTTGGTTGTGTTGAAGGGAAGGGTATGTTTACCAAGTCTGAACTTGTTCTCGTATGTTCAGCTTAATTCAGTGAATATATCCTATGCCTGCTGTTTTAAAGAGTTGGGGATGCAAAGTTGACCCAGAATGTGGTTCTGTCTTGAAAGAGCATGTAGTCGCGTTTACGGGACACCCAGTGATACAGTATCTCTGAGGAGCTGAGTGCCACAGAAGGACAGGAGAAAGGAGTGACCTGACTCTGACAAACCTCAAAGGAAATTGTGAAAACAGGCAAAGAAAATGAGATGTCATCAAAAAGCACATTGCTTCGTAGTACAAAAAAAGTAAAGCTGAGCAATTTGTGTAATCTCATAGGCGTTTAATGAAGTTAAGTTCTTGAAAGAAGCTATTTATGAGAATGGGCATTTAGAAAATTCTCTTCTGAAATTTAAGATTTTAAAATCATTTCTCGAATTATCCGTTATAAATTGTTATGCTAATTAAACATGTCTGGCAAATAAAATGCTTACTTCTGAGAAGCAGTTTTTAAAGAAAATTTTAATTGAAGCTTATTCAGAAAAATGAACAGATTTCAGGACATTAAAGTAGATAAAGATAATATATTAAAAGTTTTCTCCTTGATGAATTGTTGCATTTAGTGGCAAATTATCTTTTTCTCTGTACTTCTCAAGTTGGCAAATTAATCCAATAGCACTCGCTATTTCTTTAGGAAGAAGAATTTGGACATGATGGAGAAGTTGATGAAGATGAAGACGATGAGGATGAAGATGAAGATGAAGGTGGGTCTGATGCATGCACTTAGGTCCTCCTCAGTTAAAAATCATGGGGAAAGTCCATTAATTTAGAATTTGAAACTACAGAGAACAAAATAAAATTCCCTTTGCCCCGGTGCCCTTCACAGGCGCTTCCGTAGCACTGTCGGTGCGCCCAGGCTGGTGAAACCTCCTGCTCTCTGGCAGTAATGCCCGCGTGCAGACAGGAGGCTGCGCTTGGTCACACACTTGTTGTGTTTTTAGACACCATCATTCGGATTACTGCCACACATGAGATTTCTCGTTTGGGAATTCTTTCACTAAAATCTTAATAACTGGATCATAACTTTTGCAGAATGTAATAATAATAGCACCTTTCCAACTTCATTAATGTTATTTCTTTCCCTACCACAAACAAAACCAATGAAACATCTATTTATTTGTTAGTCATTAGAAGTATAGATTCTCACACCTGTGTGGGTTTCAGAGTACCAGATTTTTTGCTCTGCTTTCCATTGGTTCGTGCTTTCTCAGCGTCTGCTCTCTGTGCCAGGCACTGGACTAAATTTACACTAGTACAACAATAGGCAGGGATCAGTACCTGCCTTTAGGGAGCTTTTTGGAACATCCTGCACGTTTAGGTAATTTCATTGAAATAGCGATGAATTTTTACTAGTTGGAAAAAACAGGATGATGTATAGGTATTCTTGGCTCAAATACCTAAGGATTCTAAGAAATACCTTCTGAGTTAATATTCACTTGCTACAATTTGAGTCAACTTAAAGAGAGCAAGTTAAAAATGAATGGAGAAAACTGGGTTAACTTGCTGTCATTTGAGATGCTGCTGTGCATTTTGCCCTTCTTCATTCAATGGTTGCTATTTATGCTTTTTAGTTAATACCTCTTAAAATCAGCAACCTACCAATCTAATCAAGCTTACTTTTTTTTTTTTACAATCTCCCAACCGTCAAAAAGTTCATTGTTGTTACTTCCATTAGCAATAACTTAGGCAAATACCTTTCTGATTGTCTCAAAAGTGAATTTTTGTTATTGTGCAGAAGAGGAAGAAAGTGGGAAAGGTGAAAAGAGGAAGAGAGAAACAGACGATGAAGGAGAAGATGATTAAGACCCCAAATAACTTGGAAAGAAAGAACTGTTCAGTATTGGTTGGACTGCTCATATGGATTTGGTAGCTGTTGAAAAAAAAAAAAAAAGGTAGCTGTGATACAAACCCCAGGACACCCACCCACCCAAAGAGCCAAAGAATAGTTCCTGTGACATTCCACCTTCCTCCATTTAGCCCCTCTTGGAAATTCACCACCAAGCTTGGGGACTTCACCCCAACAAAATTGTAAGCATTGTTAGGTTTTCATGTCAGACTTGCTGTAGCGTGGAGAGCTGTGATTGGGGAGCCGGCCGTCTGTGGCTACCAGTTACACCGAGACTGTAACAGCATTTTTACTTTCTGTACAACAAAGAAGCTTTGTAAATAAAATCTTAACATTTTGGGTCTGTTTTTTCATGCTTTTCTTTTCTTTTTAATGAATTTTTTTACATTAGGACATTTTATGTGTCAACTGCCAAAAAAGTATTTTTAAGAATTTAAGTGAAATAAACACGTTCCTCTTTGGTAAAGCCTAGTTGTATGCTTACATTTTTAAATTAGACTTTAATTGTAAGCTCATGTTAAAACACTAAAGAACTGGTTTCTCTGACATTTTTATGTTAATGGTTGTTGAGAGGAAATGCACAAGTGTATAGGATCTTTGAACACTTAAATCTGATTCTCCTCATTTCTCTACTGGGGGAGTCCACTTTTTTTTTTTTTTTTTTTAACAAAGCTTGAGATTCAGTGCTCTGGAGCCCCTGAAAGCCAATAAAAGATGTTAGATCCAAGTAATAGATGAATTTTTTAAAAAAAGGATAGTATAAAGGAAAAGCCTTACCCTGGGTTCTGGGAGATCCTAATTCTAATTCTGCCTCTGCCACTGATTTCCTGTGTGACCTTGCATTGACCTTTAGATCACCTCCCAGTCTGTAAAATTGAGGGGGTGTGACCAAATGGCTTCTGAAGTCTCTTGTAGCACTGATGGTCTGTGACCCTCACTGACAAGAAGGTCTGAAGAAAAAAATGGGCTTTGCATCAAGGCTGAAACATGTAGGGTTTGACTGACAAGTGAACAGAGTATGGTTTGTTACCAAGACAGGCGTGCTAAGGAGGAATGACATGTGAAAAGCCTTGCCAGGGAAGCGGGTAGGCACTGCCCAAGGTCAGCTCGGCTTTTCCAGAAGATGGAAATTTTCTCTATTCTTAAAGGGATTTGGGGGAGGGGTAAGATGTTCTGCAGTCTGTGTTCAATGGCTCAACCATTTAATAGATGCGTGACTTTGTTGTCAGTATTTTTTGTAGTAGAAGATTGAGGATTGTTTTAGTAAATTTTAAACTATAAGCCACCGGAATGAGTAGGGTTTTTAATGCATAAACGTAGTGTTAAAAGACTGGAATCTAATTTGAATTTATATCTAGAAAAAATTATGTAGTGTTAACGGCGTCCCCAGATTGTGTACTTTAAAATTGAAGTCTCTAGGCTTTAAAGTGGAATTTGCTTTTTGCAAAGGAAAGTCCGAAAAATTAAATTTGATTTCTGGTTTAACAGGTACTATGTTTTCCTCAAGACACAAGGCCTTTGCCATTTGGCAGATCTTCAGGTCATCATGAAGCAGTTTCTTCTGTAACTGGGTTTTGCATGTATTGCCAAATACCAAACAGTGACTTTGGACGCTTGTTTTCCTGCCTTTTCACGTTTACAGAACTTTGCCGGATCTACCAAGCACTCAGGCTGGGCCAGGCTCCTTGGGAGAGGGCTGGGATGGAGACAGGCCAGCTGTTGGGCGCTCACAGTAACTAGTAGGAAAGGGAAGACAGACAGGAGTGATACTTATTAGGACCGGGAACTGGAGGTCCAGTAAGTGTTAGGGGAATTCAGAGGCTGGAAAGAGAGCATCCAACCAAGAGGATTGGGGGACTCCCTAGGAAGGAAAATATTTGAGCTGCACATGCCAACACAGGTATAGAAATAAAATAGGGTTTAGAATAGGAATGGGGGGAAGGAGGGAGGAGCATGACTGAGCTGGGGTGTGAGGTGGGCAGCTGCTGAGTACATGTAGATTCAAATAGGTAAGTTTGCCTGGAGGATGGGAAATGCGGGAATGGCAGGTGAGACTGGAGTAGTAAATTTGGGACCTTCTAGAAGGCTTTTGAAGGTCAAACCTTTCTTGGGCATTCACTTTGTAAAATGTCACTTTGACCTACTACATGTGGCCGGTGAGGATGTCTAGAAAATTATCAAGCCAGGTGTTTATTCCTACCCTGTTTTTTTCTTTTTATTTATTTTAGATTTTATTTATTTATTTGACAGAGACATGGGAAACACAAGCAGGGGGAGTGGGAGAGGGAGAAGCAGGCCTCCCGCGGAGCAGGGAGCCCGATGCGGGGCCCGATCCCAGGACCCTGGGGCCATGACCTGAGCCGAAGGCAGACGCTTAACGACTGAGCCACTCAGGCGCCCCCTGTTTTTTCTTTTAAGATGGGGTTTTCCAGAAGTCTATGACATGCTGACCTCTGGAAGGGCCTTGAGGCTCAGCTGCTCTTGACTAAAGACTTTAAATTCTTGAGAAGCAAGCTTTTTGGTGATGAGGTCACAGAGTGGACCATATTTCTGGAGTTGTCTCCCATCTGAAGGAGACCCTCATTGAGCGGGTTTGCTTCCAGCTTTTGCAGTGACTATCCGGGTTACAAACGTACTGTCTATGCTGGGTGGGAGCTGTGTTGGGCTGGAGGGCTGGTGCGGGGTGAGAGGGGGTGTGTCTTCCCCAGACCTGCCCTCCAGCCGCAGCAGCTGCTCTCCCTGTGTGATATGTTGGAATGTCACAATTGCATCTGAAGCATTTATCCTTTAAAAATACAAGAGAACCAATACTCATTGCAAAGATGGGGAAACTGAGGCACAGGAGAGGGTGAGTCAAGGACTGGCCCAAAGGTTTCCTGGTGAAGTGAAAGAACCTGGCCTTGAAGCCATATGGCCCTGTTTTCAACTTGGTGCCCGTACCTTCAGTTTCCTCATTCTGCCCAAGAGTGCTAGCCACTTCTGATGGGAACACAGACCCATCTTGTGTGAGATGCTAGCCCCCACCCCATCACCAGCACAGGGACTCCTGACTAGCACCCCTCGCATGAGGGTAGTTACAGCAGAGTCCATGTTTCCATTCTGGCATTCCTACTTGGGCTCCACTACCCTACCCCCAGAGAAAGGTGAGACAGAACCACAAAAGTAGTTCTACGCTTAGGCTATGACCTTCCCTTTTCTCCATCCCTGTCCAGTGGTGCTGACATCAATTTTAATGAGGTGGATGATACTGCTGTGTTGACAGTTTGAGAAGGGAGTCGAGTTACCAGCTGACTTAGACTTAAGCTTAGGTTGGCCAAACAGTTGCTCTGCAGGAAAACCACCAAGATTGCAGCAAGTGTAGGAATTCTTCCCAGAGCCAATTAGGTCAGCCTCATAACCTCTGACCAAGTATCTTATAACTTTCCCCAGAGGTGTTGGGAGGGCATACAGAGAAAAACCCTTGGAGTTACTCTGACGAAAGGGACTTCACCCCAGGTCCTGAGGGGCTTGTGAGGGGGCTGCGTGTTCATTATGGCACACCGCCACCTCAGCCCTGGGGAGGCAGGAGTGGAGTGCGATGAGGAAGGCCTCAGTGGGACTCCAGAGAACTGTTTTAGCCCCAACCTGGCCACTGGCTGGTATTTGACCCCCTCCCCCCACACTCCCCTTCTGTGAGTCTCCAGTTCCTCAAAGGAAAATACGGGGCCTGAGCTAAATGAGCTTACAGCTCTGTTCCAGCTGTACAAATCGGAATGGGGTACACTCCCAAGTTCTGTTTGGCAACAGGGATGCTAGTAATCAGTTACTCGTGCTTTACTCCCAGTTACCCCAGAGCCCTTCCGTGGAGTAGTAGGTAAGTGTTTGTTGGGGCTGGTGGGAAAGGTCAGCTGTGTTTTAGGCTGACGGAGTAAAAGGACTACACCATAGCAGCAGACCAGTGAGGAGACCTAACAGTTATCTGGGCAAGGCCAGATGAGGGCTGCAACCCCAGGACTGACTGTGAGTGAGGTGTCTTCCAAAAACTGCAACAGGAATATTAGTAAACCGGCTCACCAGTCAGACTAGTGCGTGTTCTAGTAGCATTACAGACTCATTAGCATGAGCAGAATGTATATCTGCCACTAGAGGGCACTACAGCTTCCAGTCAGGAGCAGATGGCCATTTATTGAGAGGGATTCTTTCTAGCCCCTGTGAAAAAAATACACCGTAATCCCCATTTTACGGATGGGGAAACTGAAGGGATTTGAGGTGAAGCGTCCTACCCAAAGTCACATAGCCAGTAAATAGCCGGCCCGGCTGGGATTCTAATCCAGCTCTGCCTGAATCCAAAGCTTCTGCTCTGTATGAATGCGCCCGTTTAGGGCCCTCGGGCTCCTGACTGTTCTGATGAGCAAGTGGGCATGTTTCTTCCTTCTTACTCTGGGAGCAATGTGGAAGCTGGCTAGCCAGACCCTGTTTGGAGGTTCAGGACAGAGAACAGGTAAAGTTTTCAGAGTCGAAACCATGAAGCGTTTAGGGGGACAGGCAAACAGCCTTCTGTAAATACTGACAATCACCATTATTAATGATTTCACATTGTGGGAGGCAGCCCTGCCATATGCCACCTTGGTGAACTTGAAAAAGACCCTTTGCTTTTTGGAATTCTGTTTTCCCATTTGTAAATTGGGAGTGCCTTGCCTATTCCCTCTGCTGAGTGTGAAAGTGCTGGACCCCCATGAAGGCTAACTTCTTGAGAAGAGCTGGGAATGGCCTATGCCAGTGACTTCTGTTGGTGGCAGACTAAGCTAAGCACTCATGAGACCAGGGTTCTACACAGCTATGCACCTGCAAGCAAGGTAGGTGAGAAGTGGGCATCTTAGGGGGAGGGGGTTGGCCTAGTACTGGGGGACTCTGGGAGTGGCTGGCAGAACCCTACAGAAACTTCAGAAGTCCACAGGACCCCAGCCAGCCCCTGGGGTTGGGAATGCCTGTCAGGCCCTTGGCTTTGTCCATTCCAGTAAGTGGGTCTCCTTCCTTTTTTTTTTTTTAATGTTTTATTTATTTATTCATGAGAGTCAGAGAGAGACAGAGAGGCAGAGGGAGAAGCAGGCTCCCCGCCTAGCAGGGAGCCTGATGCAGGACTCAATCCCAGGACCCAAGATCATGACCTGAGCCGAAGGCAGACGCTTAACCATCTGAGCCACCCAGGCGCCCAAGTGGGTCATCTGCCTTATCTCTGATTGGCCCTTAGGTTCTCCTGCTGGGACATTGGCCCATTGTTCCCCTGCTTCTGTAGCCACCCTGTGTCTTCCACAGCTACCTGTCTAAATCCTACCTACAGCCACCCTGCCAAGTTCAGGCCTCACCAGCTCCAGTCTGACCCATCCTGAGCCCCACTTCTTTTTTTTTTTAAGATTTTATTTATTTGAGAAAGAGAGAATGAGAGATAGCATGAGAGGGAAGAGGGGCAGAGGGAGAAGCAGACTCCCCGCTGAGCAGGGAGCCCAATGCGGGACTCGATCCCGGGACTCCAGGATCATGACCTGAGCCAGAGGCAGTCGCTTAACCAACTGAGCCACCCAGGCGCCCCTGAGCCCCACTTCTGACAAAAGAAATGCTGGTCCCAGTGTGTCCCTGGCACACTATAATTTGGCTCAAAGGAGGCAGTGTAGGGATTCTGACCCCATCTTTCAAATGAGGGAATTGAGGCTCGGGGGGGACTGTTGGAAGACCCCAGAGAGCAGAGCAAGGCCAACTTCACTTCCCACTTCGTGCTCTTCCCAGCGAATGCTCGGCCAGGGTGAGAGAGCTAATAGAGGGTTATGGGACCAAGTCTACTGGACTTGGGAGAAGCTGCTCTCCGGGGGTCCCTCACGTGGTTGGGAACTTCTGAAAGCCAGAGCTCCGCACAATACAGGTGCTTCAGCAGGTGGCGGATAGAAAAAGAAGAAATGAAGCTGAGGATATCCACGTTCCCACACCATAGGCCACTTGAGACCCACCCTTCAGCGTCCCACCCAGGACCTGTCATCCCTACCCTTGCTCAGCGGATCTCCCCACAGCCTGGCTCTCCTCATGCAACTTGGGAGCTTCCAGCGACCTTCCCGACCCGCAGACACACACACAACCTCCCCACCTTCCCGGCCTTATTCCCTGTCCCTTCGCCCCCACATGTCCTACCTGGCCCAGCCATCCGCACGTTCCCTGCATGTTTCACTTTGTTCATTCTTCCTCCATCCGCACAAGCAAAACCCACCCCATCTTCAAGAGCCAACACAGAGCTGTTAGCCTCCTGCACGGCCTGGCAGGCAGGCCTCCCTCCCTGGGGTCCTCCTTGATGAGCTTGATGACTTGCTCTCCCCGTCCTGGCATTAGCCGCTCTGCTCCCTGTCTTGCCTCCCCTGCAGACAGTGGGCACTCGGGCCCTGTGTCTGATTCCCTCTGCTGTGCCTCACACGCGTGCACTCTGTGCACGTTGCCTCAATGACCAAGTGCATTAGTGTCCCAGGGCTGCCATGAAAAAATACCCACAAACAGAATGGCTTAACTGGAAATTCATTGTCTCACAGTTCTGGAGGCTAGAAATCCCAAATCTCCGTGTCAGGGTTGGTTCCTCCGAGGGCCATGAGGGAAGGATCTGGTCCAGGCCTCTCTACTTGCCTTATAGATGCCATCTCCTCCCTGTGCCTCTTCCCCTGGAGTTCTCCCTGTGTGTGTGTCTGTGTGGGAATTTTCACTTTTTATAAGGACACTAGTCACCTTGGACTAGGGCCCACCCTAATGACCTCATCTAAACTAATTGAATCTGCAGAGACCCCTATTTCCAAACAAGGTCACATTCTGAGGGTGCTGGATGTTAGGACTTCCAACAGACGCATTTGGGGAGGACACAATTCAACTCATAACACCAAGGGAGGGAATTGTGAAAGCCCCTGGACAGAGAATGGCCGTCAGGTGCTTAATTCCTGCCCACCCCCCGGCCCCATTGGGTGTTTGGACATACAAGCAATGTGATTAAAAGGAGGACCTGGGGACTCAGTTTTGGAGAGCAGAGTCAAATCCCGATTTGCCTCCCATCAGCTTTGTGCTCCTGGGTAAGACAGTTTTCTCAAACTACATTTCTCTCTCAAACCATACTAATTCACATTGTCTTACTCCCCTTCAAACCCTACCAGAAAAATGAGTATATTTTGAGGAGCAAAGGGCCAAAGTGGCAGCAGATAAATACAAATCAATACAAGGAAGTCTGGAGACCCCAAAATCAGAACCCACCAATCTGGAGCTAACAAAGTTCTCTATCTCCAGACACCCATGGAAACCTCCAAAATGCAGGGAAATCCAGGCTCCCTAAACTAAGGCATACTACAACATGGATGAACCTGACCTTGGAATCTCATCACAACTTGCAAGAACATTCAACTGAGAGGGGCACCTGGGTAGCTCAATCAGTTGAGTGTCCGATCTAATTTCTGCTGGTCATGATCTCGGAGTCGTGAGATCGAGCCCCGCGCTCAGTGTGAAGTCTTGAGATTCTCTCTCTCCCTCCACCCCTCTCCTGCTCCCATGCTCTGGCACACACACTCTCTCTCTCTCTCTCTCTCTCTCTCAAATAAATTAAAAAAAAGAATATTCCACTGAGATAAATTGTGAGGAAAAGATGTTGGGGTTTGGGGGGCATGATGGATATCATCAAATATTTACAGGACTCCATTTAAAAAGCTGAATTTGGGTTTATTCCCCACCCCCACCTTTGTCACACCATGGGGCAAAATAGACCCAAGAATGTTATAGCTATATTACGTTTTGTTTATTCATTTTATTTATATTTGTGTAGACATGCTTTCATTTCTCTTGGGTATATACGAGGAGTGGAATTGCTGGTGCAAATGTTTACTCTATGGTTAACCTTTTGAGGAACTGCCACCTGGTTTCCAAAGCAGCTGCACCATTTTACATCCCCAGCAGCAGTGTACGAGGGTGCCAATGTCTCCCTGTCCTTGGTATTATCTTTCTGATTCTAGACATCCTCATGAGTGTGAGGTGGAATCTCATTGTGGGTTTGGTTTGCATTTTTCTGGTGGCAGTTTCACGTGCTTATTGGCTGGAATATTATCTTTTTTTAATAAAGATTTTATTTATTTATTTGGGAGAGAGAGCACATGAGAAGGGGTAGGGTCAGAGGGAGAAGCAGACTCCCCGCCAAGCAGGGAGCCCGATGCGGGATTCGATCCCGGGACTCCAGGATCATGACCTGAGCTGAAAGCAGTTGCTTAACCAACTGCACCACCCAGGCACCCTGGAATATTGTCTTTTAACACATGTGTATATCCATTTGGTTGGCTTCAGGTTGGCAGTATCACATGGTTGAGACAGGGTTGCTGTGGGGCATTCTGAGCTACTGGGACTGTTTTTTAGAAATGGTTGTGAACTGAGAGGACAACCAGGGAGAGAACTCGGTCTGGGCTGGTGATGAGGGTCTGGGAGTTGCCCATGAGGACACAGGAGATCTTGAAGCCCTTTGAGTAGATGAGATTGCTGGCAATTCTAAGTGTGAGGGGAGAAGTTGTTTTTGTTTTTTTTAAAGATTTTATTTATTTATCTGACAGAGAGAGACACAGCAAGAGAGGGAACACAAGCAGGGGGAGCGGGAGAGGGAGAAGCAGGCTTCCCACGGAGCAGGGAGCCTGATGCGGGGCTCGATCCCAGGACCCTGGAATCATGATCTGAGCGGAAGGCAGACGCTTAACAACTGCGCCACCCAGGCACCCCAAGTAAAGTTCTTAAAGCTTTGGGGACTCTTGGAAGTTAAAGGTGAGAAGAGCAGGTGGAGATACATCATAGAGGCCCGCTCTCCTAATGTGGGTGTAGGGTGGGGCAGGACCTATCAGAGTGAGGAGGAGATACAGCTGCTGATAGGCATGGACCATCAGGATGAAGTCTGAGGGTAGGCAAGGTCCCAGCGGGCCACAGGCAGTGGCGTATACCCAGCAGGTACACAGGTCTGTACCTGCCAGAGTTTAGGAACGAGACCCATCCCTAAGTCTCCACTCGGGGCGGGACAAGAATCCGGGTGTTAGGGGTCTCACACACCGCTTCTTGCGCAGTCCAGACGACTGCCCTCTGGTGGTGGTTG
Source organism: Callorhinus ursinus (assembly GCF_003265705.2). NCBI lineage: Eukaryota > Metazoa > Chordata > Mammalia > Carnivora > Otariidae > Callorhinus > Callorhinus ursinus. The sequence continues at coordinate 29,690,651 of NW_027397086.1, read as the reverse complement.
CCTGTCTGTCATAGGAAGTTGAGACATTCCTCAGCAGGGACAGAGCTGGGAGAACCCAGGCCTGACTTATTCCAAACTCTGTGCTTTTTTCATTTGGAAGGAATTTGGGATGGGGGGTTCAGCTTAAATGTCAACTCTTCAGAAAGATTCTTCCCGACTACCCATGAAGAGGAGCTCCTCTTATTAGTCTCAACACAGCACTCAATTTGTTTTCTATCATTGTCCTTATTATAATTCATGATTTTATATTGTTAAAAAAAGAAAACCTCAGGCCCAAAATGGTGTCACTTAGACCCAGTTCCCAAACTGGGGCTTAATACCCAAGCTAATTGCAGTTGCAACCTCCCCCAGAAATGTGGCCTTAACAGGTCATTCAGGAAATTTTTCTTTCCATCAGAGCCAATGACTCTGTCACCTGGATCCTCTCCGTACCCCAGAGAAAGATGGGGGAATGGGGCGCCTGGGTGGCTCAATCGGTTAAGCGTCTGCCTTCGGCTCAGGTCATGATCCCAGGGTCCTGGGATCGAGCCCCCGCATTGGGCTCCCTGCTCGGCGGGAAGCCCGCTTCTCCCTCTGCCTCTGCCTGCAGCTCCCCCTGCTCGTGTTCTCTCTTTGTGTCAAATAAATAAATAAAATCTTAAAAAAAAGAGAGAGAGAGAAAGATGAGGGACTCTGCAGGTTAGGATACCTTATCTTTTCCCCTAGCAAACAGACTCCTCTGGAACAATCCTTTTCTTTTGTGAATAGCTTTCTTGCCCCCATCCTCTGTCTATAAAAACCTTCCATTTTGTACAGTTCTTCAGAGTGCCTCTCTACTTGCTAGATGGGGTGCCGCTCAATTCATAAATCATTTAATAAAGCCACCTAGATCTTCACACTTACTTGGTTGAATCTTGTTATTTAACAATATCAACGTGTGAATATAGTTTACTTTTATTGTAAACTAGAGGTTACAGAAAGGGACCACCCTCTTTTGTTCCCCACTGTATTCCCGGTGCCTGACACGCAGTAGGCGCTCAGGAATTATTTGTTGGGTGAGTGAGGTCCCGTTTGGAAAATGGAGGCAGGTAAGGTGTGCACACAGGTCAAAATCCTCCGATGGAGTCAGTATGAGTTGACTTTCACCTTCCAGAGCACCCAGGGTGTAATGGTGTGCTTATTTTCTCAGGGACAGTATGAAAAAGATGTTTATGTTACAGGAATGAGGCCCAAGGTTGAGGAAGCAGGAAGTAGGTGTGGGTGAGGGTGTGACTAGCAAGGGTGCCTGTAAATGGAACAACTGAGAAACTCGGGAGAATCAGACAACTTGGCCCCTTAACACCATGGCAGGTCCTTGGCAGCTGGGGTTGGGAAACTTGGGTGGATCAACAATTCACTTCTTCCTCAGAGGAACTTACCAGAAAGCTGACTTCAAGAGCAACTCGGGCAATAGTCATGTTTGCCTAAGAGATTGAAGGGAGCCTGAGTAAACATATGAAGTCAGTTATGTCTCAGTATTCACTGTCATTTTTCCTTTTCTGCACTTGTGCATTGAGCAAATATTTATTGGCACCTATTACATGCTAAGTTCTGTGCTTGGTGCGAGGGATACAGTAGGAAACAGTCCAGGTCTGCTCTCAAGGAGCTCCTGGCCCTGCGGGACACTTACAAGGATCTAAGCAGCTTAAGGGCAGAGGTATGGTCTGTCTTGTTCACCATGGTATCCCTAAAGCTTTGCCCTGGGTTTAGTGCTGAGTAGGTGATCCAGATGGTTCCTGACCCAGAGAAGTTCACAGCCTAGATGGAAGACAGACAAGACAAGGGGCAGTTACCATAAAAGGTGATAAGTGGGCAAATACGAGTCTTATGGGAGCCCAGAGAAGATTGTTGAGGAGATCAGAGAAGGTTCTGAGAGGAAGTGACTTCTATACTAATGGACCAGAAGGTGGTCAGACATGGCTCAGTATGGTGGAGGTGGAGAAGTGGGAAGCCCACAGACTCAGACAAAGCTTTATGCCAAGGCCTGGAGGTGAAAGACCATGATCCTTCAGGGCAATTCAAAAGAGTTCAGTAAAGCTAGAGCACAGAATGGCAAAAGATTAGGTAGGAGTGCCAGGTCATAGGAAGCTTTATAGGAACCAACTTAAGGAAGGGATTAGCACAGTAGGGCTGACCACAGGGGCCTCAGACCCAAGGGTTTCAGGTCTGGGAACTGGGTCTCCATCCCTCTCTACCTTGATCCCCATGACCCAGCACTCTGAGTTACCCTAGTTTCTCTAAAACTAAGTTCTTCCTTACCCTCTCCTGCCAATACCAGGAAAAAAAAAATCCCTTGTTGGTTTTGTTTTTAAGACCTTCCCACCTACTCTCATCCATTTCTACATATTGAGCATGGCTTCATTATCCAAGCAGAAAAAGCAACAGAAAGCACTGGAAACTGGCTTTTAAAAAAAGAATGAGCATGAAATGAAAATTGTCTTTTCCTCCCTTCTATAGTAAGATACAGCACTACTTTAATTTACTGAAAGCTTTTATTTAATCATAAATAACATCAGCCTAACTTTCTTTTGTGGGATAGTTGTATTTTTATTTATTTATTTATAAGGTTTTATTTATTTATTTATTTAGAAAGAGAGCGTGAGCGCAAGCCGGTGGGGGGTGGGCAAGGGAGAGGGAGAATCTCAAGTAGACTCCACACTGGGCACTGAGCCCGACGGGGCTCAATCTCACCACCCTGAGATCATGACTTGAGCCGAAATCAAGAGTCAGATGCTTAACCACCTGAGCCACCCAGATGCCCCTGGTTGTAATTTTAAATGTGATTTCTCCTTTTTTTCCCTTTAAACTTAACTTTCACTTATTCACAAATTATTCAAAACCATAATGGTTTTCTTTAGCACAAGTAGCACTGAGCTACTTTAGTGCGGGGTTTAATTTTCTCTGGACTCAGGTAGGGTCTTTTGCTCAGCCTCAGATGTCCAATGCCAGTTAAACTTGACAGAACGCACGTGCCATCCAGTCTAGCACACCCACATATAACAGATAAGTGAACCCTGCTACAATCCCCTTCTTTCCTTTGGTTGCTTCCTCCTGGCCTCCAAAGATGCCCTTCTTCAGAACCCCTCAACTCTGGGACCCCATCTAGCCCAGGATCCATTTTCCATCTGCTTTTAACAACCAAATGTTCCCCAGAAAAGGTCTATTTTTGTCCCTTCTGTTTCCTCACTTCCCTTGGCCAACAAATCTGCTCTTTCCAGCGGCTCCCTGATCCCCAAGTCCACTGGTCTCTTCTTTCTTATTCTCCTGGACTGCTCTGGGCCTCTGACCTTGTGGGTCTCCCCACCTCAAGACCACCCTGATTCTGTCACCTGCTTCTAGTCTCTTTTCTCTATTCCTGTCATGGCAGCTGCCCAAGCTCATTCCTCCACGCTGTTCATCCCACTGCACACTCTCTCCTACAGCGATCTAACCATCCCTGGTCTTGTCCTCACTCAGAATGGCTCAGGTGTCTCTCTGGCCCAGACCTCACTGAGCCTCAGACCTGCCTTTTCTCCTACCTGGTGGGCAGTTTCACCTGCATATTTATACCAACGTGTCCAAACCCTACTCTTCTCACCTTCCACCCAGAGATGCCTCCTCCCCGCCTTTCTCTTATTGTTATTACTTTGCTCATCAGTTCTGGTAAGTCAAGTTGGAAATCAGTGTTTTTTCTTTTCTTTAAACTGCCTCCATTTCTGAACTTTGCAAACTAACAGCGTATTTCAACAGCCCTAGACTGGGAGGCAGACCAGGGTCCTGGTCCCAGCTCTGCTCTGGCTTTCTGGATGGCTTTGGGCAAGTCAGTGGAACTTTTTGAACATGTTGTCTCTCGTGTAACAAGACTGGAGACCACTTATTGAAACCTTACTACAGGCTAAGTACCGTGATCAGGGTTTTCTATACATCATCTCATGAACCTATATAATTTTCCCATTTCGGGGAAAAGGAAAATAACGTTCAGTAAGACTAACGTATTCACGATCAAGAACCAGTTAGTGGGAGGACCTGTGCTCAAACCAGCTCTGTAATTCCAACTCCATAATCCATTTTTTCCATTACACCGTAGGGCGCGCTCTCCTCACGCCCAAGGCAGCCGTCTTCCCTCTCCCACTCCCCTTAGGAGAATGTTGGCTCACGGGGGAAGCGGGAAGGCCGCGACCATCAACGGCCTCGCCTTCCCGGCCAGGAAACAAGGCCAGCTGAAAAGAACCGAGCTAGATTTCCTCCTCCCGCCGCACGGCCCGCCTCGCGGGAGGCCCCGCCCCCTGTCGCGATTGGCTGGCGAGAGCGAGTTGGGGTCCGCGGATTGGCTGCGCGGCCGCCGGCTAACGTGGCGGACCTGACGTGGCCAGCGCGGCGTGTAGTCCCTACTGGGTTGCGGACCGGACTCGAGGCAGGCGGTGGGGCGCCGGTACGCGAGCCGCCGCGATGCCGCTGGAGCTGGAGCTGTGTCCCGGGCGCTGGGTGGGCGGGCAGCACCCGTGCTTCATCATTGCCGAGATCGGCCAGAACCACCAGGGCGACCTAGAAGTGGCCAAGCGCATGATCCGCACGGCCAAGGTGAGGGCAGAGACCGCGAGGAAAAGGAGGCCGGCCGGAGCCGGGGGGCGGGGCCCGGACCGGGAGGCGGGGCCCGGGCCGGGGGGCGGGGCCGCGGGAAAGCCTGCGGTGGGGAGCCGGGACCACCTTCCTCTGCTTCTCTCGGTAGCCGGCGTGCGGCCTGGCCTCCAGCTCACCTGCACCATTTCTAAATCTTTGGACTCCTCCTCATCCCTCCCCACCTCCCTCACATGTCTGCATTACTGCAGGTGCCGCCTAACCCGAACTTTGCCCCCTTCTGGTGGCAGAATGATCTTCCTAAAACACAGGTTTGATCAGGTCGTACCGCCTCACGAACCTTCAGTGGTTCCCCTCTGTCCAAGGGTAGAGTCGAAACCCTTTAACATGACCTTCAGGACCTTAATGACCTGGTTCCTTCCTGCCTATCATGTTTCATTTCTGACATCTTTCAGCGACCTTGAATTACTCCAGCAAGTTCTGAAGTTCCTGGAAGTTGCTGGGGTCTCTCACTTGCCATTCCTTGTGTTTGGAAAATGAAACGGTTAAAATGCCGGGGCTCTGGGTTCAAATTCAGACGCCACCACTTAGCAAGCTGTGTGAACCTGGCCTGGTTACTTAACCACTGTGAGCCTCAGTTGCATCATTTGAAAATCGGGTTGATGATAGTACTTACCTCAGAGTTGGACCAAATGGGATGACTTATGTAAAGCTCTTAGCACAGGACTTGGAGAGGACTCAATAAATGTTAGCTCTTAGCTATAGGAGGTTTATGACTATTCAGTGCGCCCTCTTGGCAAGTTTTATTTCTATTCAAACCTGTATTCATGTACAGGTCTGCTTGGATGCTTTTTCCAGTCCTTCCCCACAAGGCTGGGCCCCTATCACTGCTCCCATTGAATTGCATTGTCACTGTCCAAGTTTCTTGCTCTTTTCTGGCTCACTCCATCGTTTTTTTCCCCCCTTCCCTTCAGTGAAAGCTGTTCACCTAATGTCATCGATTGTGATTAGGTATTTACCTTGCTCTTCTTTCAGGACTAACTCTGCTTTTAGGGAAGCCTACTGGATCATAAAAATACTGCTAAAGAGTGACAGTTGCACTAAATGGGCTAAATGCTTTAAGTGCACCATCTCACTTCATTCCTACAACATAATGTGGTAGATGCTACTGGTTTCATTTTAAAGGCTCAGAGAAGTGACTTGCCGAAGGGCACACAGTAAATACTGGATTTCAGAGCTTTGCTCCGAACCAGGGAGTGCTAGCCTTTGCGTGTAACATTGTTTTCTAGAAGGGGGGAAATTCCTACTCTTGAGTTGGGAACAACCTGTTTGTGGAGGTGCGGCCTCTGAATGCTGAGGTTGTAAAAGTACCCACAGATACTGAAGCCAGAGAAACAAAGCTTTTTTTCTTTCTTAATTTTGGAGGCTGGTTCTGGGGCGAGGGGAGGAGATTGAAGAGGTTGAGCCTGTGGTACAGTGGAAAGAACATTGTCCTGGTGTGAAGATACCACTTACTAGCTGAATAATCTTGGGCAGGTGACTTTTCCTCTTCAGGCTTCAGTTTCACTTACTTTACAATGTGTGTGTGTTTGTTTTTAAACTTAAAGCAGTGGAATCTTGTGAAATCCTTGTATTTTAGGATTTTTTTAGTCTTTGTTGCCAAATAAAGTCACATTCCCATGTTTACTCAGAGTAGCTCATACAATGAAATGAATCTATCTGCAATATTAAAAGTTGAGTTCATTCAATTATTTTTATTTTCTTACAAAATATATTATTAGTTATGTAATATATATCAACTATAAATGTATTACAATTAGAGATTTATTAATTGAATATACTTTTAACTTCCAAATTTTGCTGCAAAGGGAGCATCACGCCTTTGCCTATCCTGGAGTTTTGCTGCTTGTTTTTTTTGTTTGTTTTTTGTTTTTGCCAGGAGAGAGAAAAAAATACTTGAACAAAGAAACCATCAGCATTGTAGTAAAACGGGGACAGTGATTGTGTTTTCTGACCCTGGAGTTCACCATAGAATTAAACAGATAGAGAAATCACTCAGTTTGAGGAAAGAAGAGGAAGAACCTGACCTCTTGTCTTTAGTAGTTTCTGCTACTTCACTTTTATCTTCTTCCTGTAAATGAAAGGTTTGCCCAGAACAGACGGGCTCTTTCACTCCTTGAGCTAGAGCTGAGAAGCAAAGGGAGCAGGAAGCAGTGCCCTGTGAAGGCCTCCCCCTTGGTTTGCTGGAGGCCTTGCTGTAGCCAGCATCCGGGTGGCAGTCATGGGCCAGGAGACAGGTGCTCGGCAGCCTTAGCAAAGCGATCTGTCCAGCTCTGCCCGGGACTCACTGTGCAAAGGTGCTTAGGTTACTCTGGGCCTGGGGATCTTCCTCTAGACAATGAGAACGCTGTTGCCCAAGGTCACTTTCAGTTCTCATGTCTTTTTTTTTTGTTTTGTTTTTTAGAGATTTTATTTATTTGACAGAGACACAGCGAGAGAGGGAACACAAGCAGGGGGAGTGGGAGAGGGAGAAGCAGGTTTCCCTCTGAGCAGGGAGCCCGATATGGGGCTCGATCCCAGGACCCTGGGATCATGACCTGAGCCGAAGGCAGACGCTTAACGACTGAGCCACCCAGGCGCTCCCACTTCTCATGTTCTTTAAACTCCTGACCGTGCCATCCTGTGGTCTTTCTGGGAGTGGGAGGAGCACTGTTAGCACAGATATTTCTGGAAGTGAGGTTTTTAGCAGCATGAATAACTGTCTACAGAAATGTCAGCGAGCCGGAGACTTTAGAGGGTTTTCCTCCATCTTTCTATTGAGTGGTTTTTAAAAGCAGTTTTGAGAGATTGGGGGTTGAGTGGCAATCGTATTATAGCTCTTACAGCTGGACAATCCAGCTTTTATGTTACAGCTTCTGTTCAGTAAAGCCTGGACCTTTCTAAGTCTTGTTTGTGTACTTTTTGCCCCAGAGCTTCTTGTTCAAATGAGATGCCATGCTGAAAAGCACAAGTACAGAACAACTAAAGCAGAGTTGTCTGTTTCCTGCCCCACGAGGGGCTCCTCAGAACGGTACAGGTCCTGGAGCGAGCCCAGAGCAGCTGTTGATGGAGATGGAGATGCTGAGTCCTGAGAGTGGGAGTGACTTATCCAGGAGTGAGAGTCAGATCCTGACTTCCCCTCAATTCTGGACCAGTGCTCATTTTGTTATCCTCTGCTGAGTTACCCAACTTAAAATCTTCTTTAGATGTTTAATTATTTTTCATATAAAACAAAGTGAAAAAAAGTGCCAATTTTTTTTTCTTTTTGCATTTTAAGGGGGAAAAAGAGGGGGAAGCCCCATCCCTAGCCTTCTCTTCCTTTGAGACTTTCTTGCTTCTCCTTTTCCTCTTTGCCTCTGTCAGTCAACCTTATTTTTAAAGATACTAATGTCAGAGAGTTGTCCCAGCATTTCCCTTTCTCTGAGAATCCCCGACAGGTCATTGAAAGGAGCCCTGTTGTGTGTTGCAGGAGTGTGGGGCCGATTGTGCCAAGTTCCAGAAGAGTGAGCTGGAGTACAAGTTTAATCGGAAAGCTTTGGAGAGGCCCTATACCTCTAAGCATTCCTGGGGGAAGACGTACGGGGAGCACAAGCGCCACCTGGAGTTCAGCCATGCCCAGTACAGGGAGCTGCGGAGCTACGCCCAGGAGGTTGGCATCTTCTTCACTGCCTCCGGCATGGATGAGGTGAGTCCTCATGGGAGCTGCTCTCTTTTAAATGCACCATCTCACTCCATTCCCACAACACAATGTGGTAGATGCTATTCGTTTCATTTTAAAGGCTAGGGGACAGCAGGTGGCCTGGTGGCTTTTGGCCTAGAGTCAGCTCTAGCCATTGCTTACTTGAGACTTTTATTGTGCTTTCTAGACCTAGCGTTCCCAATCACTTTAACTGTATCAATGCCCAACTAAATAGAAGGCCAGGAGGAGCAGAGGCCCAGTGAGATTTTTGTGAGAGGAGTACCAGGAGTTTCCAGACAAGCTGTCTTTGGGAGTAGGGGGCAGCCACACTGGCATCCCTGAGTCCCTCAAGCTTGTGGGAGACCCCTATCGGACCAGTTTTCTCCCAGCGGAAAGTGGCCTGGACGAGGGATCAGGAAACCTCCCTTCTGATAGGGATCCGCCTCTTGCTGAGTGGCCTTGGTGGATTTGGGTGGGGGGTGTTGGTAGTCATCCTGAGCAGCTCACAGAATGTCATGCTAACGTCCTTGAAGGGTTCAGCCCTTCTGCTCTGTGACCTGCCTCTTTGAGATTCCTTCATGTACTCTTTTTCAAATGTAAAAATTTCAATTGTAAAAATAATAAATATCACTGAAAGTTTAGAAACAGGAAAAACTAACCCATAATCCCTATATGGTGGTTCTTTTTTTTTTTTTTAAAGATTTATTTATTTATTTGAGAGAGAGAATGAGATAGAGAGAGAGTACATGAGAGGGGGGAGGGTCAGAGGGAGAAGCAGACTCCCTGCTGAACAGGGAGCCCGATGCGGGACTCGATCCCGGGACTCCAGGATCATGACCTGAGCCGAAGGCAGTCGCTCAACCAGCTGAGCCACTCAGGCACCCTGGTGGTTCTTTTTATAGATTTCCTCCTGAAGTCTTTTATGTGCATGTTTTATTGCCTGGTTGCTACATTTGTGAATATTTAGTTTTGTGCATTATTTTCCCATTTAACATTATGCCATAAGCTTTTACCCACATCTGGGTTTTTTTTCCACCTTTACCGAGCTATAATAGACATATAAGTCCCCACAACTTTAGTTCCTTTTTTTTTAAACTTTTATTATTTTTTTAAAGACTTTTTTTTTTAAGATTTTATTTGTGAGAGAGAGAATGAGAGAGCATGAGGGGGGGAGGGTCAGAGGGAGAAGCAGACTCCCCGCTGAGCAGGGATTTCCCCCCCCCTCCCCGATGCGGGACTCGATCCTGTGACTCCAGGATCATGACCTGAGCCAAAGGCAGTTGCTTAACCAACTAAGCCACCCAGGTGCCCCTTATCTTTTTATTTTTTTTTAAGATTTTATTTATTTATTAGAGAGCATGAGCACGGGGGAGAGGGAGAAGCAGACTCTCTGCTGAGCAGGGAGCCCGACATAGGACTTGATCCCAGGACCCCGGGATCATGACCTAAGCTGAAGGCAGACGCTTAACCGCTGAGCCACCCAGGTGCACCTATTATTATCTTTTGAGAGAGACCACCTGCATGCTTGCGCATGGGCTTGAGTGAGCAGGGGGGAGGAGCAGAGGGAGAGAAGAGAGAGAAGCAGGCTCCACGCTCAGCTCAGTGCAAAGCCCGATGTGGGGCTCGATCTCACGACCCTGAGATCACAACCTGAGCTGAAAGCAAGAGTCGATCGCCCAACCGACTGAGCCACCCAGACGCCCTATGCTTAAAGTTTTTAATAGCAATGTAATTCTTCTTTTTTTTAATATTATTTGAGAGAGAGAACGTGCATGGGTATGAGGGCAGAGGGAGAGAGAAACTTAAGCAGACTCTGTTGAGCTCAGAACCTGACGTGGGGCTCAGTCTCACTCCCCGAGATCACGACCTGAGCCGAAACTAAGAGTCACATGCTTAACTGACTGTGCTACCCAGGCGCCCCAGCAATGAAATACTTCTTTTGAGGATTTATAATGTACCTAACCATTTCTCTACTTTTGGGCATGAATGTTTCCTTCAGTTTTTTGTGCTTATAAATAGTGCTGAGATGAACATCATTTTTCTGTGTTTTGTGTTGTTTCTTAGGATAGCTTTGCAGAAATAGATCATTAGATGAAACCTACGAGCATTTTTATGGCCCTTGAAACATTTGGAATGCTTTTGGGCATTCAGAATATTTGAAGCGATTCCAGTTCATTCTGTAGGCCTCCTTGACCGTTTGTGTCCCTGTTCCAATCTCAAAATATGTAAGTTGAGTTGAAAAGAAACATAAGTCTAGTCTAGGCTGTTGGTAGTTTTAACAGGGGCAGGGAGGCAGAGAACCTAGGCATCTTTGGGAGACAACAAGTCCAGGCCTCAGTTCTGTAGGACAGATTCAGCCCTTAATTCACAGCTTTCATAAGCATGACAGTCATCAGATCCAGTTGTGCATTTGATGATCATAATTTCCTACTTTTGAATTATATGTTATTGCTTACAGAGCATCTTCACGTACAGTAAATATATTTTATCCCTCCTCTGCCCCACTCTGCAGATGAAGAAATGGAGGCTCAGAGGGGCCGGGAAGTTTGTACAAAGTCATATAGCTAGGAAATATGGGTCTCGAAGGTGCAGTGTGCTTTCTCTGGTCCTACAACTCTGCCTGGGCATCAGTCCAGGTGTGTGTGGCTTCGTGGAGCTCAGAGAGCCTTTGGGCTTCCCCTTTGCTCTTTACCACCTTGATGTTGGTGGCTGGAGAGCTTCTGGGCCCAAGAGCTGCTCTGGGGACTAGGAGACAGATTTTTTGAGGAAAGTGTTCCTGAAGAGGTTGCTGGGCTTTTTTCTGATCCCAGCTTAGAGAACACTTCCTCAGGGAATTCTTCTTGTTCCCCAGCTTGGTTCAGGCCCCTTCTGTTAAGTTCTGGTGCTCGTTACTTGTGTAATTGTGTGTTAACTACCCCATCTCTCTCCCAGACTGCTAGCCCCACGGCAGCCCCGGCAGCCCCAGTGCCTGGCCTGCAGTAGGTGGTTGGGAGACATTTGTTGAAGGAATAAATGAAGGAGCCAAACAAAAGAGAGGATTAGTGGTTTTTATCAGATTCTTAAAGGATCTGTAGTCAAAAAAGTTTAAGAGGAAAGAGTATGTGCTTTAGGATCTGAAAGATTTGGGTGTTGTTTTTGGTTCTACCATTAACTAACATTTCTTGAGTATTTATGATGTACCAAGTCCTATGCTAAGTGTTTTAAATATATCAACTCATTTACTCTTCTTAACCTCTTCAAAGAGCACAGTTATCCCCATTTCACAGGGAGGATGTCAGTAGTCACTAATCAGCTAACCCCTGCCCTCCTGACCACACTCTTCTTTCATCTCCCTGGGCCTGTTTCCTCTTAGGGAAAGGGCAAGGCATTGATTAAAATACCTAACTTGCAGGCTTGTCTTCTGGAGCAGGTGAGACCATATATGTAAAGTACATGTCTCAAGATAGGACCCTGTCTGTGTGTTCACTGTGAACCCAGATCCTGGCACTTAGTACATCCTGATCTTAGTACATCCTGAGTCAGTGCCTCGGTGAAGGAAGATCACACCTAGAAAGTGACATTTGTTTTCATCATGTACTTGTTTCATGTACTGTGAGTTCACAGCATTTTGGTATTGCTCTTTGGCAATCCTCTAGAACTCAAGCGCTCAGAGACAGCCAAGCCCTTGTCCTCAGAGGGCAGGTTTGGGTTTGGGAAACTGCTAATCCTTCTTGTGCCAAATAAATGTGAAACTTTTGGCCTGATTGGCTTAGTAATGAGTCAGTAACGAGACAGGGCCCGCAAAGCTCTGGAGAGAATTTCCAAAGATTTATGCCAGTATTCTGGATCTCTAGTGTTGTCTTTGGAATAGGCATACAGCCTTTCCCAGAATAACAGATTTGAGAAGTACTCTCATTGGAGGACTAAGTCCTGACCTGTTGGTTAAAAATAATTAGTCTCAGGGCGCCTGGGTGGCTCAGTCAGTTAAGCATCTGACTCTTGGTTTTGGCTCAGGTCATGATCTCAGGGTTGTGAGATAGAGCCCTGCATTGAGCTTCGCACTCAGTGGGGAGTCTGCTTGAGATCCTCTCCCTCTCCCTCTCCCCAGCTTGCGTGTGCATGCGCTGTCTCTCTTTGAGAGAGAGAAAGAGAGCACACGGTCTCTTTCTCTGAGAGAAAGAGAGCAGACTTTGAGCGAGAGAGAACACGAGTGGGGCAGAGGCAGAGGGAGAAGCAGGCTCCCCACTGATAGGGATCCCAATGCAGGGCTCAGTCCCAGGACCCTGGGATCATGACCTGAGCCAAAGGCAGACGCTTAACCAACTGAGCCACCCAGGCACCCCAATAAATAAATCCTCAAAAAATAAAATAAAAAAATAAAAATAATTAGCCTCAGTGGTGTAAGTACTCCCCCATCCTCCACCACATAGTTGCTTCCCCAGGACAGTTTTCCTAAAACCTGACCAAAGAAAGGGGAAGTGGAAGAAAGCTCACATGGGAATTCCACTGCAGTGACACCTGAAAGCAACAGTAACAGAGGAGAGTAATGGGAAGAGTATGACAGTGGTTCTCAAAGTGTGGTCTGAGAACCCCTGGGGGGATGGAGATCTTCCAGAAGATCCACCAGCTCCAAACTGTTTTCATAGTGATACTCAAATGGGATTTGCCTTCTTCACTGTCATTCTGTCCCAAGTGTGTAGTGGAGTTTTCCAGAGGCTGTGTGGTGTGTGATGACATCATTCCCTTGGCAGTGGCTAAGGAAAGGTGTGCTGCGTGCTCTTTTATTTTAGTAACAACTCCTGTCACGGACCACACAATTCACCAATTACAGTTTACAGTTCAGCTGTTTTTAGTACCTTCAGAGCTGTGGTGGCCGTCACCACAGTCGACTTCACATTTTTATCATGTACCCATTCATAGTCATTTTTCAGTCACCTCAGTTCCCCCCAGCCCGAGGCAGCCGCTCATCTGCTTCCTGTCTGTGTACACTTGCCTTTTCTAGACATTGCATATAAACTGGGACAGCGTGTGGTCCTGTGTATCTGGCCTCTCATGTAGTGATGTGTTCGAGGTCCGTCCGTGTTGTGCACGCGCCTCGCCCCCTGTTATTGCCGAGTGCCAGTCACTAGTACGGATACACTACACCTTATTTACCCGTTTATCAGTTGACAGACATTTGGATTGTTTCCACTTTTTGGCTAGCAGGAATAATGCTTCCATGAACATTCAGGTACAGGTTTTGTGCCGACATGTTTTTAATCTTTTGGGGCTATATGGTAACTCTGTGTTTAACTTCTGAGCACTTGCCAGACCGTTTTCTATAGTGGCTACACCAGTTGATAATCCTCCCAGCAGTGTGGGAGCTTCCAGGTTTCTCCACATCCTCACCTTTGTTAAGATCCGACTTTCTGATTCTAGGTGTCCTAGCAAGTGTGAAATGGCATCTCATTGTGGTTTTGATTCATATTTCCCTGATGTCGAGCATCTTTGCATGTGCTTGTTGCTATTTGTATAGCTTCTTCGGAAGAATGTCAGATCCTTTGCCAATTTTTAATTGGGTTATTTGTTTTTATATATTCCAGATATGAGTCCCTAGTCAGATACATGATTTGCAGAAATGGTTCCCATTCTCTGGGTTGTCTTTTCACGTTTTGATGGTATTCTTGGAAGCACAAACATCTTTAGTTTTAATGACATCCAATTAATGTTTTTTCTTTTGTGCTTGTCTGTTCTAAAATTTCTCAGTTTTAGGGGCGCCTGAGTGGCACAGTCAGTTGTGTCCGACTTGGTTTTGGCTCAGGTCATGACCTCAGGGTTGTGAGATCGAGTCCTGCATCGGGCTCCTTGCTCAGCACGGAGTCTGCTTGAGATTCTCTCCCCCTCTCCCTCTGCCCTCCCATTCATGCTTTCTCTCTCAAATAAATAAATAAAATCTTTAAAAAAAATTTCTCAGTTTTAAACCACAATGTGGTATTGCTCCAGAGCTATCACTCTGGCGAAAACAAAGAGTGACGATAACACCAAATGGTAGCAAGGATGCGGAGAAAATGGATCATTCATACACCGCTGGTGGGAACGTAGAAAAGTATAATCACTCTGCAGAATGATAGGGCACTCTCCTTTTTCTAAACACAACCTTATTTTAATACAGTTCACATGCAGTATCATATCACATTTCACTCACTCAGGGTATACTGGTAGTTTCTTATAAACTGGACACACAAAAATTTTGCATCTATGGGCATGGATGTTAACTGAACTTATGGTAATCCTTTCACAGTATATATATCAAATCATGTTGTACACCCAAAACTAATACACTGTTAGGTGTCAGTTATAGCTCAATAAAAAATAACCATTTATTGCATACCTAAAAAAACAACACCACACACTAGACATGTGCTCAGCACGTAGCCCGCCAGGTATCATTTGGTAATTTATCTCAAAAGAAATGAAAACTTAAAATTCACACAAAACCCTGTACATGCAGGTCCATGACAACTTTATTTGTAATAGCCCCCAAACTAGAACAACCCAGAGAGTTCTCTAGCAGGTGAACGGTTCCAGCCATAAAAAGGAGTGAACTGCTGATACATGCTGCAGCTTGGAGGGCTCTCCAGGGTATTATATTGAGTGAAAAAGTTAGCCTCAGAAGGTTGTGTACTATACCGTTGAGTTTATATAGCAGTCTTGAAATGACAAAATTACAGAGTTGGAGAACAGATGAACAGTTGTCAGTGGTTAAGGACAGGAAGGGAGGCGAGTGGATGTGGCTATAAAGCCTTGGAGTGATGGCATAGTTTTGTATTGTGACTCTGGTAGTCGCCGGTCTGTGCATCTGGTCAGACTGCATGGAATTAGATGCACTCCCACACAAAGGAATACATGTAGAAACGATGATACCTGAATTGGGTCATAGACTCTGTCAACGTCACTTTCCCAGTTGTGATTTTGTACTCTAGTTTTGCAAGGTGTCACCATAGGGGGGAGCTCGCTGAAGGGTACAGAGGATCTCTCTCTATTATTTTTTTTTTAACGATATTTATTTATTTGAGAGCGAGCGAGAAAGCATGAGAGGGGAGAGGGTCAGAGGGAGAAGCAGGCTCCCCGCTGAGCCGGGAGCCGGATGCAGGACTCGATCCCAGGACTCCGGGATCATGACCTGAGCCGAAGGCAGTCGCTCAACCAACTGAGCCACCCAGGCGCCCCTCTCTGTATTATTTCTTACAGCTTCATGTCAAACTATAATTATCTCAAAATAAAAACTTCAAAGTTAAAAAACCTACAAATCCCTTAGTTTTAATTTTAATTCCGTAAATATGGGTAGATAGAACCTATATAAACAAAAACCCTGTAGAGTCCATAGTCATTTTTAAGAGTGTGAACACCCAAACCTTGGGAGCCCCAAGCTGAATGGTGCACACCCAGGCTGTATGGTTTCACAGTTAAGCTCGAGGACTCTGGGGTCAGATTCTGAGTCCATGTGGAGGTCGTTCAACCTCTTTGTGCTTCTGTTTGTTCACCTGCAGAGCAGGGTTAGTACCTGAACCCATCTTGCAAGGTTGTTGTGAGGATTATCCGTGATTACTGACATAAAGCATAGCACACAGCTGTTGCTGAGCGAACATTAGCTACAGTTAAGGAGGGCAACCTGGGCCGAGCGTCAGGACATCTGGCTTCTTGCCCTGACTCTGCTCTGAGTTGATCTCGGTGTGAGCTTGGTGAGTCCCTTCCCTCCCTGGGCCTCCGTTTCCTTTTGTGTAAGCTGCTGTCCAGAGGCTCTCTCCCAGCTCCGATGCAGAGCCAGGGAAGATACGACTAAGGCCACTTGCATCCGGAATGAGGGCTTCCCTTCTCAGCCCATGCTGCTGGGCACCTGAGCTCCTGGATGTGGACTCTGAAGGAGAGAGGGCACCTCCTTGCATCTGTGAGGCGTGCTTAGGAAAGGTCACTTGTTTAGGTCATTCACTCCCAGGTGGCTTTGGGGTAGAAGCAGGAGCAGCTGGGAGATGGAGAAGAGCCTGGGTGGTGGTGCTCGGGGTCTGCCTCTCGGCCTTACCCTTTGGTGCCTTTCCCTCTGCTCCCCAGGAAGCCCTGCTGTGTGGGGTGTGCCACATGCTCGGCGGCCACACTCTCTGAGTTCGGGTTCTGGTGCTGACCCTTTGTGGGTTCGGGCTCACCACGTAACCTTTTTGAACCCCAGGTGTCCCATCTGTAAAAACAGGATAATAAAGATGCCCAGCCCACTTGGCTATGGGGAGGGGTTGGGTGTGAGGGCCGTGCAAGATCTACATCCACCGGATGATAGCTGTTCTGTTATTGAGAGCCCTTTGGAGTTGTTTTGCCTCACGCTGTCTGGACAGGGCGGCGTCTCTGTCCTGGGAATGCTGTTTGTTCCCAAGTATCCTCCTAGCTGACCCGGGCTTAGGCAGCGAGGGGAAAGGCATTCTTAAGAGTCTTTACAAGAGTTAATTTGCTGGCCCGGTCCCTTTTCTGAACCAGCATGTCCTGTCTGCCCGGCGATTGGAAGTGGGTTGGCCCCTTGTTCTGTGTTTACCTGGCAGGTGGCTCTGAGTATTTACCCACCCTAACTTCCTTGTGGACGGTAGCCATTTATCGAGTGCTTCATTTTTCTCCACTCCGTGCGCTGTCCTAGGGTGTTCTTCGTATGCTGAGGAAAGGTTACGGTGTGGTGGAATTTTATCAAGGCTGACAGAACTACCAGGGCACCTGGTCAAAGCTTGCAGAGAGGCACCTGCAACGGGGCTGAAATGAGCAGAGTTCCTTTGGTCTAAATGGAGAGTTCTATTGAGAAAGCAGATGGAGGCCATGACCATCGAGGTGGCCCCTGTGGGACGTGCTGCCCTCACACACAGGTGCCCTGCCCTAGCAGAGCTGCCCTTTGGGGTGCCCTCTTTCCTCCTCCCTTCTTTCCTTCGCCGCCCCTGCTAGCGGGGTGCCCTGTACCCAAGCCGTGGTGTGCTCTGGCCGGGCCACCCGGACTCTCCTGGCCTGTGCTTTCCCCGTCCTCCTTCCCTCATGCTGGGCCGCTCTCCAGCACCCTGTGCTCTCCCCTGCTCATCACTGCGGCCTTCTCTTTCCTTTTCCACAGGATCTCAAACACTGAGGGGAGGGGGAAGGGGCTTTAGAAAAATCCCAGCTCCTCTTCTTGCTGCTTTTACCCCTCAGATCAGTGGGCCGGGATACGGAAGGGGGTTCTGTGGACACACATTGTTGATCCTCATTAGTTAATAATTACTACCAATTATTACTAATAAAGCCTCTCCCTCACCCGCTTCCCCCTAATAAACAAGGGTTCTGAGTTGAGTAAGTTTGGAAAACACTGGGATGAAAAAAAAAAAAAAGGCCAGACAAGTGTGTGTATTGGGACACTGGAGGAGGGAGCTCTGGCAGTGCAGCGTTTCACCAGCCCAGGCTGCCGGTGGGGCCCTGTCCTGCGGGTGTAAGCCAGTGGATGCGCGGGGAGGGTCCTGTCGGCGCTTCCTGTCAGGCTGAAAGCCTCTGTGCTGGGGGAGGTGGGCGGGAGGAGAATTGTGAGGCTGCCTGGCTGCACGGTACCCCTACATGGAAGAGGGATGGACAGCGGGGTGGGCAGGCCTAGGGGAGGCCAGGGAGTCCGTGGAGAACGGGGGGCCACTGGTGCTGACCCAGCCTGAGGGGCCCTGGGCACGGCAGTACAGCCTAGGATCTGCCCCATTACTGCAGTTGGCACCCTCTGCAGAGATTAATCCAAAGCGGCAGTGTTGGGAATGGCTGCTAGGTGGGGCTGGCTCTCCGGGGTGGACTGGGAACAGGCCCCTTTCCCTTAGGAGAGGAACTGGCCCCGTTTTCCTCACTTGAAAACTCTAGAATTCCATGCAGATTTTCCAGCCCTTGTAGGTGAACTTCTGCACAGTGTTTCTCCTGCATTTGGTCCCTCCTTGCTCTTGCTCGCCCTGTGCCTCTCCTATTCATGCCCTTGGGGACTTTGCCATCACGAGCCCCTTCTCTCTGGAGTTGAACATTGTAAGGAAGAAAACTTAGCACAGGGTTTGCCCCCTGACAGTAGAAAACACTCTCCATCTGCCAGATAGAATGAGAAAAGTGGGAGAAGTCGACTTTGTTCGATAAACCCATTAGAAGGAATGTTTTCACTTCCATCTTAGGGCTGGCTTACAGTGTGAGAGACACATCAACAGGAGACGTGAGAGAGAACGGTAGAGAGGGGACAAGAAAGGAGAGGGAGAAATCCCGCCCAGGGAAGACCACGAGAACTGCAGCGAAGGCAGCTTAGCAGGCCCGGGAGTAAGGGGCCCTCGGGCCACGCTGGACGGTGTCTCTTGGACCCAGGGGCTCGTGAACTGTCTGTGAACTGTTCACTGGCTTGTTACCCACTGAGTGTGGCTCTCTGGCAGCTGTAGCCTTCATGATACTAGAGGATTTACATAGGAGGAAAGTGGGTCTCTGAGTGCAGCCAGTGACTGGAGTAGCTTATCCCCTGCGGGCAAGATGGAAGGAAGCTCAGGCAGCAGCGGGTTGATTTAAAGAGCCTGCTGGTGGAGTGACCTTCTCATACTGTTCCTTGCCACCGCTGTGCCCTCTGGGTTTCCAGGCATGATGACCTAGCTTCCTTACAAAATAGGATTCACAGCGCAGCAGTGGTGGTATTACCCAGGAACTTAAGAGAAACACAGACCTGCAGGCCCCACCCTCACCCAGCAGAGTCAGAATTTGCGTTGCATTTGAGCAAGCTCCCTGGGAGAGCACTGTACCATATTAAAGTGGGAGAAGCAGTGATCCTGCCGATTAGGCCTTCCAAACCTACTTCTGAAACCCAGGCAGCATTTTACAATAGACTGAACTTAAATATTTGGAAACATTCTGAGACCTTGATTCTTCCCACTTCTCATTTCCAACTCCAATTTTTAAAAAATAGTAATAAAAGGTAGTTTTGGGGGTTTTTGTAATTTGATAACAAGCTGAGAGTTTACTCTTAAAACCTGTAGCCCACTGGTTCTGTTACGTTTGTTGACCCCTGCTGATTTCCTGATCCTGAGTCTTAGTGAAACCCCAGTGGAGGTGAAGGATGGTGAGGGGCCCTCGACAGGTAACCATGAGCAGTGATGTCATGCCAAAAAAAAAAAAAAAAGTGAACAAGGGGCGCCTGGGTGGCTCAGTTGGTTAAGCGTCTGCCTTCGGCTCAGGTCATGATCCCAGGGTCCTGGGATGGAGTCCCACATAGGCTCCCTGCTCAGCAGGGAGTCTGCTTCTCCCTCTGCCCCTGCCCTCTCTCTCATGTGTGCCCATGCTCTCTCTCTAATAAATAAAATCTTTAAAAAGTGAACAAGGTTTGTTTTCCCTGTAGGCTGTGTGGTTTGGGGGCTGCGAGGGTTTGGGTTTGATGGGCCCTGCCAGCTGTGGATCACTGTGTCAGGGTTGGGCCATAAAATGCTCCTTTTTTTCCACTTGTGGCCAAGGTTGCAATGGCCTCTTTTCCTGGCTGTTTGGTTTTGAGTAAAGGGTAAGGCCTTTGAGGAACATTCACTTTCTCACCACCTGGTTTTCTGAATCAAGATTAGGTCCTGACCCTTTTGTGATGGGGCCCTGGGCTCCTTGGGAAGGAAGGTCTGGCCTGGGGTCTGATTCTTTTGCAGACCTCGAAGCCAGGACAGGCCAGCATGCAGTGTTTGTTGGACAAATGGACGGGGGGCTATGAATGAAAGTTTGAATCTGAATGAAATGACTGATATAACACATCTTTCCCTGCTTTCAGGTTGTTGCGAGAGTCCTTCTGGCTGGGCAAGAGGAGGGGTTTTTCTGTTTGTTTGTGGCTCCTCGCCTGACTTAAGGACAATGATTTTGAACAGTGGTGAAAAAGAGCTCCCTCTTTGATTTTTATAGATGGCAGTTGAGTTTCTGCATGAGCTGAATGTTCCATTTTTCAAAGTTGGATCTGGAGACACTAATAATTTTCCTTATCTGGAGAAGACAGCCAAAAAAGGTAAGTGTTTAATTTTTGCCCTAAAATGAGGAAGTCCAAATCTTCCCATTTTTACTCCTTTAATAGAGCCCACTAAAGGAATCTCTTGAAGACAGACATTAGAAACCTCTTTTCAGTTAGCATTACTTCTATTTTTCCATGTGCTGACTTGAAAGAAATGAAGCATAAGTCAGTTTTTATAAGAACCTTTTAAATTAAAGATTATTTTATTTTTATTTCTATGAAATCGAGGACATGGCAGTATATATAAAACTTCTTAGAGAAAGTTTTGACTTTGAGAAATAGTCTGTACGTATAGTATAATATCTAACCTCTGCATATTACAGTTTGTAAGTGGTTTTGTAACATGAATCATCTCATTTGACCCTCCTCACAACCCTGGGACTGAAGCAGGTTATATGATTATGATGCTTTATACTTAGTTCATAGATGAGGCATGCAAGACCACATAGCTGGGAGGCGGCAGCCTCACATTTACTCATGCCCTTGAGTTCGGGGCCGTGCTAACCCTACCATTTGTGCAGCCTCTTCATCCAATGAGATGCTCATCTTTCTCCGGGGAGTGTGAAATTCCTCTGCCTCCTGAATTCAGCTCACTTCGCTAAACAATAATACTGCATTTCCTCAGAGTCGAGGGCAGGAGTCCACCAAGCTCCCCTCTTCCCCCACAGTGGCTGGCACAGTGTCTGAGAGATGCCTGTGGATTTCATCTGAATGATGAGACCAGCAATTGGGTTATGATGCTTGAGGGAGAGTCAGAACCCCTAAAGAGAAAGTGATGATGGTGTTGGTGTTGGGTCACTCAGGCCGCCCAATGGTGATCTCCAGCGGGATGCAGTCGATGGACACCATGAAGCAAGTCTATCAGATTGTGAAGCCCCTCAACCCCAACTTCTGCTTCCTCCAGTGCACCAGTGCATACCCGCTCCCCCCCGAGGACGTCAACCTGCGCGTCATCACGGTGAGCAGGCCATTGTCTGATCTGGCCACAGCAAAATGGCGTTTCTTGAGCCATTTCCTGTGGGAAAGCTGGGGCCGTTCTTGTAGCCAAAATTCTAACCAATCTTGACATGCTTCATGTAATCTGAACATCCACTGACAATCAAATTAGAACCAGCTGTGCAGTTAAGGAATCACATTCTAAAGAGGGTGATTGTAAATTAATTTTTCTTAAAACCAATCTTACACTCTTCCTACTTTGAGATTTAAGGTGTGAGCTCTTATAATTGTCTGTATACATTTTCTGTACTATGTGTATTGGCCATTAGAGGTCCCTTTTCTGTGAATTGCTGGTTCATATCCTTTCTTAGTATGTTGTCTCCTGTATATGTGTGTGTGTGGTAAAATAGAAGATTTACCATTTTAACCATTTTTAGATGTACACTTCAGTGGCATTAAGAACATTTACACGGCTGTGCGACCATCACCACCATTGGTCTCCAGAATGTTTCCATCCTCCCAAACTGACACTCTGTACCCATTAAACACTTGACTCCCCATTCCCCTCGCCCCGGCAGCCACCATTCTGCTTTCTGTCTCCATGAATCTGACCCCTCTAGAGGCCTCGTAGAAGTGGAATCCCACACTCTGTGTCCTTTGTGTCTGTCTTCTCCCACTTACACTGTGCAAGTCTCCCCCACATTGTAGCGCATGCCAGGATTTCATTCCTTACTCCATTGTGTGTATGTACTGCATGTTGTTTGCCCGTCCCTCCGTCGATGGGTATTTGGGATGCTTCTACCTTCTGGCTACTGTGAATAAGGGTGGTAAGGTCACTGGTATACAAATAACTGTCAGGTTTTCTTCATACTGAATTGCAGGAGACCTTGAAACGTCTGGCTTTTCCTGCTCTCTGCTATTTGCCAGCTCTGTTATGTTTTGCCTGTAGTTCTGAGCCTCCATGAGACTCAAAGTGGTTACTGTGACAGCCTTGAGGGAGCTTTCTCTCCCGCCGGATTTTGTCTGCTCCACCTCAGTCATTTCACAGATGGCAAAGTGCAGTTCCACAGGGAAAAGGCCTTACTTGCCTGAGATCTCACAGCAGTTTGGTGGCAAAGCTGGGACTAGAATCCTTTGTCTCTTGTTGTCTCAGGCCACCTCCATCCCTTTCTTCTGGTAGCACCTGAAGCTTAACTTAATTAGAAATATGTATATGTAATTATCCTACAAAACCACTGTAGTTATAGTAGTGAAATTCTAAATATACACAGACACATAATCCTGGTATCGCAATTAACCAGTTTTCTTTTACATTTTGCTTTTGGTATTTTGACATTCTGGGGTTTTTTTCCCACGATAGTGTAAGCTTTTGTATATGTTGCTACACAGTCTTCATATTTAAGTTAAAAAAAATTAGTTTTTGAAAACTGACACTGCTACCTTTTTACTCAAACTTGTGTCTCTCCCAGGTGGTAGCTTTTTCTCTATTTCTAGCTCATCTCTAAATCATGTCATTTTAAAAATTTAAACATTTCTTTTTTTAAAACTCAAATAGCTCTGAAATACAGAAAGTAAACATTCTCTGTAATCTCATCCCACAGAGATTACGATCATCAACAATTTGCCTTATGTGACTCCAGATATTTTCCTTGATTTTCTTTCTGTGGAGATGGTCCCTTCTCTTCATTCTCACCCAGGGTGAGAATGTCCCGTCCTCTCCTGATACTGGAGCACAGTGAGGGTCGCCTGCCCACCCACCTCGTCTCGGGCCCGGCCCACCCATATTCCAGCAGTTTGACCCTGCAGCCTGCATTCCTTTGTCCATTATGCGCCCTCCGGCCTGGTTTTCAGGGACTTTGCCAATCAGCTGTCCTAATCTTTTATGAAACCCCATCTGGGTCTCTCTGCTACACTTAAGCTTTCTGGTCCCCCTCAATGACAAGACTCTCTTGACGGATGTCTTTTGGTGCCTTCAGTGAATTATAGATCACAGATTAGTTAATTATTTAGCATTTCCACCAAAGTTATTATTTCGAGATTGGGCTGTATATATTATTGATGATGATATTTTGCGTACAGCATGCTTGCTTTCAGCAGCTCAGGCTAATTAAATGTGACAGATGCTTTTTGAATGAGTTTAGGCATTTGGTTATAGTTCTGTTGTTACTCCTGGTGGTTTGTGCCGTGTGAAGCACTCTTAGGGGTGCATTCTTGCTAACAGTAGCTGTTGTTTTTGGAGCATTCCAGTGTGCTGAGTGCTTTTCTTGCAATTGGAGCAGCCCTGGACAGGTACCAATATTATGCCAGGAAGGAGAAGCTCAGAGAGCCTCAGCTTCTTGCCTGTAGTTGCACAAACAGTGAGAGGCCAAACTGGGACTCCATCTGAGGTCTGCCTGAGTCTGCATTGTGTGCATAAAGTGCCACAATATTTAACCATTTTTCTTTCTTTTTTTTTTTTTTCTTTCTATTTTAAAGGAATATCAGAAGCTCTTTCCTGACATCCCCATAGGGTATTCTGGGCACGAAACAGGCATAGCGATATCTGTGGCTGCGGTGGCTCTGGGCGCCAAGGTGCTGGAGCGTCACATAACTTTGGACAAGACCTGGAAGGGGAGTGACCACTCGGCTTCACTGGAACCTGCAGAGCTGGCCGAGCTGGTGCAGTCCGTGCGCCTTGTGGAAAGGGCCATGGGCTCCCCGACCAAGCAGCTGCTGCCCTGTGAGATTGCCTGCAACGAGAAGGTGGGTTCTGCGCCACCCTGCCGGAGGCCACGCTGACCCTCGGAGTCTGGGCTTAGGTTAGCAGCGGGAGAAGCATGTCACTTAAGGGAGCGTCAGCAGTTTCTGCGGCCTCCTAGGACCCTGTTGCAGTTTCCCCCCTAGCCTCTGAAGCCTTTGGCTCTAGTGCTCTAGACTCCAGGGGCTGTCAGGGGGCAGGGATAGCCTTGTGAGACACTTGGGTGGTGAAGTCCTACTCCCTTGGAGTAGGTAAGCCTTGAGAAACAGTTAGGCAGAGGGGTTCCGTGAGGCAGTGGGAGAAGGGCCTGTGATACGTCGAGGCATCCGGAAGCAGAGGAGGCCCCGGGTGGGCGGGGCAGTGGGTTGTCTCCAGGGTTGGTGGGGGACGGCGCAAGCCTTCCCCCGGGAGCAGTGGGAGCTGTGCAGCATTGACCTTCAGACAGATGGGATGGTGAGGCCAAGGAACACTTCTTGCCTTGCTGACCATCTGGGCTTCTAGACCTGTCTCGGCCTCTGGTCACAGAGCCAGGTGCTCTGGGGCTGGTAGGAGTGCAGGCACTCCTGATCTGCTTTGGCTGTCTGGGTGGAGGCAGAGCCCAAACACCAGGCATGTGTGAGGAATGCTGTCACCTTTTATTCTAGTAGGACCTGATTGCTTCCCTCAAATTAAAGATGCCTACGTACCAGGAAATGGAAATCATAGTAAAAAGAAACAAACTGCCTTGTCGAGGAAAAGGGGAGGGAATTGCACCAGAAGAGCAGAGCCCTTAATTTGGTTTTGAGCCTCCCGACTCCCTGGGCAAACAGTAACTACAGCAGGTTGATGCATCATCTGATAACATCCACTGGCAGACCTTTGGTCCTGGCACAAAATTTTAGAATTGATTCATTGGCCCTTACATGG
Source organism: Callorhinus ursinus (assembly GCF_003265705.2). NCBI lineage: Eukaryota > Metazoa > Chordata > Mammalia > Carnivora > Otariidae > Callorhinus > Callorhinus ursinus. The sequence continues at coordinate 29,665,796 of NW_027397086.1, read as the reverse complement.
AGGATGTTGAGTGAAACTGATTTGTTCAGCAGCATTTATGGACAAGACATAGAAAGGCTGGTCATGAGCTTCCGGTACTTTTTATTCCCCTCCCCTGCCTGTCCTGTCTGCCCCTTTGTAGATGGTCCCCTTTCCCGTCCTCTGAGTAGCAGCATACTCAGTCTTGTGAGTCCTTCCTGTGCCATTTATCCGGAGGCCCCTCCTCTGAGCCTCTCCGTTCACCCCACATTGGCCAAGGCCCTGCTGTGTGTGAGATACTGTTCTAGGCACTGAGGGGAGAACAGAGTCCCTGCTCCCAGGGTACCTGTGAAGACTGGTCAGGGACCTTGGATATAAAACAATATGAACCAGCTAACTTCTATGAAGCTGGCACTGAGTCTTAATTTTATCCACAGCTGGGCAAGTCCGTGGTGGCCAAAGTGAAAATTCCAGAAGGCACTGTTTTAACATTGGACATGCTCACGGTAAAGGTGGGTGAGCCCAAAGGCTACCCTCCTGAAGACATCTTTAGTCTGGTGGGCAAGAAGGTCCTGGTCACTGTCGAAGAAGACGACACCATCATGGAAGAATCGGTAGAAAATCATGGCAAGAAAATCAAGTCTTAAAATAAAGTGCCATTCTCTGAATTGCCTTGCTAGTACTGTCGGGTGAGGTGGGATAGGAGTGGTGGTCTCTAGAAACCTGGCCTTCATCTGCTGCTCCTCCCGAGATACGCATTTTTGGGCCAGGCACTGGCAAGCCCATAGGAGGGATACAAAGAGCAAACACGTCAGTCTCTGCTTCGGGCTGGCTGGCCCAGAAGGGGTGTTCGGTTGCTGTGTGGGTACACAGAGGTGTGTGTGTGTGTGAGAGAGAGAGAGAGAGAGAGCTGGCTGCTTCGGGCTGGCTGGCCCAGAAGGGGTGTTCAGTTGCTGTGTGGGTACACAGAGGTGTGTGTGTGTGTGTGTGTGAGAGAGCGAGCGAGCTGGCTGTACAAGGGCCTCTTTAAGCCTTCCTTCATCCTGCCTGTAAAGCCAATCCACATGACCTGAAATGTCCCTTCCCTCCACACCTCCTGTCTCTTCTCCACTGCCCTTTTTCCTTCCCCGCCCGGGGACTCCGTATCCAGGGAGCTGCACAGCAGTCACTCGGCATCAGAGAAGGGACCGGCCAGGCGGCCTGCAGGCTGAGAGACGTTGAAAGCCTGCACAGCTCTATGAGTGGAGAGAGAGAAAGGACATTCATTCCTCCTTTCCACAATATGGAGGTCCTGCTGTGTGCCAGGCCCTACTTTAGGTACTGGGAGGCAGCAGTGAACAGCCCACGTTTCCTCTTCACGGAACTTCCACTCAGACGGGGACAGAGGAACAGCAAACCAGAAGCATAGTAAGTAAATCACAGTAAGTTGGAAGGTGGTGTGTGCAATGGGGGGAAATAGGGCTGTGTAAGGGACACAGGGAGTGAGGGCTTGGTATATTTGTAGCTGGTGGTGACCTTTAAATGTGGTGGTAATGCTGAAAACAGCCCTTCCCTGCTCATTATGAAATTACAAACCCTGCTAACAAGAAAGATCCGCAGTGTTTTCCTTTGTGGAAGAGCAGTGTGAGCCTTTCACAGAAAGTCAGTATCAGACTCCCCTCCGTTCTTCTGAACCAAGACTGAGATGAATGATTCTTCTCAGATATACTTCCAGATGCCTATTTATAGGAATTCATATTTATCTGACCTTGTTCACTATCATGCCTTGTTTCAAAGCATATACTTGAGTCTCTTTTCAGATGTATAGAATTAATTAGCCTTTTGAAGTTTCTTTACTTGTGAGTGTAGCGCCTCCCTCCCCTGTGGATCCCAAAGCAGTTTCTGCAGAGGCACTGATTTTTTTTTTTTTTTTTTTTTTTTTAAGATTCATTTCAGAGAGAGCATGAGTGGGAGGGGCAGAGGGAGAGAGAAAATCTCAAGCAGACACCGTGCTGAGCGCACAGCCCGACGCGGGGTTCAATCCCACGACCATGAGATGATGACCTGAGCCGAAATCAAGAGTCAGATGCTTAGCCAAGTGCGCCATCCAGGCACCCTGAGGCACTGATATTTGTAAGTTTCTGGGTGGGGTGGGGAGGGAATCCTGGGCTGTACTCATGTGTAAAAGAGAATGCGTCAAATTGATGTGCTAAGAATTGAAGTGTGATTGAAAACGATCACCTGTGTATGACAAGGGTGGGTAAACTCAGTGTGCCCATAGCCAGTAGGAGCTGGCTACCTTGTGCTGCACTTGGCTGACCTGAGGGTGGAAGGATTGATATCCCAGCATACCTTTAGTTGCGAAGCTCAGGTATAGAGGACATCCTTGACCACCTGCCAGGTGGGAGATGCACAGACAGGTACCGTTGGAGAGTTCATGGCCTATTGGGTGCAGGCATCTCTACAAACTGTACCCTACATGTGTGAATTGCTGAGATGTTTTCTAAAGGTCATGGAGCCATGGATGGGAATCCTGGGACTAGGGATAGGAGAGGAGGCATGGCCAGGGAAGGCCCCATGGTGGCACTTGAGGCACAGGCTTGGGAAGTGCCAAAGTGTCCAAGGACATGCAGGTGATGGTTTGGCAGGGAGTGGCTCCATGGGGACAAAGGATTTTTAAGGTGGTCAGAAAGTAAGCAAGGGGGGCACCTGGGTGACATAGTTGGTTAAGCAGCTGACTCTTGATTTCGGTTCAGGTCATGATCTTGGGATTGTGAGATTGAACCCCCCGTCAGGCTTTGCGCTCAGTGTGGAGTCTACTTGAGATCCTCTCTCCCTTTCCCTTTGTCTACCCCCACCCCTGGGCTCGTGCTCTCTAACATAAGGAAGTCTTAAAAAAAAAGGAAGGAAGCAAGGGCCTAAAAGCCTGCGGAGTTTGGATTTTATTCTCTCTGTGGGAGAGAACCATAGAAGGCTTCTGGGGATATGCTGGACTCAGATCTGGCCCCCCCCTCTCATGCTTACCCCTAACTTCACCTCACATGCAGCTTGGCTTCTTGGGCGGGCTGTCCCCTCCTCATAGTACAGACTCCTGCCCACCAGGACCAGGCTGTGCAGGCCCACGTGTGCGTATCCTCTGCTAGGCTGACATCCCTATCTCCTGCTCCCTGACAAACTGGAACTGCAGAAACAGAAGAGATGCAATAGGCAAGGAAGGGTCCTGGAATCTCTTAAGAATCAGTAAGTGACCACAGATGGCTTCCATGTTGCTAAAGGATGATCACAAAGATGCCAAAAGCTACGTAGTATTTGTCTTGGATAGGAACAGCTAGAAGGTAGTGCCTGTTTGTACGTAGGCAAGCACTTAGTTATATTCATACGTAGTGAACTCCCCATCACTGGCACTTTTCAACCTGGGACCAACTGACTGCCACAGGAAAATTGTGGAGGGGACGTGAGGTGAGTGAAGTCCTGTCCAGGCCTAGGTGCCGTGTACTTGAAGCAACATGAACTCCCAATGAAGAACATGGTTACAAGGGATATATTCATATTTATTAAAACCACAGTTTATAAAATTAATGTTATTTAAAAAATATCTGTAAGCAGTTTGCTGTATTAAGAAATTTCTGTAAGTATAAATCTGAAGGAGAATTAAGTAAGTGATTTTATAGTCATGGACCCCAAAGAAACTTTAGTCCTGTATTGAGAATATTGAAGGAGATTCCTGCTACTGCAGGATGTCTGCTGGGGATGCTGATGGGTCCTAGCATGGTACAGTACCGTATGGTTTTTATTTTTTATTTCTTTCTTTAAAGATTTTATTTATTTTTTGACAGAGAGACAGGGAAAACAAGCACAGGGAGTGGGAGAGGGAGAAGCAGGCTTCCCGCGGAGCAGGGAGCCTGATATGGGGCTCGATCCCAGCACCCCGGGATCATGACCTGAGCCAAAGGCAGATGCTTAACAACTGAGCCACCCAGTACTGTATGGTTTTTAAAGCAAGTTCATAACCAGTGGCTCATTTGAGCCTGCCAGCACTAGTAGGCAGGGTCATTTACCCCCCATTTTACAGATGACTGAGAAGTGAAATGACTAGCCTGAGGTCACATGACCGTGTACCGAAACTGCCGTTTTCCGGCTAGCACAGGTCTTGATACAGAGTAGGCATTGGATCAACGCCGGTTTTTTCCTGTATAGTTCAGCTGTCTCTGATATGTGAACTCCAAACTCAAGTTCCTCTTCTGGGTGCAGAACCTCATCTCAGCCCAAGGAAAGTTACCCAAAGGTAGACTCAGTAGGCCAAAGTGAAGCATCATAGGCAAAACAGGAGCGAGCAGGCACCAGCCAGAGACCAGCTGTGTTCGCCTGAACAGTATGGCCTGGTGGACGTGAGCACAACCCCAACCTCACCACTGGCTCTGTGACCTTGAGCAAGTTACTCATTCTGGATCTCAGTTTTGCCCTATGTAGAACTGGGGTAACTTTCTACCTCCTAGGGATGATGTCAGGATCAAATGAGTTAATAGTTGTAAAGCATTAGAACAGTGCCTGACAAAATAGCAGGTGCTCTTATTACTTTGGCCCCGATCGCTACGGGTCTGGAAATAAGTCTTTGTTTGCAGGGATAAACAGAGATGTAGGGTCAGGCACATCCATCTTCTGTCGGGAACGCCCTGTCAGAATTCAGCTCTGGGTCATCCCCAGTAGAATTCCCCTTTTTTCAGGATTCCCGGAGCAGTGTGCTTAGACACTATGCTGTCTATCCAGCTAGAGTTTTAAGTGATTTGGTTACAACCAAAGGCACTCTTAAAGGTTCCTTCTGCCTTGATTTACACTTGTATTACATTGCCCTGTATGAAAGTGGCATTTTTAGGTCAGAAAATTTAGAAATTGGCATTTTTATGTGCTTCAAATTAATGAATGCCCTGAAACCATAAGTGGGTTTCAGCTTTGCATCTTCTTCCCCTACCACTGCCTTCTTGCCAACCACCTAAGAAGATAATTTAACACATTATGATTTCAAAACCATCTAGGGAATTTGGCAAATAATGATGCTAAATCTTCAGAACTGAAGCACAGACCCAGAAGAGGCCTTCCCCTTCTGCTAGAGGAGCTGGACTGTGAGGTCCTCCTGGTTTGGCCTTCTCTATTTGTCACTTCTTAATGGAAAATGGGGTTCTCTGGGCCATCCAGACCTTACTCTTAGCTCCTCCTCTCTTAGTTCCAAGACAGTTGGGAAAACTGCCTGTGGTTCCTAAGCAACAGTCACCTGCTGGTTTCTTCCCAACATCCCTTGAGGAATGAATAAGCAGTAAAATCTCCCACATTGAAAGCTGGGCCTGAAGAGCTGGGACATGGGGCAAGTAAAACACTTGCCTTGGGGCTGGGGCGTGGCCCAACTTTAAGGAACTTTCTTTTAGGACCTTAGTCTCCCCAAATGTACAGTGAGGTTAGGCTGGGTGATTCAGGAGGACTTCTCAGCTCAGCTCTTCTTTGATTCAATGATAGCCGGCTGCTGGTCATTGGGAGGGAAAGGGACATCCTGACCTCTGCAGGGTGGGGAGGGTATAGGACACAGCTGCCCTTGGAAAGCTTCCAACCTAGTTGGAAAGCAAGGTCCTAGATGTGTGGCTCTCCTAGTAAGAGGTTCTTGTGGCTTGGGAAGACTTCCTGGGGCAGTTAGGCCAGGGGAAGGCTGAGACAGGCACGGGCAAAGGTGCCAAAAGCTCTCATTGGAGGGTCTCTGAAAAGAGCAGAAGCTAGATGAGCATAAGGAGTTTGGGGGCAGACTAGAAAAGCCTTGAATGCTAAGGTAAAGTGCCAGCTTTTTTCTCCCTGAGGTCCTTGGGAACCTCTTGGTAGTTCTAAGAGGTTAAATGAGGTTTTAGGCACAGCAATCTGGCCGTACAGTGGAGGATGAGAATGGGAGAGGGCTCAGGCCCCGAGGTGTTACGATGCTCTTGTGGCTGCTTTGAAAAGCGACATGGACAAGCTGGAGCAGAGTGGAGAGGAGGAGGCAGGTCAAAGGGACATTAGGGGGAAAGGGCTGGATGACTCTCATATTTATTGTGTGCCCATGAAGTGCCAGGCATTGCAGACTAGGAGGGAGAGACCTGAGGCTGAGGATAACCCATTCTGACATGGTCAGGATGCTCAGGGTTCACTTGTGGGTAGCACCTGGACTAAAAGCAGTGTAGTGGCACTGAGACCCGGTAGAGGACCTGTGTTTAGGGCATGTTTGAAACTAGCCAAAGAGAGGAGCCCTTTCAAAGCACCGGGCAGGACTAGTGGGGGAGATGGGGGTGCTTGGGAGCTGGCAGTAGCCCAGCCACATGGGGTCGGGTGAGACCAGAGCAGTGGAAGGCCTAGGGCGGTCACTCCGGTCTCGGCCCCTAGGGCAGCCGGGAGATGCTGATGGCCCCTTCCCAGAGCCGCAGGGCCGGGTAGAGCGGCTCCTGGAAAGCGGCCCGGAAGGTGTGCAGGTGGCTCATGCCGCCCGACACGTTGTAGAAGGAGAGGACGCCGGCCTCATAATCCAAGAAGACCCCGAGACGGTCGGGGTCGTCGCGGGGCCGCAGGCGGCTGCGCTGGCCGTCGTGGAAGGCCCAGTACTCCAGGTCGTAGCGCTTGAGGCACCAGGACTGACGGTTGCAGCCGAGGCGGGCGGCGGCTGAGGCCCCGCAGCGCCGCAGGGACGCGTAGGCGGCGCCCACCCACCAGCCGACGCCTGCCTCCTGCACGTCCACTTCCCAGTAGTGGCGGCCGGCGGCGTAGCAGTCGCGACCCAGCACCTGCCACAGCTTGTCAAAGCGCAGCGCGGGTGTGGGTCCCAGGCGGCCCATGAGGCCGCAGCGCACAGTCAGGCGGTCCGCAGAGAGGCGCAGGCGCGCGTGCATCGTGTCTGGCTCCAGGGTGGGTGTGCGTGCATCTACGGGAGGGGGGGGGGGCACACCTGGTGGGCGGGGCCAGCGGGGCGCCCCGGAACCGGTCGGGGCTCCTGTCCCCGCCCAGCCCGCCCCCCGACCACGTCCCCACAACTTCACCGTAGGAAGCAGACACCCGGAGTCGCCAGTGGGTAAACGAAACGCCACCCTTTAACCCTGATTACCTTCGAGGAGGTGGCAGTGGGACATGGGAAGGAGTGAAAATTTCCCTGAATTTTGTGCCATGGAATCTGTTGCCAATTTCTAAAAAAATAAAGAAATCCTGTTGCTATTAAGGCTTGGGTGTATACTCTTCCAGTTTTTATCTTGCCACTTTATAGTTTTTCTTATTGGTATCATGCCATACACGCTTTTGGGTAATCTGGTTTTTAAAATTTGTTGATGTATTTATGAACATTTTCCCCTATCAAATAATATTTTATCAGAGCATTTTAATGGTGACCCTAAGATTTTTTTTTTTTTTTTTTGAGAGAGACAGAAAGAGAGCATGAGGGGGGGTAGGGTCAGAGGGAGAAGCAGACTCCTTGCTGAGCAGGGAGCCCGATGTGGGACTCGACCCCGGGGACTCCGGGATCATGACCCGAGCCGAAGGCAGTCGCTCAACCAATTGAGCCACCCAGGCACCCGACCCTAAGATTTTGATGTGTTGGGTGTATTATACTTTAACCTGTCTCTCCCCCTTCTCAATATTTAGGCTTTATTTTTTTTTTAAAGATTGTATTCATCTATTTGTCAGAGCACCATCAGGGGAAGTGGCAGGCAGAGGGAGAAGCAGGATCCCCGCTGAGCAGAGAAGCCCTAAGTGGGGCTTTACCCCAGGACCCTGGGATCATGACCTGAGCCAAGGGCAGACGCTTAACCAACTGAGCCACCCAGGCGTCCAGTATTTACTTAGGCTTTAAAAAAGCTCTTGAAAACACAAATATAATTACCTCTTTATGCATCTGATTACTGCTTGAGGATACATTCCTGAAAGAGGAATTGCTGGATCAAGATGGATAATTTTGCTTTCAAGGCCTTTGGTAAATATTGCCAACTTGTATCCCAGAAATGTGGTGCTGACTTAACTCCCAATAATTGTTCTTACTGCATTAAACCACATCTGTAGGCACGAAAAGCAAAGTCTAGATGGTAGGGGATATGGATGTTCTGCTTTAGTCGATACTGTAGAATCGTTTGTGGAGTTTCCTGTAGCAAGGTTTTGCACATCTTTTGTTGAGATTTATTCCTGATTTTTTTAAAATGTCACTGAAAATAATGTTTTTAAAACTTCATTTTCTAATTGTTTATTGCCCCCCCTTTTCTCATCCTTACAGCTTTCATTTCTTTTTCTTACCTCAAGGCACTGTATAGGACATCCAGAAATGGGGTTATGGTAGGCATCCTTTTCTCCCACTTCTGGGTAAATACTCAACAGAAATGCATGCATATGTGCATCAAAAAGACATGCATAGGAATGTTCATAGCAACATCATTCACTACAGGCCAAACCGGAAACAATCCAAAATGTCCTTCAATAGTATAACGTGTGCTATATTCATACAATGGGATACTATATACAGCAGTGAAAACAAACTACTTCTATGCACAGTAATATGGATAAATGTCCCAAATATTATGTTAAGTGACAGAAGCAAAACACAAAGTACAATCTGAATGAGCTAGTCATGTAAAGGCCAAAGACAGGCAAAACTAATCTACAGTGTCAGAAATCAGGACAGCAGTTACCCTTGGGGGAGTAGTGAACAGGAGGCTGAATGAGGAAGGCTTCTGGGGAGCTGGAAATTTCCATTTCTTGGTCTGGAGGAGGTTATAGACTGTATTCACTTTAAAAAAATGGGGCGCCTGAGTGGCTCAGTTGGTTAAGCATCCAACTCTTGGTTTTGGCTCAGGCCATGATCTCAGGGTCATTGAGATCGAGCCCTGCACTGGGCTCTATGCTTGGTGCAGAGTCTGCTGGAGATTTCCTCCCTCTTCCTCTCCCTTCCCCTCTGCTGCGCCCCCTCCCTGCCTCTGCTCTCACTCTCTTTCTAAAAAGATAAAATCTTTAAAAAAATGAGCAGCACCCCTTTGATTCTGTACTTTTATGTATTTTATATCTCCAGGTTTACTTTAAAAGGCACATGCCCAGTAATTCCACTTTGAAAAATTACTCCTATAAAATAATTTAAAAATGAGCTAAGGTATATCCATTCACTTATTCAGCAAATATGTACAAGAATGGACATTTATTGCAGCATTGTTTACAGAAATGGAAATGTAAAGCAGCCTAAATGCCCAGCATTATGAGACTGGTTAAATGTGGCCTATTCAATCAATGGAATACCATGCATCCTTTAAAAATAATGATAATATTTAAATCTATTCAAATAAATTGTTCAAGGTATACTGTTAAATAAAAAATTTACAAAAGAATATGCGATCCCACTTTTAAAAATCTGTACACATATCTTTTTAAAATGTCTGAAAGAATGTATGCCAAAATATTAATAGCCTTTTTCTTTGGGTTTTTTTTATATCTAATTTCTAATTTTCTGTAAGAAGCATCCATTACCTGTGTAATTTTTTAAGGGAACAAAGCTTTTCACAATATATCACTAAATAAAAACAGGTTACAAAACAGCATGTATAGTATGACACCATGTTTGTAAAAAATATATATATTAAATATATCCTTGTATGTATAGAGAAACCAAAGAAAGCTAACAGGGCAAACAATAATAGTAGTTATCTATGGGAAAGTGATTTTCTTTAAAAAATTTTTGTTTTTGTTTCCTAGTTTTTCTACAATGAACATGTATTATTTCTGTATTTAAGATTTTTTATTATTATTACTTTTAGGTAATAATCTCTACACCCAACGTGAGGCTCAAACTCACGACCCTGAGATCAAGAGTCACATGCTCTACCAGCTGAGCCAGCCAGGTGCTCCTTATTTCTGTTATTTAAAAACTAGCAATAAAGGTTGAAAAAAACCCAAGTTGGGTGTGTTAAGAAAAAAAGGGAGTGACCTCCATTTCTGTGACCCGCCCCCCCTTACCCACGCACCCAGCCCTCTCCACCCTCCCTTTGCTCCCCGCTCCCTGGGGCTTACATTTTAAGAAGAGTGATCGCTCTGGTGAAGGGCTTGTTTTCAACAGGGAAGCTAGTTTGGTGCTCGTGGAGCCCGAGAGCTGGCAGTTCGTGTCTGTAAAAGATTGTGAGAAATGAGTGCCTGGCGCTCATGCAAGCACAGCAAGTTACAAAACATACTAAAAATATTACAAAACTGGAGATTCGCATCATCTCTCCCCGAGAGGTGCATGCAAATTTAAGCAGTAAATGCAAATTCAGGAATTCGAGACAGACAGGAATACTCTAGGACGATACTCGGGTCTAAGGAGAAGTGTACTTCGGAGGGTGGGTGGGAAGTGAATTCAGGCCAGTGTGAGCGAGCCCTGAACCCAGGGACGGGACAGCAGGCTCAAGGAGGACCAGGAGAATCAACGATGTATTCAACAGTCAAGCATGGGGGCCACCGCCTGGCAGACATACAGATTCCGGGGTAAAATGGAAAACGAGAAATTAGGTCATCAGAAAAGGTCATGTCAGGTCTCATTCCAGTGCAAGGGAGTTGAGGGGAAACCCAAGCCATGGTCCCTGTCTTCCACAGCTCCATCAGGTAAAGAAGGTGAGAAGTGAGCTCACCTGAGCTACCTGCCAAGGCACGGAGTGCTCCAGGTCACAGAGAAGAGAGAGGAATCAGGGCAGACATCATAGAGGAGGAAGCGCCTCAGCTAGCCCTTGAAGGACAGGGAAGATTTGGACATCCAGAGAAAGATGGAAGGCTTTCCCAGCAAGAGGGTATGAGCGGGAGCACAGGCATTAAGGGCAGGTGCTCATAGTGGCACCGAAACTGGGGAGCCACGGAAGGTGTCTGCCTGAAGGCAGACACGAGCAGAACTTTCAAAGCTCCCTGTGGTGGGGAGTGGATGGGGCAGGGTGAGCGTGGAGGCAGAGGTCCTGCTTGGAGGCTCAGGCCCGAAGCGGGGCAGGATGGACGGCAGAGGGGCCGCGGGAGGAACTGCTGCAGTGGCAGACAAGCCAGGGCCCAAGTGTTTACTGGCAGCGGACTGGAGTCAAGCAGCAGCGGACTGCGGGGAAGATGCACGTCCCCTTCTCAGAGATGCCATCTCCACAGCCCCATAAAAAATCCAGCTCCTCCTTCTGGTCACCCTGAATTCTCACCCTGCTGTATTTTTCTCCAGAGCACTTACTGTTGACATACTCTCTTACTGTCTTGCTCCCAGAACACGAAGCACCACAAAGGCAAGACCTTTGTTTTTGTGCCCTGCCGTGCCTAACAGAGAAGAGGGGCTCAGTAAGTGTTCTGGAGAAATCATAAGAGCGGAGATGAATGAAGGAAGAAAGGTATTTCTGAGCGCCTGCTTCGTGCTAGGCCCTGCAGGGACCTCGGAGCAGGGCTCAAAGTGGTTCTTACCCTTTGGGCATTTACGACAGGCAGGGGGAGGCTCTTGTCTCCAGCTCAGGGGCAGCCCCAGGCCGGAGATGCAGCAGGGTGTGGAGGGGGGAGAAGCAGTGGCCAGCACAGCCGGCCCAGGGTGGTGCGGAAAGGCTTCTGGGGTGAGCACCGCTGGGCCTTGGTGGGACTTGGCCAGAGGGAGAGGAGGAGGGGAGTTGGCTATTCCAGCTGGGAGTCCAGAGCAGGCAAAGATAAGGTGCAGCAGAGTCCTGGGAGCAACTTAGGGGCAGAAGCAGAGCAGTATGGTTGCAAGAGGCAGGACAGGGTCTCAGAAGAGGAAGGAAGTGAAGTCTGAAGGGTGGGTAGGGCCTAGGCCCAGGAGTCCTCTACCACCCAGCCATGGGCCTTTGTGTGGAAGAGACAGGATTTAGGTCTTCGCAGTCGTCTCTGGGTTAAAGGGTCCTAGGGGAGTTAGGGACACAAGGCTGGTTCCGCAGCAACTTACTCTCCTTAAGGCGAACGTCCAGTGGCGTCTGTAACATGCTCTGCATGGCGTCCACGAGGCCCTTAAAGAAGCTCTTGACAGGCTCGAACGAGAGGGGCTCTGGGTAGCACAGGTCTCCCAGGCTCATCTGCTGCTGCATCTCCTGCTCCACGGCCCTGTACTCCTGCGAGGGTGTGCGGGGGGTCAGGGTGGCTCCGGGAGCGGCGGATGCTGTCCCAGGCTCCACCCGCTGCACCCTGGACCAAACCGGGGCCAGCAAGGGTGGCCCCCATCCCGCCCCCGCACCTGGGAGCAGCCCAGGCTGTGCTCCCGGAAACAGCTCTGGCGAGACTGCACTGTTGACTTCTCCCTCCCTCCCTTCCTTCCATGTTCCTGGCGCTCTACTCAAGGCATGAAGGGCAGAGGAAGGAAGGAGGCTGGCTGACTGCACCTGCCCTTAAGTTGCTCACCACCTTGCAAGGGGCCCTGAAGCTTTCCAGACACTGCCACAGGGCTCTGCCTGACATACGGGGGGACGAAAGGAATGATGGGCCAGTTTTCCTGGGGAAAGAGCCCTCTGGGCATGTCCAAAGGAGAGAACAGGAAACCACGTTCCAGGGGGGAAGTCAAAGACCCTGGAAATTCAGCTGGAATGCCGACTGAGGGAACATGCCCGCCACCGTGAGGACCTGTCCTGTTTACTGCCTGGACCTCCCCCTTTAAATAGCCTTCCTGGGTTAAGTGTGGCTTTGCTAAGTAGAAGCTAGAAAACTCACTCTCCCAGCCTCCTTTGCACCGAGGTGCAGGCATGTGACCAGGCTCCTCCAATCTGAGGCCTGGGTGTGGGAGTGCCGGTGAGGCAGTGACAGCTGCTCGTAGTTCTCGGGGGCAGCAGGGGGTTCTCAGTAAATGTTCGTAATAGAATAAGGAATGAACTTGAGCACACCTGTTTCTCATCTTTGCCAACTCAGGGAACAGCTCCCTAGCCACCCATATTTCAAGCCAGAAACTGGGCATCATCTTGGATCCCCCCTACTTCCACTCACCAATCCTGCTGCATCTCAAACCTGCCTGCCTCTCCTCATCCTGATGCCTGTCCGCTGGCCCTGGCCCCCGCAGTCCATCATCCTCCCTGTCACCAAAGTGACCTTCCAAAAGCATTACACCGACCAGGTTGTTCCCCAATTCAAAACGCTCCCCTGGCTCCCAAATCTTTACAGGACAGTCTAAACCCATGGCCAGGCATATATGGCCCTCCACTAACTAGCCCCGGTTTCCGGATCCAGCTGCATCTCCCAACAGAGATGTACCCTCCTCCCTTGTACCCCTGCCCTGCCTCCAGCCAGGCTAAACCCTAGCGGTTCTCCAGCCTGCCAGGCCCTCATGTGCACATGATTCCTTTCTGCCTGGGATGTCCTCTCTGCTCTGTCCCTCTGTATATCCCTGGTGAGCTCCTCATGCTCCCACACCCAGCTCCACGGTCACCTCCCCTTAGAAGTCTTTTCTGACCCACCCCCGCCATGCAGAACTGAACACTTTGTAGACATACTTCTGCTGGCTCACTTGGGCTGTGTTGTAAATAACTATTTCTGAGCATGTCCCCCCACCCTCAAGCTCTCAGTGTCAAACAGGAGCCTGGCACGAACAAGCTGCTCAGTATATATTTGAAGAATACATGAGTGAGCAAATAGGGAGGAATGATGGGGCACCTGGGTGGCTCAGTCATTAAGTGGCTGCCTTCGGCTCAGGTCATGATCCCAGGGTCCTGGGATTGAGCCCCGCATCCCTCTCTCGCTATCTCTCTCTCTCTGTCAAAATAAATAAAATCTTTTTTTTTTTTTAAAGATTTTATTTATTTGTCAGAGAGAGAGCACAAGCAGGGGGAGTGGGAGAGAGAGAAGCAGGCTCTCCGCCGAGCAGGGAGCCCGATGCGGGGCTCGATCCCAGGACCCTGGGATCATGACCTGAGCCAAAGGCAGATGCTTAACCGACTAAGCCACCCAGGCGTCCCCAAAATCTTTAAAAAAAAAAAAAAGGGAGGAATGATGAATGATGAACATCAGTAGCTCTGGCACCAAAGAATAAAGAAAAAAGATGATAAAGCCCTGAAACTGTATCTATGATACAAGAAAAACATTTTTCTCCGTGGAAGCATCCCTTTGTATTAGATATCCCTACCCAGTACCATTATTTTTGAAGAAACAAACAAATGTACCCCTCTGTGCACCTTGCTCCTCTCAAAGTATAATATCCAATGTGCCTAGGAAGGCACCTCACCCGGTATCGTTTGTTAGATGTATTCTTTTGTTAGCTAACAATGAGACACACAGGCTGAACTGACTAAGGCCACATACACACACAAGCCTAGAAATATTTGCCGCGGACTGGCTTAACTGGTTTGGTACTGCCTGATTTATTTGTCGGTCTTATTTTCCAGCCAAAGCCTAATCTGTGATTAGACTCAGTGACACCTTTATTTAGTTGTCCCACAAGCCTGTAAAGCATCTTACAAAGGTTATCTAACACAGCAAGATTTTCCTCTATAGCGAGAAAACTTAAGCCAAGAGAACACCAGGATAAGAAAGTAAGCGGGAAGCCAGAGTGAGAGGAGGAACAAAGTGTAAGCCGCCAAGTCCCTGCCAAGCCATTTGAAACCTATGTAGCTCTTAGGTTGCCAGAATCCAGGGCGAAGAAGGAAACAGGGGAGGGTTATGTGAGTAGGAAAGCCATCCCAGTGCACAGGGGGCCAGGCGGGAGGATCAGCACGAGAGGGGAGTTTCTCCTGTGGTTACTTAGGAACAGGAACACCACTCTCAACAACATGTGTTCACTAATATAGTAATGAATCACAGGGGCTATTTCCTAGATGCTCCCTCGGTATAAGGTGATAGCCTCCAACAGAGCCCAGTGGCCAAAGAGTACCATCCTTCTCTCCCCTTTGAGCAAAGTGTGAGTCACCTCTTGGAGCCTGCTCGGTAGCTGGAAGGACCCCTGCCTTTCCAGGAGGGGGTCTCAAGTAAGAGTGCCCAGGCAGAGGGCCGGGCAGCTGTGCCGGTGGCTCTGGAGTCAGGCTGACCTGGGTTCTGATCACAGCTCTGCCGCCTATTAGCTTTGTGACCTCGGACAAGTCACTTCACCCTCCCTGGGCCTCAACTGCTCATTCATAAAATGGCGTGAGAACATCCACTTTGCAGAGTTTTAGTAAATATGAGAGCATAAAGTGCTTGGAACATAGAGCCCCCCCTCCCCCTGCCCAAAATGGTGGCTGTTAATTTTATGTCATTAGTCTTAAGATGTATATGCTCTTGCTAACAATGCCTATTTCCTTACCACTTGTGTGGGGGCAAGAAAGCCTGCATGCTGACAAGGCAATTCTCTGTGTATTCACTCAGTGCATAAACCCTGTGTTCAGTGCCACAGTAACTGAGATGAAATGCCGGGGGCGGGGGAGAGTGGAGAGCAGGGGTCCGCTGTGAGGACAGGAGCCCAGCATTACCTGCAGCAGCAGTATGGGATCGGGCTCCTGGCTGATACTCCAGACCCTGTTGGAGAGACTGTGCATGCCATCTATTTGCTCTTTGCAAGATTCGATTTGCTCCCTGTACGCCTGGAGGGTTAGCTGTGTGTTTTTATCAATGAATTTCTTGGCCAGCATTTCCTCTTCATCAAGTAGTAGTCTGAGTTCAGTGAATTTTCCCGTCAGCCAGGTTTTACTTGACTCTGCATGAGCCTGAAAAGAAACCAGTTGCAGATGATATCACTGCCAACCAGGAAATCCGGAATAATCAACATGAAACAAATTATTACAACCTCTAAAAAGTGAGCTCAGCAAGGTGGCCGGGCAAGTGTAAGATCAGCTTGTAAAAACTCCAGCTTTCCCAAGTACCACCTATAACCAATTGGAAAATGCATGGAGAAATAAAGATAGTGGGAAAAAAATAGCAAGATACCAAAAAATAAACCTAACAAAAATTGTAATGAACTACATAAAGAAAAGCATAAAACTGCACTAAGAGACATTAAAAAAAAAAAAAAAAAAAAACCCAAACCTCTGAATGTGTAGAAGAAAAGACCATATTCCTGGCTAGAAAGATTCATTAGAGTCTACAAAGTCAATGAATCCCAGTCTTAACATGTGGATTAAACAAATGGTAAATTATGATGGCAGAGAATAAGCACAAGAAAAGCCAAAAATTGCTTTAAAAAGATCAATGAAGGATGAGCTGCCTTATTAAATATGAAAACAAACCGTCAAGCTACAGGATTTAAAATCCTATGGCTTAGGCATAGACAACGATCAAGAGCACAAGAGTTCAGAAATGAACTGTGTGTGTGTGTGAGAGAAAGAGAGAGAATGGTGGCATTTCAAATTACTGGGAGGAAAGAGTGAACTATTCCATAAATGGTATTGGTACAGCATGCAATTAACCATGTATTTGAAAAAATATTTTGTTAGATCCTCATCTTATACCATATATAAAAATAAATGCAAACAGAACCCCACCTTGCCAAAGTAGTAGTCTTGCCAAAAAAATGAGACTCTGTATCTGATAACTCTAAATTTACCTTAGAGAGCCAATTTAGAGGATGTACAGAGAACAGAGGAACATGACAGCCATCAACTTGAGAAATACGCCAACCAAATGCATTTTAAAAACTTTATCTCACTTCTAATTCAAACAAAACATGACGTAACGCAGTTGGGAATGTGACCACTGGTTGGATACTGGATGATATAAGGCAACTGTTGTGAATTTTCACAGGTGTGATGATGATAACATGGCTGTACATGTAAAAAAAAAAAAGCATCATCTTGTGGAAATAACACCTTAAACTTTTACAGATAAAATGGCATGTGTGGTATTTGCTTCTAAATAAATGGGTATGCTTGAGGTTTTCTACAACAAAAGGTAAACAAACAAAAAAATTCCACATAGATTAAAGCACTACACATTTAAAGCCATCTATCAGAATGAAATACAAAACAATTTTATTCTAAAAATTTGAGATCTTTGTAAGAGAAACCTAAAACTCAGCTAAAACGTAGCCATAGTGGGTTTGATCAGATAAAAGATGAAACTCTTCCTAAGAGGAAAGGTTCTGTAGACAACGGTTCCATGACAGGTAACAAACTACACAGGCTTATCATCCATCACATACAGTAAAAAAAAGAAATCATTTGATTTAAAATGGACCAAATGCATGTAAGTGCCAATAGCTGGATGAAGGGGTACCCAGCCTCTCAAACAGTCAAGGAAGTAAGCGATATACCAGAAAATACCTTCTGGCCATCAGCCTGGAAGATAATAGCAGAGCCTCGAGTGATGTGTGGAGTAGGCACTTACCTACCCTGTGGGTGACAGTGTCTCTTGGCACTGCATTTTTAGGGGACAATGTGATGATATAAAAATTTTAAACGCAGCCATCCTTCGATGTAGCAATTCCTCTTATAAGAATTGATCTCAGAGGAGGAGGAGCAAGATGGCAGAGGAGTAGGAGACCTGGATTTCGTCTGGTCCCAGGAATTCAGCTGGATACGGATCAAACCATTCTGAACACCTACGAACTCAACAGGAGATCGAAGAAAAGAAGCAACAACTCTCTGAACAGAGAAGCGACCACTTACTGGAAGGTAGGACGTGCGGAGAAGTGGCAATCCTTATATCCTTATATCAGGCCATATTCGGGAGGATAGACGGGGGGGGGGGGGGGGGGGAGGACTCCATCAGCCACTTCTGGCAAGTGATAGAGCCGTGGAGCACAAAATCGGAACTTTTCGAAGTCGGCTCTGCTGAGGGAAGTCGCTCCAGTGGCTAAGCGGGGGGTGGAACCCTCGCTGGGACAGCGTGGTCTCAGAACCCTCGGGGTCACAGAAAGACCGGGGGTGCCTGAGTGCAGCAGAGCTCCTGGGTATCGGAGCGGGGAAGCCGGCTGCAGAGACGGAGCCGAGGCGTGGGCTCTCGGCTCGGGGTTGCCATAAACTGTGATCGGTGACACAGTCGGGCCACTGCTCCTCCAGCAGGGACCCAACAAGCGGCAGATTCGGGGAGACTCCCCTTCCTCCCCCAGGAGGAGCGGCGCGGGAGCGCACCGCAGGGATCTGCTGCGTTTGGGGACTCCACACGGAGTCAGGTGCCAGAGATAGAAACACCTGGTCACAGGCTGGGTGAGCATGGAGTGCAGCCGGAGACCGGGGAGGCAGGAGCGATTGACTGCTTTTCTCTGGGGCTCACTCAGGAGTGCGGCCCCGAGTTCTCGGCTCCGCTGGGGCGGAGATTGGGAGGCTGCCATTTTCACTCTCGTCCTCCAAAGACAAACGGAAAGCTTGCAGGGAACAAACCCAAGCCGATTGCTTAGCCCGACCCCGGCAAGGGCAGGGCAATTCCGCCTCCAGCAAAGACATTTGGGAACCACGGCAACAGGCCCCTCCCCCAGAAGATCAGCACGAACAGCCAGCCAAGACCAAGTTTGCCGATCAATGAGAACGGCAGAACTCCAGCGCTAGGGGGATACTGCACATAGAATTCATAGCTTTTTTACCATGATTCTTTAGTCTTTTAAAGTTAATTTTTTAAATTTTCTTTATTTTTTTCTTTTTCTATTTTTTTAGTTGAATTTTTCTTCTTTCCTTTTTCAAGCAGCATCTTATCAACTCCTTTTAAAAAATCTTTAGTTTTCATTTTTACAGTCATAGTCTATCCCTTTATTGTATTTAACTTTGTTTTTGGTATATATGTAAGTTTTTCTTTCATTAAGATTTTGGGATACAGTTTCTCTAACAGACCAAAATATATCCTAAATCTAGTGTATGGCTTTGTTCTAGTCTCCTGCCTGGATCACATTCTCTACTTTTTAAAAATTTTTTCCTTCATTTTTCAACCAACTTCTTATCAATTCCTCTTTTAAAATCTTTTTAAATTTTCATCTTTACAGTCATATTCCATCCCTTCATTGTATTTACCCTTATTTTTGTGTATATATATATATATGTTTTTCTTTCTTTAGAATTTTGGGAGGCAGTTTCTTCTCACAGACCAAAATACACCCAAAATCTAGTGTGTAGCTCTGTTCTAGTCACCAGCCTGATCATACTCTTTTTCTTTTCCCCCTGGTTTCGGGTCTCTTCTGATTTGTTTAGTGTATATTTTTCTGGGGTCGTTGTTACCCTTTTAGCATTTTGTTCTCTCATTCATCTGTTCTTCTCTGTGGACAAAATGACAAAACAGAAAAACTCACCTCAAAAAAAAGAACAAGAGGCAGTACCAATTGCCAGGGACCTAATCAATATGGACATTAGTAAGATGTTGGAACTAGAGTTCAGAATGACAATTATAAAGATACTACCTGGGCTTGAAAAAAGCATAGAAGATACTAGAGAATCCCTTTCTGCAGAAATAAAATCTAACCAAGTCGAAATCAAAAAGGCTACTAATGAGGTGCAATCAAAAATGGAGGCTCTAACTGCTAGGATAAATGAGGCAGAAGAGAATTAGTGATCTAGAAGACCAAAGGATAGAGAATAAAGAAGCTAAGAAAAAGAGATAAACAACTACTGAGAATTTGAAAGAAAGGGGAGAATTCGAGAGAGAAGTGATACCGAAAGATGAAACAATATTAGAATAATTGGGATCCCAGAAGAAGAGAGAGGGGCAGAAAGTATACTGGAGCAAATTATAGCAGAGAACTTCCCTAATTTGGGGAAGGAAACAGGCATCAAAATCCAGGAGGCACAGAGAACCCCTCTCAAAATCAATAAAAATAGGTCAACACCCCAATATCTAATAGTAAAACTCACATGTCTCAGAGACAAAGAGAAAATCCTGAAAGCAGCTCAGGGATAAGAGGTCTGAAACCTACAATGGTAGAAACATTAGACTGGCAACAGACCTATCCACAGAGACCTGGCAGGCCAGAAAGGACTGGCATGATATATTCAGAGCACTAAATGAGAAAAATATGCAGCCAAGAATACTACATCCAGCTAGGCTGTCATTGAAAATAGAAGGGGAGATTAAAAAGCTTCCAGGACAAACAAAAACTAAAAGAATTTACAAACACGAAACCAGCCCTACAAGAAATATTCAAAGGGGTCCTCTAAGCAAAGAGAGAGCCTAAAAGTAACAGACACCAGAAAGGAACACAGACAATATACAGTCACAGTCACCTTACAGGCAATACAATGGCACTAAATTCATATCTTTCAATAGTTACCCTGAATGTAAATGGGCTAAATGCCCCAATCAAAAGATACAGGCTATCAGATTGGATAAAAACACAAGACCCATTGATATGCTGTCTGCAAGAGACTCATTTTAGACCCAAAGGCACCTCCAGATTGAAAGTGAGGGGGTGGAAAACCATTTACCATGCTAATGGACATCAAAACTGTTCCAAAAAATAGAAATGGAAGGAAAACTTCCAAACTCATTTTATGAGGCCAGCATTACCTTGATCCCAAAACCAGAGAAAGACCCCATCAAAAAGGAGAATTACAGACCAATATCCCTGATGAACGTGGATGCAAAAATTCTCACCAAAATACTAGCCAATAGGATCCAACAGTACATTAAAAGGATTATTCACCACGACCAAGTGGGATTTATCCCTGGGCTGCAAGGTTGGTTCAACATCCGCAAATCAATCAATGTGATACGTTAATAAAAGAAAGAACAAGAACCATATGATCCTCTCAATAGATGCAGAAAAAGCATTTGACAAAGTACAGCATCCTTTCTTGATCAAAACTCTTCAGAGTATAGGCATAGAGGGTACATACCTCAAGATCATAACAGCCATCTGTGAAAAACCCACAGCGAATATCATTCTCAATGGGGAAAAACTGAGAGCTTTCCCCCTAAGGTCAGGAACGCAGCAGGGATGTCCACTATCATCACTGCTATTCAACATAGTATTAGAAGTCCTAGCCACAGCAATCAGACAACATAAAGAAATCAAAGGCATCCAAATTGACAACGAGGAAGTCAAACTCTCACTCTTTGCAGATGATATGATACTTTATGTGGAAAACCCAAAAGGCTCCACCCCAAAACTGCTAGAACTCATACAGGAATTCAGTAAAGTGGCAGGATATAAAATCAATGCGCAGAAATCAGTGCCATTCCTATACACCAACAAGACAGAAGAAAGAGAAATTAAGGAGTCGATCCCATTTACAATTGCACCCCAAACCATAAGATATGTAGGAATAAATCTAACCAAAGAGGCAAAGAATCTGTACTCAGAAAACTATAGAATACTCATGAAAGAAACTGAGGAAGACACAAAGAAATGGAAAAACATTCCATGCTCATGGATTGGAAGAACAAATATTGTGAAAATGTCTATGCTACCTACAGCAATCTACACATTTAATGCAATCCCTCTCAAAATACCTCAACTTTTTTCACAGAAATGGAACAAATAATCCTAAAATTTGTATGGAACCAGAAAAGACCCCGAATAGCCAGAGGAATGTTGAAAAAGAAAACCAAAGCTGGTGGCATCACAATTCCGGACTTCCAGCTCTATTACAAAGCTGTCATCATCAAGACAGTATGGTACTGGCACAAAAACAGACACATAGATCAATGGAACAGAACAGAGAACCTGGTAATGGACCCTCAACTCTACGGTCAACTAATCTTCGACGAAGCAGGAAAGAATGTCCAATGGAAAAAAGACAAATGGTGTTGGGAAAATCGGACAGCCACATGCAGAAGAATGAAACTGGACCATTTCCTTACACCAGACACAAAAACAGACTCAAAATGGATGAAACACCTAAATGTGAGACAGGAATCCATCAAAATCCTTGAGGATAACACAGGCAGCAACCTCTTCAACCTCATCCGCGGCAACTTCTTGCTAGATACATCACCAAAGGCAAGGGAAGCAAGGGCCAAAATGAACTATTGGGACTTCATCAAGATAAAAAGCTTTTGCACAGCAAAGGAAACAGTCAACAAAATCAAAAGACAACCGACAAAATGGGAGAATATATTTGTAAATGACATCAGATAAAGGGCTAGTATCCAAAATCTATAAAGAACTTATCAGACTCAACACCCAAAGAACAAATAATCCAATCAAGAAATGGGCAGAAGACATGAACAGACATTTTCCCAAAGAAGACATCCAAATGGCCAACAGACACATGAAAAAGTGCTCAACATTGCTCGGCATCAGGGAAATCCAAATCAAAACCTCAATGAGATACCACCTCACACCAGTCAGAATGGCTAAAATTAACAAGTCAGGAAACGACAGATGTCGGCAAGGATGTGGAGAAAGGGGAACCTTCCTACACTGTTGGTGGGAATGCAAGCTGGTGCAGCCACTCTGGAAAACAGTATGGAGGTTCCTCAAAAAGTTGAAAATAGAGCTACCCTATGACCCAGCAATTGCACTACTGGGGTATTTACCCCAAAGATACAAATGTAGTGATCCAAAGGGGCACATGCACCCCAATGTTTATAGCAGCAATGTCCACAATAGCCAAACAATGGAAAGAGCATGGATGTCCATCAACAGATCAATGGTTAAAGAAGATGTGGTATATATATATATATATATATATATACAATGGAATATTATGCAGCCATCAAAAAATGAAATCTTGCCATTTGCAACGACGTGGATGGAACCAGAGGGTATTATGCTAAGCAAAATAAGTCAACCAGTGAAAGACAATGATCATATGATCTCACTGATATGAGGAATTTGAGAAACAAGACAGAGGATCATAGGGGAAGGGAGGGAAAAATGAAACAAGACGAAACCAGAGAGGGAGACAAACCATAAGAGACTCAATCTCAGGAAACAAACTGAGGGTTGCTGGAGGGGAGGAAGGTGGGAGGGATGGGGTGGCTGGGTGATGGACACTGGGGAGGGTATGTGCTATGGTGAGCTCTGTGAATTGTGTAAGACTGATAAATCACAGACCTGTATCCTTGAAACAATACATTATATGTTAATAAAAAAAAAAACCTCCCAAAAAACAAGAGTCCAGGGCTAGATGGGCAAAAAAAAAAAAAAAAAAAAAAAAATTGATCTCAGAAAATGTTTTAACACATGCATGAACATTTGTGTGCCGAGATGCTCACTACCTACAGCACTGTTGGTGATAAAGTTGGGCAAAATTTTCGATATGGGAAGTATATATATGTTTATTATATACACTATGCGGCATTCATACAATGAAATAACAGGCAGTGATTTAAAAGAAGGCAGTGTTCTGATGCATGCTATAATATGGATGAACCATTAAGTCATGCTAAGTGAAATAAGCCGTGATTTCCTTTTAGGAAGTATCTACAGTAGACCAGTTCACAGAGACAGGAAGGAGATGAGAGGTTGCCAGGGTTGGTGGGAAGGGAAGTGATTGCTTAGTAGTTACAGAGTTTATACTTGAGGTAGTGGGAATTTTTTGGAAACAGTGGTTATGAGTGTACAACACTGTAAATGCAATTAGTCCCACTGAATCGTACACTTAAAAATGGTTAAAATGGTAACTTTTGTTACATATTATTTTACCATACACACACACACACACACACACACACACACACACACACACACACAACGCAGTGGACCCATATGCCCTGGCATGGAAAACTCTCCAAGACACCACATGAAAAAGAGCAAGCTATAGAATTATATATATATATAGGATGATCCTATTTTTGTAAAAGATAACTAAACAAAAATTATATATGGATACAGGTATACCGGCCTTCTGAAAGTTTTTGTTGGTCCACTTTGCTTTTATGAAAGACCTACATTAGTATGGTAATGGTTTTTGTCTTAAAAGCGAAAATCCTCTTCAGGTTTCCTTCAGTTAGAAAACGGTATTAATGTAAGTCTTTTCTAAATGTGAAGTGGCTTAACTCAAACTTTCAAAAAGCAGGGAATGCTCTTTCCTTTATGCCCTTTCTACCTACAAAAGGTTTCATAGAGCCCCGTTTTTTGATAGCGGGGGGGAAACCTGTCTATGCACCTGTATGTTTGCAAGTGCATTTATTTTATTTTTTTTAAAGATTTTTATTTGAGAGAGAGAGCACAAGAAGTGGGGAGGGGTAGAGGGAGAAGCAGACTCCACTGAGCAGGGAGTCCAATGTGGGGCTCGATCCCAGGACCCTGGATCATGACCTGAGCTGAAGGCAGATGCTTAACCGACTGAGCCACGCAGGCACCCTTGCAAGTGCATTTAAATGTCTGTTAGTTCTGGTCATGTTTGGGAAAACACGACTGGGAGGATGGTGAAGAGGTACTCCCATTTTGTATTTTCTATAGTTCTATACTGTATTCTAATATACTCTTGTGAACTTAAAAAAAATGAACGTGTTCATGTACTACTAGTACAATTTAAAAATAAAACAGAAAATCATTAAAAAAAATGAAAGCAAAACATAGGTCAGCCTCTCCTCAGCCCAAACATCAGCCCACACAACAACAGAACGGCCCCTGGTACTTGGTGGACAGGCTCCCCATGATGTCATGTTCTCTTTTTCGTGGGGCAGGAACTATATATGTGGTTTGGCATGATCTATGGAGTTCCCCAAGTCTGTTTTCTATACAGTGCTTTAGGCAGTGGTTAGGTTCTGAGGCTAGCTGATACCAGCCACAGGTAATATCGGTTAAATTGGCTTTGGGCTAGCCTGGGAATTAGTCTACACTGATAACATGGTTTCTGGGGGTCAGGGAACATGGACACAAATATATCTCTACTGAACGCCCCGGTGAAGGGAAGAAAACGTGTGCCAAACTCTTGATTTGTAGACACATTTTGGAGGCAATGTATGTCAGTGGAGCACCTTTCTAGAAACGAAGAGAGCAAATAATCTCCTGGTCAGTTTCCACAGCTCCACTTTGTAAAGAATAATGTACAAAATCAGCTTAATGACACATTATTACAACTCTCAGTCCAGGAATAACTGGAAACATCCACAAGAAGACTTAAGGTGTAAGCATATAAGGCTGATCATGCAAATAGTTAAAAAGGAAGAGAGAGAGAGAGAGAGAGAGAATGGGAGTGAGGGAGGGAGGGAGGGAGGGAATTCTGGCAATGAAACAAGGAAGTATGCTGTCTAGTGGTTTGGGCCACATTGGTTCAAAGTCTAGTTGAAAAGGTTAGGGACTGGGGACAGAAGGAACTCGGGCAGGGACGAAGTCCAGTCATGGGAGAGTGGGGGATTCTGTACCCGGACTGCCAGCTGCCACGACTCCATCTGGGCCCAGGGCGCTGGAGGCCTGTCTGGGTCCTGTGGAGGGTGAGGAGCCCGCGAGGAGAATGGCAAGAGCGGTCTTGCTGATATCTCAGTACGACTCTGGACAACGCTTCCATGGGTGCCTCTCAGGGGGATCCCACTGCTCCCCAACCCTGCCCGGTCCCTGTTAGCTATGATGTCCTGGCGACTTGGGCAGGTGGCTGTGGCCTTGCCTGGCGGGGTGGTAGAGACGGGCTGCTAGTGTCAACAGCAGCACGGCCGGGCCGAGTCCTCATCTTCCATTCCCACCCTGGCAAAGGCTGTCTTCTGTCCCGGCACGGGCCCCCTGACCCTATGCTGCGGTTCAGTCCCTACAGTTCTGGTGGGTCACAGGGAAAGGCACAGAGCCAGGAACGGAGGCTGTTGGCTTCCCTCCCCAGGGTGCCAGGCTAGGCCTTGGTGCCTCGGGTCCCTTTCCTGCCCTTCCCCCAGCCCTGCTTGGCGGGGAGAGGGGCTGACTCCTGCACATGAATTTCCCGGCTCCTCCTTCAGGCTGGGTCTGGTCAATGGGAGGAGGAACTATCCAGAAGTGCTGGGGAAGGAGCAGCCAGGGTGTCCGTCCCACCAGGACAGTGTCTCCATGAGAGGCTGCAGGCCTGTGTCCCCTCCACCCTCCAGCTCCCGCATGACAGGCCTGCTCTGGTTCCGGCTCCTGCCAAGGTGGCCCTGGCCCCCCCTGCTCTCCGTCACCCCCCGTCCTCCCTCGTCTGCACAGGCCAGGGGTGAAGGTGCCTCCTGCCGTGCTCCCGCCTCGCCACCCCTGGCCGGCTTCTCCGCCTCTCCCACGCTGTGTCACCATTCCCTGCATTCGTTCCCTCTGCCCCAAACCCTCAAAGTGATTTCTGTCTTCCTGGGTGGGCCTTGATGGATACTACTGTGGCCCCAGGTCCGCCTCTGCCTTCCTGTGGCACCGGTGATGACTTCTCTTCCTGGGTGCTCCCATCTCCGAGGGCCAGTTTAGCTCTGCCAGTCTATGCACATCCTAGCTCCCTACCAGGTCTGGGTTCGACAGACAGTAGCCAGACTTATCTATATATTTATATAGTATTTTTCCCCACTTATAAAAGTATCAAAAGCGGGCGCCTGGGTGGCTCAGTTGGTTAAGTGACTGCCTTCGGCTCAGGTCATGATCCTGGAGTCCCGGGATCGAGTCCCACATGGGGCTCCCTGCAGACCAGGGAGTCTGCTTCTCCCTCTGACCCTCTTCCCTCTCGTGCTCTCTCTCTCTCAAATAAATAAATAAAATTTAAAAAAATAATAAAAGTATCAAAAGCTCCCTGGGGAAAAGTGGGAAGATTCCAGAAGAAGAACATAACCACTTTGCTACCCTGACACCTGATCCTTGTTTGAGTTAGGGTAGCAGGCAAGGGGTGAGTTTCCCATCCACCTGCGTGCCCTGGCCCTCTGAGGAGCCATGATGGGGAAGGAAACAGCCTATCAACAAGAATGGCAGAGAAAATCATTTCATGGGTATTGGTTGAGGATAGGCCTTCTTGACGGTTCTCTGCAAAGAAGTGGTTGGTGAGGCCTTGTTTACTGGTCTCTAACAGCAGACTTTGGACCATGAGTTTACTGGCTTTTGTTTGCTTACAAAGGTGTTTCATGGATTAATTTCCAGGCGCACGGCCTTTTTCCCGGCACCACCTCTCCGTAGGCAAGCACGGAGCAACATAGCTGTCCCTGACTTCTCTGCTACAAAGTACACAGGTCACAGTTCGGCAGAGCACATGGCAGTCCTTCTAAATGTGTGTGCCCACAGATCCGGGCGACCAGGGATGTGTCCAAAGGGAATAAACAAAACATGTTCACTGCAGCGTTATTCTATGTTAGTGAGAAGCTGGAAATGATTGAAATGTTCAACATTAGGAAAATGGCTTAATCATGGTAGATCTGTATAATGGAATAGACAGTCTCAAACACTGACAAAGAACTTTTCATGACACAGGGAAGTATTATGACCTTAAGCCAAAACAAAACCTCCATATATAAAGTGACATATAGTTCTGGTCGATAAGGGGAGAAGGAGCTGACGTGGGAAATCCCCCTTGCTCATTCAAACACACAGAAATGCTGATACACAATGAGCAAAATTTTAAATTATGTGACTGAGCTCAAAAACAAAAAGCAAACCCACAAAGGACGAAAAGCAGAAATCCTTAGTTGCCCAAAACAAAGAGGGAACTTGCTGGCAGGGCCGTGCAGAAGCTAAGCTGAGTGACCGCGGCAGGGGTGGAGTGTATGACAGCCACTCCACACTGGGGGCCCAGCTGTCTTGGAGGGGGCTCTGGGTACCTGTCACCTGCACCAAGCCAGGAGCACAGAGCGCCGTGTCATCCATGAGCGAGGCACGGGAAAAACTCCACCCACTGGCCTGGGAAAGGGGCAAGGAATCTTTTTATTATTTTTTTAAGATTTTATGTATTCATTTGACAGAGAGAGAGAGAGAGGGAGAGTGCACAAGCGGGGGTAGCGGCAGAGGGGGAGGGAGAAGCAGGCTTCCCGCTGAGCAGGGAGCCCGACGTGGGGCTCGATCCCAGGACCCTGGGATCATGACCCGAGCCGAAGGCAGACTCTTAACTGACGGAGCCAACCAGCCGCCCCAGGGGCAAGGAATCTTGTCAGCCATCTAGGGTCATGGGCAAAAAGAGAGTCACCAGCAAAACAAATAAACCAAACAACAGGACTGTACTGAGAAGAATGCAAGTCCGAGCTCATGGACCCTCAAAACTGAAAAATTCAGGGGCGCCTGAACAGGCGCTTCCCCTGTTTGTGCACACACTCTATCTCAAATAAATAAACAGAATCTTAAAAAAAGCAAAAACTGAAAAATTCATATAAAAACAGGTCTGGAACTACTGAAACTGACAGAGCGCCCTGCAGGAGCTCCAGCCACAGGGCTCTGAAGCTGTGCTCTGACAGCCCCAGGGATACAGGACGCCACAGGAAACGGCTGCCGAAGACAAGGGGATGATACAAACGACAAATCACACGAGAAATCGAACCACCAGGCCTTACCTCCCAAGGGGGAGCGTTTGTATATTAGAACTGCAGAGAGATGACAGTAGAGTTGTAGAGAGACATGTCTCTGTATTAGAGTTGTATGGAATTGCAGAGAGAACATGTCTCAAACTATAGAAAAGCGCATACCTGCACAGAAAAAAAAAAAACAAAAAAAAAACAAAATGTGAATAGTGGTTTGCTTGAAGAATGAATTTTTTTTAAATTCCAGTAAAATTAATGTGTGTTATATAGTCTCAGGTGTACAATACAGTCCTTCCATAATCCCATACATCGCCTAGTGCTCATCACGGTAAGAGCACTGTTAGTCCCCATCACCTATTTTACCCATCCCCCCACCCACCTCCCCTCTGGCCACCACGTTTACTGTCTATAGCTAGGAGTCTGTATTTTTGTCTCTTTTTTCTTTGTTTGCTTTGTTTCTTAAATTCCACATATGAGGGGCACCTGGGTGGCTCAGTTGTTAAGCGACTGCCTTCGGCTCAGGTCATGATCCCAGGGTCCTGGGATCGAGCCCCGCATCGGGCTCCCTGCTCGGCGGGAAGCCTCCTTCTCCCTCTCCCACTCCCCCTGCTTGTGTTCCCTCTCTCGCTGTGTCTCTCCGTCAAATATAATCTTAAAAAAAAAAATTCCACATGAGTGAAATCATATAGTATTTGTTTTTCTCTGATTGACTTATTTCACTTAGCATAAGACCCTCTAGATCCAGCCATGTCGTTGCAAGAGCAAGATTTCATTGTTTTTTTATGGCTCAATAGTATTCCTTCTATATATACTACATCTTCTTTATCCATTCATCAGTTGATGGACACTTGGGTTGCTTCCATATCTTGCTATTGTAAATAATGCTATAATAAACACAGAGGCACATATATCTTTTTGAATTAGTGTTTTCATATTCTTCGGGTAAACATCCAGTAGTGGAATTACTGGATCATATGGTAATTCTATTTTTAATTTTTTTTTAAGATTTTATTTATTTATTTGACAGAGAGAGAGCACAAGTAGGCAGAGAGGCAGGCAGAGAAGCAGGCTTCGTGCTGAGCAGGGAGCCCGACGCAGGGCTCGATCCCAGGACCCTGGGATCATGACCTGAGCCAAAGGCAGACGCTTAACCGACTGAGCCACCCAGGCACCCCTCTATTTTTAATTTTTTGAGGAGCCCCCACACTGTCTCCCACAGTGGCTGCACCAGTTTGTTCCTTTTCCTCCATATCCTCACTAACACTTACTGTTTCTTGTGTTTTTGATTTAAGCCATTCTGATGGGTGTGAGATGGTATCTCATTGTGGGTTTTCTTTTTCTTTTTTTTTTTTTTAAGTAGGCTCCACAGTCAATGCGGGCCTCAAACTCATGACCCTGAGATTAAGAGTTGGATGCTCTACCGACTGAGCACCCAGGTGCCCTTCGTTGCGGTTTTGATTTGCATTTTCGTGATGGGTAGTGATGTTGAGCATCTTTTCATGTGTCTGTTGATCATGTGGATGTCTTCTATGGAGAAATGCCTGTTTGTCTTCTGCCCACTTTTTAAAAAAAGATTTATTTATTTATTTGGAAGAGAGAGAGAGAGCACATGTGCATACAGGACCGTGGGGAGGGACAGAAGGAGAGAATCTTCAAGCAGACTCCCTGCTGAGTGCAGAGCCTGATGCAGGGCTTCATCTCATGACCTTGAGATCATGACCTGAGCAGAAACCAAGAGTCGGACGCTTAACCAACTGTACCACCCAGGCACCCCTGTCTTCTGCCCACTTTTAATTGGATTTTTTGTTTTTTGGGGGGTTGAGTTGTATAAGTTCTTTATGTATTTGAATGGAACCACAAAAGACCTCAAAGAGCCAACAAAATTTTGGAAAAGGAATAAAACTGGAGGTATCACAATCCCAGATTTCAAGATAATCTATAAAGCTGTAGTGATGAAAACAGTATGGTACTGGCACAAAAACAGACACATAGATCAGTGGAACAGAATAGAGAGCCCAGAAATAAACCCACAACTATATGGTTAATTAATCTAAGACAAAGGAGGCAAGAATATGCATGCAATGGGAAAAAAACAGTCTCTTCAACAAATGGTGTTGGGAAAACTGGACAGCTTTGTGACAAAGAATGAAACTGGACCACTTTGTTATATCATACACAAAAGTAAAATCAAAATGGATTAAAGACCTAAATGTTAAAGACCTGAAACCAGAAAAATCCTAGAAGAGAGCACAAGCAGTGATTTCTCTTAACATCAGCTGTAGCAACATTTTTCTAGATATGTCTCATAAGGTGAAGGAAACAAAAGCAAAAATAATCTGCTGGGACTACATCAAAATAAAAAGCTTTTGCACAGCAAAGGAAACAATAAAACCAAAAGGCAACCTCCCGAATGGGAGAAGATATTTGCAAATGAAAGATCCGAGAAGGGGTATGGCTGAATTTTTAAATCTCTGTTTCTTGACCAGGAATGGAAACATAAATGCCCGCAGGAGCCAGGCTGGTAACAGTGAGGGAGGTGATCAGGTGAGGGCTGGGAGACCTGGACATAGGTATCCTTCCTGTGGGGGTGTCTACTACTCAGGTCCGACGGCTCCCATGTGGGAGTGCAGGCCTACGACAGCCACATCTTCCTACTTTTCTATATTTAAATTTTTCTACAGATCAACCAACCAACCAACCAATCAGTCCCAGCTTTAAAATGCTGACCGCTGATTTCGTTCTTCTTAGTACCTTCTGAGGGTCACTGAACTGTAAGTCTAATAAACCGTGTGCAGGATCTGTATGCTGAAAACTTCAAAATGCTGACGGAAGAAAACAAAAATCTAAATAAATGAAGAGATATACATTCACGGATGGGAAGATAACATTGTAAAGATGTCACTTCTTACATGCTGAATACAATCCTTCCCAAATCCCAACAAAGTAGTAGAGATTATAGACAAGATCCTTCTAAAATTTAAATGGAAAGGCAAAGGAACCAGAACAGCTAAAAGGATTTTGAAAACGAATATAGTGGGAGGCATCAGTTATTTCAGGACTTATTCTCACCTCTAACAATCAAGACCATGTGATAATGGTAGAGGGAGAGACTCATAGATCGATGCAACGGAACAGAGAACCCAGAAATAGCCCCACCCAAGTACGGCCAACTGATTTCCAACAAAAGCAATTCAACAAATGGTGTTGGAGCAACTGGATATCCATAAGGGAAAAAAAACAAAACAAAACTTGAGCTAAATCTCACACCTGATACAAAAAAGTAACTCAACAAGAATCATGGACTTCAATGTAAAATGTAAAATTATAAAACTTTTAGAAAAAAAAAAAAGGGGAATCTTTGGGATCTAGGGCTAGGCAAAGAGCTCTCAGTCATGACACCAAGGGCACAATCCATAAAAGAAAAAAAATGGATAAACTGAACTTCTTTGAAATTAAAAACTTTCACTCTGCAAAAGCCCCTGTGAAAACAATGACATGTCAAACCCCAGACGGGGAGAAAATATTCGTAAGCCACATACCTGACAAAGGACTCCTATCTAGCGTAGACAGACAACTCTCCAAACTCAGCAGTAAAAAAAAAAAAACAAAAACAAAAAACAGACAAACCAATCTGGAAGTGGTAAAAAAACATGAAGAGGAGACCTCTCACCAAAAAGGACAGATAGGCGGCCAATAAGCACACGAAAAGGTGTTCAGCATCACCAGCCGCTGGGGAAATGCAAATGAGGACCACTGCGCACCTGCCAGAACGGCTAAAATACAAACCTGTGCAAATACTGCATGTGGGCCAGCAAGAGCGGAAACCGGATCTCTCATCGCGGCTGGTGGGGACGTAAGATGACACGGCCGCTCTGCACCATTGTTTTGGCAGTTTCTCAAAAAGCTAAACATACAAGCTCCATAGGACCCTGAACCAGCACTCGGCATTTATCCCAGAGAAATGAAAACTACGTCCACACAAAAACCTGTACACAATTGCTCAAAGCGGCTTTGTTTGTGATAGCCCCAAACTGGAAACAACTAAAATGTCCTAACATAGATGAAAGGTTCAAGTTAAAAAAAAAAAAAAAAAGCAGCATGTGTGTACTACTGGATGGCTGGGATATTATTCAGCAATACGAAGGAATGAACTACTGACAGACAAAACAACCTGGATGGATCTCGAGGGCATTATGTTGAGTGAAAAATATTTCAAAGGTCATACACCACATGATTCCATTTTTATGACATTCTTAAATGCCGTAATTATAGAGATGGAGAACGGATTAGTGATTGCCTGGAGTTAGAGATTGTTGTGGGGGGGGGTGACTATAAAGGTGTTGCCTGAGGTAGATCTTGGCAGTGATGGAATTGTTCTGTATTTTGGTTGCTATTACCCGAATCTACCAGTATGAGAAATGGACACAGAACTATATACACACACCCTGTCAATTCTGGTTTTGATGTCGCAGTGGAGTTAGGGAAGATCTAACCCTTGGGGCAAGCTAGGGGAAAGGTACACTTCTCTGTTCTACCCCTGCAACATCCTGTGAATCTGTAATTATTTCAAAATAAAAGTTTAAAAGTTGGGGAAAAGGTTCAAAGAAAGAAAATCCCATTTCTTAAATGTATCCCCTTAGGCTCTGCACACGAGTCCTAATTCTTTCCTTGGGGGCCCCCAAACTATATCTGCCGAGAGGTTTGCAGACAGTGACTCCATACCCGGATTCTGTTCTTCTGGCTGAGCGGCCCAAAGCACCTCCCCCATCCCTTCCCGAATCTTTTCAAATAGATGTATTTGCCTGAGCCCCCGAGAAATGTTCTTGGCGACATGAGGGATACTATTAATAATGCAGCTGGGGCCACAGGTGTAAACCACAACTGTCCCCAGCACGCTGGGGCATGCAGTCACAGACCACGCATGTTGGGCCAACAGGCAGCCAACGCCATGGCCTGGCCTGGGCCTCGGCATCTCCACTCTGCTGCAGGCCTGGCCTCAGGACGTCCTGGGTCCCAGCTACTCCCACGGCCAGAGCCAGTCTCTCTGCCTGACTGTGGGGGTCGGTCCAGGTTTCACAGAGCCCTCAGGGGGAGAGTCGCTGGGAGGGCATCCCACCCCAGCCCCCATTTCGAGGAGGGGGCAGCCGAGGCTGAGAGGGCAAGGGACCAGCTCAGTTCACAGAAAAGGTCCAAAAGACGACCCAGAACAACTTTTTTAGAGTCAAATGGCAGCTCACGATAACATCAGTCCCAGCTTCCCATTTCAAGCCCACAACAGAGTCCATTTAAATAAACAATGCTATGAAAGGAGAAGCCTGAAGGAAGTACTCACTTATGGAAATATACTTATACCATATTTATGTTCTTTCAACAAAGCAGTGACACCCAAAGAGCTATCTGCACGTTCTTTACGCTGCATTTTCCTTTGTTTAAGGTGACTTGGGGTGCAGGGGATGGACAACTAGTCCCTCTAAGAGAATGGCCTTGGCGGTGGTGGCAGGAAAGACTGTTCCTCCATTTTGTGAGGCGCTGTGGGGCAAGACTAGGGCGTTGGGCAGAGGTAGATCCACACGAAGCTAACAACACAGAAGCTTCAGGCTCCTCTCTGGCCCGGCCCCTTTATGGTCTTACACCTAATTTTGTGTTTTCTTCAAAAGAACCCCCCTAAATTTCGGAAGTCCCAAGCCCCACCAAACCGGATCTGCCCCTTTGAGGTTTTTATTTTCCCTTGGCTCCACACTGAGGAGAGCCTTGTGTCTGAGGGAAAGTGTGGACATCTCAACTAGAATAAGGAAGAAATGTCCACTTGCCTTGAGCTTCTCAGCAGCGTCTTCTATTTGGGTTATGTTGCCAACTTGCTGGTGCTTCTTGGCTTCCAACTGCTTTAAACATTCTTGGGTGAGTTTCTGTATGTGAAGGAGTTAGAAAAAATTAATACTGTGACTCCTGAGATAACAAGCCACCCCGGGGGTCATCTCCCACCCCTGTATTTTGCTTCAGTTGAGGTATCTGAGACTCAAAAGATGAGATGACTGGGCCCAGAGTCCCGGGGCAAACTGGAGGATGAGCTAGAACTAGAGTCCCTCTGATCCTCAGAGGCCCACGTCAGATATTCTTCAAACCTTGATGCCCCCTCCCTTGTTTCTACAATCCTACTTATGACCTGATTTTCTCAAATAGGATCTTAAGGCAAACTGCTTGGGGACGGGGGAAGAGCATTCACTTATAGAGTCAGTATTAACTGAGCACCTACTATGTGCCAGGCCCTGTCATAGGGGCTGCCCTCGTGGAATGTACATTCCAGGGAGCCTGTGGCCCTTTGGCCTGAACTGGGGTTCAGAAGACCTGCATGTGTGAGATCTGTGGGGGTTCATGCTCCCATCTCTCTCCCACCTGAAATGACTCCCTTCCATATCTCTGTTTTGTGACTGCCATTTTTCCACAGGTGTGCTCTGCGACCCTCTTCCCCACAGGTCTGACCCCACCTCTATCTGGACCTTCTTATAGCTGGCCTTACACTCAGCTGCGGGGCCCAGGTCTAGCTGCCCAGCCAACTGAAAGCTTTCTGAGGGCAGACCTGCTCCATTCCTGGCTCTGCCCCCAGGGACCAGGGAGTGACCCAGAAGCATCTGCTCAATTGAACACAATGACCAAGGGCTGCCAACTTCGAGTGGACAGCTGGAGCCACCCAGGAAGCTGTGAGGAGCACCAGCCCCAGAGTCACATGAGACCTCCTAGATCTGAGTCCTGGTTCCCCTTTCATGGGAACTGAGCGAGTGACTTCACTGCTCTAAACCTGTTTCCTCAGCTATAAACATGGAGCTAACCCCACAGCGTCGCCACAGAGAATGCGAAGTACACAGAGCACTGGGTGCAGTGCTTGGCAGGCACTAAGTACTCGACAGAGTTCTTACTGTCATTGTAACATCCAACAAGCATTTGCTGCTGTGTGCAGCTGTGTTCTAGGTAGTGGGTGGGGATGGAGACACGATGGGTAACCGAAATACAAGCCACAGCCTCAGGTTCCAGGAGCACATCCTTACCCCACTGTGATTTCTAAGCCTTCAAGTCTAGCTGCTGTCCGTCACCCACAGATAGCCCAGCCTCCTGGTGCCTGGACCTTCCAGTCCCAGGACGCTTCTCCTGTCAATGCTACCTGGTAAAATCCTACTCAGCCTTCAAGGACAGTTCCATTGGCACTCCTCCAGGAAGTCTTCCTGGGCTCCCTCTTCCTACTTCACATTGTCTTCTCTCCGGCTTCCCAATCACAATACTTACCACACCGTATTGTCACCATCTGTTCTCACCCCACCAGCCAGGGAACTCCTCCAGATGAGGGAAGAATTGATCTATTCCTTAGTTCATGGCACAAGGTATGTGCTGAATGGATGTTTGATGAGTGGATGGAAGGACGATGGATAAACAGGTGAGTGGGTTGATGTGTGAACACAAAATGAGTTCATAGGTAGGTAGGTAGGTGGGTGGACCTGCCCGTGAGACACCCAAGCCCTATCTCTGGAAAGCAGCCATGTTAACTCTGGAGACAGCCTCTGAGGAGCTATTATTATTACAACCATTATATAGATAAGAAAAGGAAGACCTTGGAGGCAGAGGCAGGCCTGAAACCCAGGACTCCACCAACTGGACCAGCCCCCACAGGGCCCATTTTCATCCTGGAGCTCCAAGGTTGTCACAATGTGAAGAGAAAGGTCATTAATCACAGAAGACTTCTTGGAGGAGGAAGTGGTAGACTCTCCATCTGTCAGAGACAGGAAGGCCTGCCTATCCCAGGGAGGCAGGCAGATTTGACCAGAGCCACAGAACAAGTTGTCCCCAAGGCTGGAACAAAAGTCTAGAGCCCCTGACCACTATTAGGATTCCGCACGGGTGAGGGCTCCAAGGTGAGAATGGGCCAGTGGGGGCAATCCAGCTGTGGAGTCCTGGGGTCAAAGCCAGCCTCAGCTTCCAGAATCTTCCTTTACTTATCAATAAAATGGCTGTCACAGCTCCCCACAGGCTGTTAAATGCGTGGAACAGGAACTGGCACAGAGGGGAAGGGTGGAGGGGAAGGGTGGAGTGGGTGGCTGGAGGCCCCTCCTAGGGCAGGCAGTCAAGCACTCCCCAGCCCCCGCCTGTGAACTCCAGGAGAGAAAACCAGAGATATCTGGGTGGCTTTTCATCTGCGTTAAAGGGCAGACCTGGGGCGCCTGGGTGGCTCAGTCGTTAAGCCTCTGCCTTCGGCTCAGGTCATGACCCCAGAGTCCTGGAATCGAGTCCCACGTCGGGCTCCCTGCTCGGCTGGAAGCCTCCTGCTCCCTCTCCCACTCCCCCTGCTTGTGTTCCCTCTCTCGCTGTGTCTCTCTCTGTCAAATAAATAAATAAAATCTTTAAAACAAAAAGGGGGGGGGCAGACCTTCTTCCAACCCAAGGGCAGTGTGGTGGACCCGCCGTGGTGGACGAGGTCAAGGACATGTGCGTATCAGCCGGGACTGCCAAGTTCTCCCAATCCCACCTCCTCTGAAGCTTGACCTGGCCGCCGACCCGGCACGCCCCTCCCCGGCCGTTGCGCCCCCCGCGCGCCGCCCGCGTAACCCACCTGCACGTGCACCGCCTCCTCCAGCGCCAGGCCGACCGGGTGGCCGCGGTGCGCGCCCAGCACCGGGCAGAGCGCGCAGACGCAGCGGCGGCAGCTGCGACAGAAGAGCTCGGCCACGCGGTCGCCGTGCTCCGGGCAGCGCCAGCCGCTCGCGTCCTCGCGCTCCGCGGGGCCCGGCTCCCCAGGTGTCCCGCTCTGCGCCCCTGCGCCCGCCATTCAACCCTCGGGTTCGGGCGGCCGCGGTGCGGGGGAGGGGCTCCCGCGGAGAATCGAAGGCTGGGCGGTGGGGCGGGGCGGCCCCGGGCCGGCCCAGCTCCCGCAGGAAGGATGGCTGCGCGCGCCCGGCCGGGAGTAGCTGCCGTCTTGGCGCCATGTTGCCCCGCGGGCTGCGCGCCCGCCCCACCCGCCCTGGCAGCTTCCGCGGCGCGGAGGGCTCAGGCCCAGCCTAGCGGCTCGGAGGTGGCCGCAGCCGAAGTGGGGCTCGCTCCCGGTGGGCAGCCTTAAAGGAGGTGGGCTTCCCCGCCCAGTCTTGCGAGTCCAGTCACGCTCGGGCAACCGCAAGCCCTGTCGGCTGTGGCCTCCCCCGGTGGTGTGCATTACCGACACCTTCCACTTCCCCTTGATTCTCTCTGCCCTTTCCCCAGGAGAAATCACCATTCCCACAACTGTCAGAATCACTCTGGAAACTCTGATTGCCCCAGGCTGTCTCCGCGTCCACCAAATGTAAATTACTACAGCCAACATGAGAAGCACTATCGAGTTTCCTCAAAAAATGAAAAATGGAACTACCCCATGATCAGCAATCTCCCTTCTGGGTATATATGGGAAGATTATGAAGTCAGTATCTGGAAGCGATATCTGCACTCCTGGGTGCACTGCAGCATTATTCACAATAGCCAAGACGTGGAAACAACCAGTGTCCTTCCAGGAATTAATGGATAAAGATGTGCTGTGCGTATATACGGTGAAATGTTATTCAGACCTAAAAAAGGAAATCCTGCCCTTTGCCACATGGATGAGCTTGGAAGACTTTATGCTCAGTGAAATAGGCCAGGCAGAGAAAAACAAATACTGTTTAGTTTCACTTCTATGTGGAATCCAAAGAAACAAAAAAACAGTTGAACTCCTAGCAACAGAGTGGAATGGTGGTTGCCCGGGGCTTTGGGGGTGGGGTAAAGGGTACAAACTTTTAGTTGTAAGCTGCCTTAGTTCTGGGGATCTAAGGTACAGCCTGGTGACTATAGTTAATAATACTATACTGTATACTTGAAATTTTCTGCGTGTAGATCTCAAGTGTTCTCACCACACACTATGTGAGATAACAGATGTGTTAATTAACTTGATGGTGGTAATCATTTCACAAGGTATACATATATTAAATCATCACATCGTATACCTTTAAAAATCATGTACCATCTAAATATATACAACTTTTGTCAATTGTTATCTCAATAAAGATGGAAAAAAAATTCTCAGTTCCTATCCTTGGCTCTTAATACCTTTGATCCCTGCCCTGTCTATGCTCTCTACCTTTTGTTTCCAGACCAGGGAATAGGCAGTTTTCTCTTCTTGGGACCTCTCTTCCCCAAATACCCTTTGCCCTGCCTACTTCTATTTATCCTTCAGGCCTAAATATGGCCTCCTCCAGGAAGCCTTCCTTGCTTCTCTCCCAGAGCAGCCCACACTTCCCCCATCCTGGCCCTCCTCTTCCTTCCAACCATGACTGAAAACTTCAGAGGGCAGGGACCAAGTCTGTTTTATCTGTTTCCCAGCCTGGTCTCTGGCCCAAACAAGTAGATACTTAATTGGTATTTGTGTAACAAATCAAGAAAAGGAAAGCTCCAGGTATTAAAATCTCTAGGCAGATGTTATTATTTTGTTACATTCTTTCCATTGTATGATTTCACATCTATTTATTTTCACTTTTATTTCTTATTTATTTATTTTTTTTACAAAGGTAAAAGGAAGTTCAGAAACATTACAACAAACTGTTTCAGGCACGGTTTCATATTAAAAGCATAGATCTATTTTTGATTTCCTTCTTCCCTCTATGATACAATCTTAAATTTAGTTCCAGGAAGAACATTCATTGTAGAGCTAAGGTGGATATGCCCCAGTGCTCATCTTCCAGTGCTGTCTTCATTCTCAGAAAGCTCCTGAGTCAACAGTCAGGGGGCTCCCAGAGTATGGAGTAAAGAGATGAGTGCACATTCTGCTTGTCCTGAGTGTGCCGGCCTGGCCCTACAGATGCTGGGCAACTTCTACTTCATCAGTCAGGAACATAAACAAAAACGCAATTTTAAAAAATGGCTTAAAAAAATATTTGATAAAAATTACCTATCCCTCTCCCTTGCTGTGAAATAATTTAAATAATTTATTCTAGTTAAAAAAAAAAAAAAGCAAACCCAAAAAAGTTTGTTCACAGATGCCTTCACATTGTTTTTAAGCATGAGGTCTGGGTCCCTTAAGGGGTAGGGACAGCTCAAGAAGGTTCTGTGCAGAGGAGGCATTCGGGACGCTCCCCAGACTCAGCTCCCCCTCCTGTTTGCAGCCAGTGCCGGTGGGAGGGATACTTCTTCATTCTCTGAGAATGACATGGGGATAGTGTCATTATTCTGACCAGGGGGATGATGCCTGCCTGGCCCATGTTAGAATTAGAGCTGGGTGTGCCCGGGAAGCCCATCCAGGGGAGCTCTGTTCCCTCACAACCCCTGGGATTTGGCCTTGGTGAGCCCCAGTGACCAAGTCAACAAGATAGGGATGAGAGTGTCTGGCATGTGTAGGCAGACAATGGGTCAGAACCATGGCTAGGGGAGGGGGTACTCAGGGGTCGAGAGCCCTCATTGAGTTGTAGCCAGGGGTCCCAGAGAGACATGGGACAACGCTTCCAACCTGGACTTAGAGGATGGAGTTGGAGTCCCGGAGCCTGTCTGAGGCTCACTGTCCTCGTCTCTACTGCAGTTACGTACAGATGGGCTAGCCCAGCGGCTCTCCATCCTCGCTGTACTGCAGAATACCTGGGAACTTATAACAACACACACAAAGCCAGGCCCTACTCTGGAGACGCAGCTTCAACTGGTCTGGGGTTGGGATGGGGCATCTGTATTTCCCGAACCCTGCTAAGAGAACTCTCATGTACAGCCTGCATTGAAACCCACCAGGTTAGGTGGCCTCCTCAGTCCCCATCTTAGCTCCAGGACTGCCCTGTGCAGTGGGCAAAACCCCATCGCCTGCACCTCCTCGGTAAGGAGGGGGTACATTTAATTTCCAACATTCTCCATCTCGAGCTAGACTGCTGTACTGACCACTGAGAAAGAACCTTACGAACGGGCTCAGAACACGGACTCCCAAAGGCGGGACATATAAAAACTCTCAGGCTAGAAGGGAACTTCAGGGTCATCCGGCCCTACTCCCTTGCCTAGTGCAGTCATCCCTCTCCAGAAGTGGGTGGCCATGGGGCTCTGCTGGCATCCTGCAGTGCTGGGGCTCCCTACCTCCTGGACCAAAATCTGCCTATATCCTCCTGAAGCGGGCAGGCTCTGTGGCCTGAGGACTTTGGGGGTGGCAGTCCGCGGTCATGGGAACCACTCTGATGTCTCCTCCCCCACATAAGGGATGGTGTCTGCCCATACTTGGCTGATTCTGGTTGAAGAGAGGATGGTGTGGGAGCCTCCTATCTATGTTCTAGCATTGGGCCAAAGTTTGACTTATTTCCCCGCAGTTAAATCTCCTCTGCCCATTCACCAATGTCTTGGGAGTTCCTACAGCAGACCCTGATCATCACCCTCTCGGTAGTTTTCCTTAGGTCGAGGCCAAGGTTTCTCATCTCAGGTGGCAGACCCTGTAGAGGGCAGCACACCCCAGGGTCCCCCAGGTTCAGTTGGAGAAACTGAGACCAGAGAGGGAAGGACTTGTAAGAGGTCACTGCACAAATCAGGGGCACAGCCGAGGCCAGAATAAACGGATTCCTGCCCTGTGGGCTGAGAGCTGCATCAGACCAGAAACAGCAGAAAGACAGACCTAGCAGACCAGAGGCTTGACCCAGCCCTGCCATGAACCCTCTGCGGACCTTGATCACTTCTCTCTGAGCCTCAGTTTCCCCACCTGTAAAATGAGGAAGTTGGGCCAGATCACTGTTTTTCAAACTTCTAAAGATTGTTTCAGAAGCAGAATTACTTATTCCACAGAAGCCAATATATAAATCAGAAAGAAAGGGAACTGTCTGGTTGAAGCAGGCTGGAGGGGGGGCACAGCCCTCCTGCTTAGGCTTCCTCCCATTCTGTGGAC
Organism: Callorhinus ursinus; assembly: GCF_003265705.2. Lineage (NCBI taxonomy): Eukaryota > Metazoa > Chordata > Mammalia > Carnivora > Otariidae > Callorhinus > Callorhinus ursinus. Next base: position 29,624,839 of record NW_027397086.1, on the reverse strand, counting down.
CACAGTCCAAAAATCACAGGCAGCTTCCCCTCTTAGGTCCTTCCAGCTCTAACTTTATTCTTTCCCTTGAGAAGTTATAGCTCATCGTGGACCCTTAAACACAAAATTAAACAGAAGGCAAGTTACTGTCTACAAAGAGTCACTTCAGACACTTGTTTTGAGAAGGCAAATAGAAAAACGGCACCACATCCCTCCCACTAGAATCTTTCAGCAACCGCGAGTTTTCGTTTTCTGGTAAAAAATATAGAAATAGTGGTTGTTCTTGGGGGACTTGTGGTTTGGTTCTGGACCTCCCCATGGAGCCAAGTGGTGTCCCTGAGGGTGGGGAGGGCAGAGGTCTCTGCTCAGAACCTCTCTGAGCCCATCCGCGAGTTTTTGACCTCCAGTTCCAACTGTTTGGCCTGCACCTCACGCTGGGTCAACAACTCCCGGAGTCTTCGGATCTCCTCCTGTTGTCGATAGAACATCTGCAGCAGCTGGGAAAGCACAAACAGAGGGAGTGATCACTCCATGTCCCAGGATGTGAGGGGTCAGAACACCAGCAGAAAGGACCAAACTTTGCCCCCTTTTCACACAGAAAGGTGGAGGCGATGAACATGGCTGAGGCTCGAGGGAGCAAGCACTGAACGGGCCTTTATAAACCCTTTTCTTCACCCACTAAACGGAAATTTTAGACAACTCGATGTTTCAGACCTTTCTTTGCCTCCTTAGATCCCCTGTGGACTAGAGGAAAGGGCGCTTGGCCCTGAAGTCTGGAGACTGGAGTTTTCACCACTAAACTAGCTAAACTATGTGACCTCAAGGCAAGTTACTCATCCTCTCTGAGTTTCAATTTCCTCCTCTAGGAACTCGGGGTCAGAAGATGAACCTGGGCATTAGCATCACTGCTGCGCTGTAGAGAATCGGAGCAGACGCTGGGCGCTCCCCCTAAGGATGTTCGAGAAGCCACTGCATGCTCACCACACCCCTACGAGGGGGGTAGTGTTAGCATCGCCCCCCACCCCCATCCGTGCCACTGTGGAAACTGAAGCTAAGAAAGATCCGGCCCCTGGCTCTGAGGTCCTCCTGTCATGGATGCTCAGCAGGGGCAGGCTCAGAACTCCTCTGTGAGATGCCAGCCCCTGTGTTTTTAGCCACTCCATACTGACTCCCAGGGATGGGGAACGAATTCAGTCAGGTGACATACCACAGTGCCCACCACAGGACCTGGCACGTGGTCGGCACTTAACAAATGTCGACTCTGAAACAGATAATCCTAGGGTCAGAACTGGGAGGGACCCTAATACCAAATCAAACCCTCTGCATCTTGTAGATGGTTTTCCACCACCTGGATGTAAACCCGCCATCTTGGCAGACATACAGCGCTCACTGCCTGTTTGGTGAATGAAGTCACAGAGTGAGGCAAGCGGCCAGGCCAGGCCCCACCGCTGGTTGTTGTCACCCCTCCTTTTCTCCCCACCATCCCAGGGCAGGCACCACCCTCCTCGTTCACACCTCGTTCTCTGTCTTTGGTGGGGGACACTCCATGTCAAAGCCGTTTGTGAGCCGAGCTGTCTTCTCTTCCGGCCTGCGTTCTGCTGCTGCCTGCCTGGGCGCCTTCTCCTCTGGCAGGGAGAAGGATCTCCGGCCATCTTCTACAACCACCTTCTCTGTTTGGTTGGAGGGGGCCGTGGAGACGGATGGGGGTCTCTCTGGGAGCAGCAGCTCAGGGCTCAGCAGCTCAGAGCAGGGCCTCAGGGACACCATGACTGGCTCTGGGAGGGGAAGCAAAGGGCTGTGTGAGGCCTGAGTGCTCACGAGCAGATGCTGACACACACAGGCACCGAGCCTCGGGACAGGAGTGGAACTCTGGCCACATGCAGACGGGAACCAGCCCGCACACCAGGGCAGCCAGAGTGCAAACACACACTCATGTGATTATCGAAGCGAGGCCTGGTTTGCAGGGGCAGCAGAGTGCACGCCCTGGAGCAGCCCCCAAACACGGCAAATGCCTCCAGTGGAGCCTCGTCCTTGCTTTGTAGGGACAGTCCCACACGCACTGCGCTCCGCCGTCTACCAGTTCATGAATCCTCCCCCCAACCCTGAGAAGCAGGGGAGGCAAGGTATCAGTCACAGAAGAGGCAAGAGGCCCAGAGAGGAGCAGACCAAGTGTTACGCAAAGGGGAGGCAGAAGGAGCGGGAGGTCCCAGCCACAGGGACAGCCACCGGCGTGGGGCCGAGGAGCACACGTTCCTTCCCCTGGGCTGGCCCTTAGGTGGACAGGACCAGGAGGGCATCGGCACACGGGACAAGGGCCTGGGGCGGGGGCGGGCAGTGGGGAGCTGCGGCCTAGAGGGTCTCTTAGGTCGAAAAGTAACTGAAAAGGTGGGCGGAGGGGGGGATGGGCAAAGGCACCCAGCTGTGACTACCCACTCACTCCGCACAGCCTGGAGGTTCAAGAAGTTTTCCATGAAGCAAAATCCCTCGATTTGGAAAGACTTTCCTGACACTTGGGACAACCCCTGCCTTCTCTGACCCGTACGTAACCGTCCTAGCCTCTGGGGACTGGCTGTCAAGGACCAGCTGGCTGGGGTTATGGGAGAATACAACCAGAGGCCACGTGCCTCTCGGCTACCGGGGCCACTGCACACTCCCATTTCCCCTCACGTTCACACGGGGCCTTTTGTCTGCCCCCCCTCACCTTTATTCATGCCACGGAGCCACTCCTGGGCTGTCAGGGACGGCCAGGCGCCTGCCGTGGGCGGGTAGATGTCCTCCTGATAAGACTCCGACTGTAGGAAAAGCCAGCACAGTGAGGGCTGGGGTGGCAGAGGGGCCACCCAGATGGGAGGGCCCTCAGGGGTCTGGGGTCCAGGCTTTCCCCACCTAGGAGTTGAAGAAGCCAAGGCCCAGAGAGCAAAGGGACATGCCCAAAGTCACAGAGCAACTCAGGAGCAGAGATAGGGTGGGACTCGGGACCCTTAGCTCCCAGCAACACTGCACTGACAATGAGAAAGGCCTTTCCCTTGAAAAGTGGCCATCAGCCTCCTTGCTGCTACCCCAGGGGCATGGGCTCCGGGCTCCAGGTGCCAGGGCCTGTCCTCTCCAGGAGGGGTTCCCACCTCCCTCACAGATGGCCACACCACCCTTACCCGCCGGGGTACAATCATGGATATAGGCTCAATGAGGCCTTTGCTTGTAATCAGCTTGTAGAAGCGGAAGATCTCGCAGGAGGTGACGTCGAGACCTCTCTTTGGCATGACACCTGCGGGCAGATGGCCAAGGAGGGCTCAGAGGTTCTGGCTGGGCTGGGGTCACAGGGACCCAGGGTGAGTGGCAAAGCCAGACTGCATACCTGGGCACGAGCAGAGAGCACCCTCCTCCCACCACCCTTCCCTCTACAGACAGTTCATGAGCAAATACCTACGCTGGGCTGGGTCCTGTGCTTGGAAAATGGGGTTGAAGTAATCAGACTTGGTCCTCACCTCCAAGGACTTCAGTGATTTTAGCTAGACTTTAGGGGAAGCGTGCTCTGCTCAAGGCCCTCCCTCACCACCCCCTCAGCTTGTGCCCGAGCTGCTCTGGACAGAGCTCCTGCCCCTGTTTTCTGTTGATTAGTGCTAGCATGGTGTCTTTCTCCTTCCCTTTGCCTTTAATCTAGCTGTGTCTTCATGTTCAAGTGGGTTTCTTATAGACAACATGGAGACGTGTCTTGTTTTGTTTTGTTTTTATCCCCAGATACACTTTCAAAGCAGGGGCTCTCCTAGGTCAGTCTCTCTTATGTCATGGCTACTGTTGTAACTGCTCCACCTTGGCCTAGAAACGCCTTCATTCTCTCCCCATGCTGTGCTCTGCTCCCCTTTTGGCTCCTCAAGTGTTGCCTTCTCTGGAAAGCCTTCCTTGACTTGCTGCTGCTTGCTCCCAGAGAACCTCCTGCACACCTCCATTAGAGCTCCCATAGAGTCAGTGTTGATCCTCCATCTGCCCTCTTGAATGGGGGCCCCTCCGGGGCGGGGCCCTCATCTGACTCGGTCCTGTCTCCCCAGGCCCCACGTGGCCTCAGTGTTCCATACTCACCCATCCCCTTCTGTGGGCTATGGGAGCGGTATTCTGTCAGGTAGCTCAGGTGAGGTTTGTCGGCGCTCACCTCATAGTAGCGGATGTTTCCATCTCCCTGAGGAGGGGGAGGGTACAACTCAGAGCCACTTCCCATCGGCCCCCTCCTGGCCCCCGCGGCCATGTAGCAGATACCCAGTGTTACAGCGAAAGAAGCACTGGCAAAGCCACTCCACACAAGAGAACACCAGGGAGCTGTCATCAAAGCAGCAGGGGGTCCTCATTTTAACACTCGATTGCCCCAACCATGACCCAAAGCCCCCCTCTGTGCCTCCAAGGCAGAAGCTCTGGGAGCACCGGCCTGAGTCCCAGTCCCAGCTGCACATAAAGGTCAGGAGTGGTGGGTCCTGAGATCACCCAGTGGGTTGCACCGCTGGGGCATTTCTCGTTGTCGCTGTGCTGGTGACCGGGGAGGGGTAGGGGGCAGGGAGCGCTGCTCCAGGCATTGGTGGGTGGGAGCTACAATGTCAAGTACAGGATGGTCCCACCCAATGAAAACCTGCTCCACCCCAAATTCGAAGGTACCCCTATTGAGAAAATACCGACGGTGCCTCCTCATCTAGCCCCAGAACTGAGGAGCGACAAGCTTGGGGTGTCTGACCAAAGCCCTGGCCCCTGGGAGCCAGGACAGTGGGATGGGGTACCGTGTTCACCACAGGGAGATTCCTGCTCGTCCCTAGCCCTGCCCTGCATCCCAAGAGCCCCCGGCTGCTGTCTGACTAGCGGTAGGGTTAGGCTGGGGAAGTCCTGCTCCCTCCCATGCCAGGCTGACCTTCCCCACCACGTAGAGCATGTTGGTGTCCACATCATAGAAGGGAAACAGCACGCCCGAGGAGCCATCCAGGTCCACCTCTGAGAGAGGCTTGGAGAGGTTGTCCTGCAAGGAAAGAGAGACCAGGAAGGCCTGTGGGTCACTCCGGGAGCTCCTCAGTGGTGTTCTCGGAGATGGGAATGCCTGCCAGGGGGTTCTGGGTGAGTGTGAGTGTGTGCGCGCGCGCGCACACGTGCATATGCACGTGCATGTGAGAGGGAAGGAGACAGAGGGAGAGACCACCACCTTTTATTCTGCCGGCATTTTGCCTTCAACCCATCACCTCTCACACACCTGCTCGCACGCCAGCCCTTCTCTGCCTGTGTATTTGTTGTGAAAGGTGAAGGAGGAGGTTCAGAGAGAGGAAGCGATTTGTCCGGTCTTTGAAACTCTAGCCAAGGGCTCCTTCAAATCAATACTGCTTGGCTTGGCCCCTACCCTCACTGCCCTCAGCCACTCCCCCTGCCCACCTGCCTCAGTGTTCGGTTCTAAGCCTGTGCTCCAGCTGTTCCTTCTGCCCAGAGGGACATCTCCTCTCTCTCCCCCCACCCCCTGCCCTGTCCTGCTACTTGGAGTGGCCACCTCCCCCCTGACTCCAACACCACGGCCCATTCCCTCCTTGAAGGAGAAGATGCACAAGGTCTGGGCTTGCTCTCTCTGGCTGTTGGCATCCCCCCATTTTCCATCCCTGCATCCTTAGCACCAGGCAGGCTATGCTAAGTACATGCTTGAGCAATGGGTAGGGCATGAATGAAGGAGTGAATGAATGAAGCCAGCACTCGGCTGAAAGGTGATGGCGAGGGGCAGGGCAGGGCTGCACGGGAGACTCACCTGGTCCCACACGGCCAACTGCCGGTTGTTCCATCGGGATGTGCCTGTGGACAGCAGCTTATTCAGGTGCCCCAGAAACAGCACTTTATTGGCCCGGTGCTCCGTGCAGTTGGCTTCCTGGACGGATACGTGCGGTCAGGGGCTCGTGGGTGGCAGCTAGGGGCTCTGGCCTCCCTGCTTTTGCTGCTGCCGCTGCGGTACCTGAAATGCCTTCCTTGCTCACCACCTAGCTCTGCTCTGAGAATCTTTCCAGAGGCACCACCTCCGGGAAGCCTTCCAGAGACCCTCCCATCCACATGGAGTCGCTCCTACTATTTTTGCTGAGAGTTCTTTTCCTGAGCTAGGATAGAGCTCCGTGTTCTTGCTGAAAGATGCCTGAGCGCTCACTGTATGCAAGGCCTGGGACTGGGAGGGCATTGTCACCTGCATTATCTCGTTCAATCCTCCTGGCAGATGGGGAAACAGAGGCTCAGAGAACAGGAAGTGCTTGTCTACGGTCACACAGCAGGCAGGCAGGAGTGACATGCCTCCTGACAGAGCTAAGGCACACTGACAAGTTCTGGAGTTAGACCAGGTTCAAAGCTCAGCTTTCAAGGTGGGCAAGTCACCTGACCTCTTTTCAGCTTCTGTTTTCCTCATCCAAAGAATGGGGGTGACATATCCTACCTCCCAGCGGTGCCAAGAGGACAGACAGAGCTAGCACATGTGAAGGCTTGGCCACAATGCTGACAGCATTACCACACTGTTCTCCGAAGCCTCCCCCAGCCCCTCATCGCTCCTTGCTCCTCTGCCCCCAAGCCAGACCCCAGCCCAGCACAGACCTGGAGGACGGCCCCTGCACGGGGGTCGAGAATCCGAATCTTGCGGTCTTTACAGGTGGTGGCCAGCAGGCTGCCGTTGGTGTTGAAGGACATGGAGAGGATCGTGCCTTGGTGGCACGTAATCGTCCGCACGGGGTTCATGATTACAGACTCCTTTGTGTCCAGGTTCCAGACCATCACCTGTACAGCAATGAGCTGGCTCTGAGCACAGCGGCCACCCCCGCCCCTGGCTCCCACAGTCGCACGCCCACCAGGCTGCAGTGAAACACTGTATCCCCAGGAGGGAAGCCGCAGATGGCAGTCTGGCCAAGAAGCCTCGGGTGGGAGGATGGATCTGCCGGCTGAAGCTGCCACGTGGCAGGAGGGGAAGCTGGGAGTCAGGCTGTCTGGCGGTGAAAAGAAAACACCATCTGCTTTGGAGCAACAAACCATCCATGCTGGGAGGACCCCAGGGGACGAGCTAGTCCAGGGGCTTTCACACACTTATTAGCAGCAGTTTCCACCTCACACAGATAAACAGGGCTGCCATGTTCAGCTGTGTAGGTTGTGCACTGCACAGCTCCAGGGCAGTCGGTTCCCATAGCCCGTGACGTGACCTGCGCCCTGTGGGGTTGTGTGCAGAATAACTTGCACAACCATATACGGCAGCCCTGCAGACACATCCTACATAAACAGATAAAAGAGTGCTTCTGATCAGAAGGGGGTCAGACGTTCTGTCAACCACTCCCATCCCACCCTTTATCGATTACAGAGGTGCCCAAAGTGACTCTGTAAAGCCCTCTGTTGTGAAGGGGAGAGTTTAAAAGCCATGGCTATGGTCACACCAACCCCATTTGTGTACAAATTGAAAAACTGAGGCCTAGAGAAGACAAGGGACTCTCCTAGTTCCTACTGCAAGGCAGAATCTAGGGCTCCTCCACTATGAATTTTCCCAATCCCCAGGGACCACAGACTGCCAGCTTGGCAGTCAATGGGGCAGTGGGAAGCTTCTCTGGATAGGGCCCAGCCTATCCCCTCCAGGAGGACTAATGGGTTGAATAGTGTCCCTCCCAAAACTCATGTCCACTGGAGCCTCAGAATGTGACCTTATCAGGAAACAGGGTCTTCGCAGATGTAATTAGTTATGATGAGGTCATACTGGATTGGGGTGGACCCTACATCCAATGACCGGTGTCCTTATCCGAAGATGAGAGGACACACAGAACCACAGAGGAGAAGGTCATGTGAAGCTGGAGGCAGGCTGAAGTGCTGCAGGTGCAGGCCAGGGAATGCAGGGAGCCACCGGAAGTTACAAGAGGCACAGGAGAATGCTTCCCTAGGGTCTTTGGAGGGAGTGTGGCCCTCCTGACACCTTGATTTTGGATTTCTGGTCTCCAGAACTATGTGAGAATAAATTTCTGTTGTATTAAGTGCCCAGTTTGGTCATGTTAGGGCGGCCCCAGGAAATGAGTGCATGGACCCACCTTGAAGTCGTAGCCAGAGCTGAAAAGGATGTTGGCGGCCGTGGGGTGCCACTCCACCAGGCCCACCCTGCGGGTGTGGCCCATCAGCTCCTTCTTGCAGGCTGTGAGGTTCCTTGTCAGCAGCTGCTTGGGGATGTCCCAGATCTTAATCTTTAAGGGGAGACACAGGCGGCGGGGGAGGGGGGGCACGTTGTTAGCCAGGTCACCTTGGTACCCTGGCCACCCTAAGCCACAGAACTGGCAGTGCCCAGCAGAAGGGCCAGGGGAGCGCTCTCCATATGCATCTCACTCGGTGGAAGCGCACCTGGAACCCTCAGAGGGTCAGAGGCTTTGCCAAGGTCTTCCGGCCCAAGCAGGGGCTGGCATTGCCAGAGTTGAGCCCCGGCCTCCAAATCTGCCTCTTGGTAATAAGCTTTGCCATCCTAATGGCCTGTGTCGTGGGCAGCTGGGCGGGGCACAGGCCTGACTCCCAGGCCGGATGTCAGATCAAATCCACCTCCCAGCCTAGAATATCTGTCCCTCAAAGTACAGTTGTCTACCCCTTCCTTGTCCCAAAGGCTCAGGCTAGAGTCCCAAATGCCCGGAGCAAGAGTTTGTGCTCTGTCATCAGAACACTAGGGAGCCAGGGCAGTCTCCGGAGCAGGACAGGATGGGGCCAAGCTCTTTCCTCCGGAGTGGCCCCCTTGGATGGCCTGAAAGAGGAAAGATGCAGGGCCAGAAGGGCAGGCTGGATGGGGTCATGGCCTGTATTTCACAGGAAGGGTCTGGGAAGAGGAGATGGGGCTTCCTTTCAGAGTAGTGTTGCCAAGGAAGGAAGAGGCTTCCACAGAAGAAAGCAAGGTCCCTGTTAAAGAGGCGTACAAATGGAGCTGGGGAGCGGGGGGTGGGGGGCACAGAGGGGATGGCAGAAACTTGATGTTCTTTGTCGTCCTTCAGAGCTCTCAGGCGCCTAGGTGACTATACATCCCCTTTCCCTCAGAGATACACAAGGTTTTCAGGTAGACTTTGCTTTCAATGCAACACGTATTCACTCCCTGGTCAACTGGATTTAACCCCAGGAAGGCAAGCCCATGAGTGCCAGAGGTTCCCGATGAGGCGCTGGGTGAACGCTATGATTGCACGGGACCGGTAGCCGCTGAACGGTGGACTCGGGCAGATCTGTGTGCAGATACCATCCCCCATGCTCCTCAGAGCTAGAGGGCCAGCCCTGCCCCATGGGTGCCGGGGACAGGGAGGACACAGCCGAGCACTTTCCATGCGAGGGCCTGGGGTTAGGCACTGCCACGCCCCTGCCCAGAGCCAGGTGCACTCCTCCTGCCCCTGGGGCATCTGGGAAGGAATGGGGGCAGGAGATGAGGGTAGCTAGGAATTTCATAAAGACCTTGAAGGGGGTCTTCAGAGCAGGCCTTGAAAAGGCAGGTATTCTAGGAGTGGGGACAGACTCCGGTACTGGTTATCCCGCCCCTGGAGACAAGGCCAATTCTCCCAGGGCCTGACCGTGTCTTCAGTGAAACTACCTCAGCAGACGCTGTCCTTTATGCTCCTTGGCATCCCCTTGTGCAAAGTGACACAAGTCCTCTTAGAATTTTCTACTTGCTTCTCCTGAGGAACTGCTCTGTTTCCTTTCATCAGACAGTGAGGGTTCCGTAATACATTCTATTTCCCTTTTTGCCTTGACTGCTAGGCAGCTCTGAGCTAAACCTGGAGCTCAGCAGTTGCAACCCTTCACAGCCAACGTCCCAAGGATCATTTCTTCAATTCCTCCATCCGTGGCATCTGCTATTTAGGGAAGGGGCATAGCTCAGTGGAGATATATTGGGCTCTGGAATCAAGCCTTAGTCTGAGGCCTTGCTCAGCATCCACAGCCTGTGTGACTTTGGGCAAACTGCTGAACCTCTCAGATGCTCAGGTTCTCCATAAGAAAAATATCCTACCTTGTGGGGTTGCCAGGAAGACAGGGTGAAATAGTGAGAGTCAGGACCGTGGGCTGTGTCTTTTGTTTTAAGCCACACTCACTGCATTTTAGAGGTGGGCACAGAATAAATTATAAATAACATCGAACACTGTGGGGAGCAGGGATTATGACCCTGGTACAGAACAGGGGCTCAAAAAGTTGGTGGGGCTGAAGCTTTGGGGATGGTTGTGGTGCCCATATTCATATAAGGATTCCACTTCTATCCTTTTACAGCTCCCTTTCCCCACTGTCTGTGAGATTAAGTGTCACAGTATTTTCTGGCAACAACAAAAAATGCTCCTCACACCATTTTATAGTTCCCCCAGAAGATGGGCTTTTCCACTGGACTACGAGTCTCATTGGATCCTCATTAGATAGTTGGGAGCTATTATGCCCATTCTAGAGGTAGTGGGACTGAGGTCCAGAGAGAAGATCTAAAGGGGTGGTGCCCCAAGTCCCAGAGCCCAGAACTTCTCCCCCACAATCTCACTGAGCCCCTCCCCGCCACAGTGACCTCACCTCATGAAGGATCAGGGCATCAGGAGCATCAGAGCCCAGAACAGACACCATTCCACCTCCCCGTGCCCCAAGCCCCCTCCTCTCGGGAAAGGGAACCGCCTCGCGCGCTGACACTCACTGTGGTATCTTCAGAACAGGAGGCGATCTCAAAATCATTAAAAGGATTCCACTTGATGTCTAAGACGTTCCCTCTGTGCCCGCAGACCCTTGGGTAGTGGGGGTCCAACTTTCCTGTCTGCAAAACAGTGCCCAGGAGTGTTGGGGAGAAGAGGGGGCTAACTCCACTTAAGCATCTGGACAGTCCCTCGGCAGTCAGCAATCACTGAGTAGACAGGAAAACGTAAGGGACAGACGGGGTGGGAGTCTAGGCCCGAGCACCATTCTCTGTGTGATGCTGGGGGGGGTCACATCACTTCCCTGAGCCTCAATGTCTTCCTCAGTAAAATGAAGGCAATAATAGGTATTTCCCAGGGTTCACATGAGGCTCACAGGAGATGAGGTGTGGAAAGGGTCTAGCACAGTGCCTAGCACATAGTAGGTAATCAGTAGAAGGATATTTGCCCTCAGACACTGCTGGTGGGAATGCAAAAATGGTGCAGCCACTTTGGAAAACAGTCTGGCAGTTCCTTCAAAGTTAGACATAGAGTTACCATGTGACCTAGCGATTCCACCCCGGGGTATATCCCCAAGAAAAGTGAAAACACAGGCCTACAAAAAACTCACATACCAATGCTCATAGCAGCGTTATTCACAACAGCCAAAAGGTGGAAACAAACCAAATGTCCATCAATGGATGAATGAATATACAAAATGTGGTATATTCATATAATGGAATATTATTTGGCCAAAAAAAAAAAAAGGAATGAAGAACCAACACATGCTACAACATGGACGAACCTTGAAAACATGCTAAGTGAAAGAAGTCAGACATAAAAAGCCACACATTGCAGGACTCCACATAAATGACCAGATGTGGTACCAGACGCGGTTTCCTTCTTAAGAGCAAATTAATGCATCTTTTGGTACCCAGTCTTCAGAACCCTGACTAATACCTGAAAACAGGTAAATCCATAGAGACTGAAAGCAGATTAGTGGTTGCCCAGGCCCCGGGGGGTGGGGGGGGGGACAGGAGGAGGGTGACAGGAAGTGACCACTAATGGGTACGCTGTTTCTTTGTGGGGTGACGAAATTATTTTGAATATTTTGTGATGTTTACACAAGCATGTGACTATATTAAAAACCTACTGAATTGTACATTTTAAAATGGTGAATTTTGTGGTATGTGAATTACATTTCAATTAAAAAAAAAGAAAGAGCATCTCCTCCCCCTCCCCTTGGCTTACTGAGAATTACTGTGTGGGTGCTGGGAGGACATTGCAGCTCAGCACACAGACCTGGACTTCCTGGGTCATGGGACCACCGCACCCGTTCAGTCACAGAACCCTAGAGCTGGCAGTGACCAGCACCCTCATTTCACACATCGCACTGCATGGCTTGGCAGAACGGGCACCAGGACCCAGGCCCTCTGCCTGCCAACCAACGCGGGCTTCGTCCACATCCACCACCCCACCCCAGGTGCTGAAGCCCCCTCCCCGCCTTGCCCCCAGAGAATGAATGCTCTGCAACCCAGTTTTCCATCGACAGGGAAGAGACAGCTGAGAAGAAAATTGGCCAACATCCACGACATACGTAGGGGACAGGCCCTATGCAAGGTGTAGTACGTGAGCCGGCAGCTCATCAATGCTTTCGGGGTCTTTAAATAAGATCTTTCAAGAACAGAGCGGACTCAAGGAACACCCACCACCTCTCCTTCCTTCACCTCCCCAACTCTGCAGAAACCACTGAGACAGTGCCGCACTGAGACTGAGGAAAGATGCAGTGGTGTCGCTGACCTGGCTTCACAAGGCTTCAAAGCCACAGCTGCCACAGGAATAGACACAGAGCTTCTGGGTCACTCCAGCAACCTAGCAAACACAGACACCGAGACCCTGGTTCACGGGGGCTTATGCATGCATCTCAGTAGCTCTGCAAACAGAGCTAGTGGTCCTGGGCTTCCCTTCACAAATACTCTGCCCAATTCAGCTCTTGCCCTTTGGGAAAGGGTAGTAGACACCTCACCCTTTACTGGATCCCATACTGGAGGGGAAACTCTATACAGGGCATTATTTGATAAATTGGAACATGAAAGGTAGGTTATAGTATTGTTGCAATGTTAAGCTTCATGAAGTTGATAATGGAATATGGTAACATAAGAGAATATTCCTACTTTCAGGAAACACAAGTATTTAGGGGTAAAGGTCAAAGATACATGTAATTTATCCTCAAATGCATCAGAAGAAAATGATACCCTCACATATACAATCAGACAGAGAAAAGGAAAGGATTTGGACTTGTGTCGGTTAAGTGATGTATGAGGTCCATTTGGGCTCTTCAACAAGGAAGAGAGGTACAGGCTCCCCGCCCCCTGCAGTGGGTAGCACCTGGAGCCAGGCCCAGAAGGAAGAACATGCACCTGCAGGCCCTGGGCCAGGTCTCCGCAGGACCACCACTCCAGCCACCAGCCTCTCGCCTAGCCTCAGGCCCTTCTGCACGCTGTTGGTGGTGAGCTTTCAAAAATCAAAGTCTGATCGTGTTGTGCACCTGCTCAAACTGTGCAAGCTTTTCCCCTCATGTGTAAAATGTGAATAATAACCTCCTCCTCACAGGATTGTTATGAGGGTAAAATGCATGAAAAGCCAAACAGTGAAGCGCTCAAATAAGAGCAGCTTTTGTTATGTGTGTGTGTACGCATGCCCATGTGTACCAAAAATGAGGGAGGAAAGACTGGAAGGAAATGCACCAAAATGCTATTCATGGTTTTATCTCTAGATGGCGGGAAAATGGGTAGTTTAATCATCTTCTGTGTTTGTTTGTTTTTAATTTTCCAAACTTTCTATAAAACCATGTGGATTTTGCAATAAATAAAAGGCATTTAACACAAAACTCCAAACTTTCTGAAAAGATGGGTCCTTCCTGGATTAGTCCAAAATGTTGTAAAAACTACAGATCTTGAAAGGCTCTCAGAGACCGGGAATGGTAAAAACACGGCAAAACTCTCTTCTTCTGCCCCGGTGGCAGGCATCACTAATGGATTAGAGCACGCTCACTGGCCCCAGCCTTGAGGGACTTGCTCGGGGTCCCAGGGAATGTGGGGGGCGGAGCAGGGCTGCAGCCCAGGGCTCTGGCTCCCAGGTGCTGAGTGTGCCACACTTGCTGTGTTGGAGGCTCTCAGCCCTGAGTCAGTGTCCTGCCCCCCTTCTGCCCACAGCCTTGCCTTGCCGTAGGCCATTTCCTGGCTCAAAGGGCATGAGCAGTGCTGGGCCTTTTGCTCTGGCACACCCAATTGCTCTCTGGCCCAGAGCCCTGCCCTAATTTTTGTCTGGAAGGTTTCTGGAAAGAGCTAATGGTCAGGCTGGCCTTGGCTGATAGGAGGCCAGCCGCATTCAGACTCGGCTGAGCCACGGACTCGGGAGATGCTTCGGGGCCAGGCATGGCTCAGCTGGGCCAGCACTCCTCCCAGGCCTCCCAAACGGAGACCCAGCTACAGACAACTTCTCTTCCTTCTCAGAGATGGCTGGTTTCCCACCCTACTACTCTCCCCCACCCCGGGCTGCTCTGTCTAACAGGGTTTTCTGCTGAGGTCTGATATTAACAGACTCCATTAGCCAGTCTCATGGGCTATTGACTGAGCTGCTAAAAGCCCTGTCATGACAGGGACATTTATAATCAGGGGGACATTTATAATCAGGAGGCCACTTCTGCCTTTCAGTCTGGCTCTCCAACACCTCCTTCCCCTTCTCCACGCACCTGGAGGCCACAGTGTCAGTCTGACCCCCTCCAACGCGGTCCACTCACCGGGCCCACCCCCAGGGCTCTCCCTGCCCTTGCGTTCATTTCTCCCCACCCACCACACCTCGTAGCAGAGTCCACCTTGCGCAACCCTCGGGGTGGGGGTGGGCTCGGCTGCAGGCAGGGCCCCAGGCTCACCTGCCCCCAGACCTTCCTGCCAAGCACTGCCCAGGCTGCGGGAGCCTCCCTCCAAACAGGCCGGCCCCGTGTCATGGTGGGAGGAAGGAGGCTGCCTGCAGAGTCACCTGGCCCCTGGGGCAGCCTGGCCCTGCTGAGAATAACCTCCAGGACACCATGGTGAGGCCAGGCACCTTCCAACACTGATGCTCCCGTATACGCTCCATTAGATACTTAGCTAGCTTGAAACTCCCTTCTCACGGCACCAGCTTACCGAGACCTTTCTGTGCCTGGCTGGGATGTAATCCCTGGTAACCGACAAGGGGCCCCTAGAAACCAGAGCCCAAACTGAGAAGCTGCACGCAGGCCAGTGAATCGAGAGCGAGGCCCCACGACCACACCCAGGGCCGGGCCACGTTCTGGTCCTCACCCTCGGGGCTTGGGATCCTTTGACGTCATCTCCCTGAGCCTCAGCATCCTCATCTGCACGATGGGCCAATACTTCCCGTAGAGGGGCTAATGAAGGCGTCAGCGTAAGCACTGTCCCTGCTAACCCTGTAGGCCTGTCCGCCGGGATGCGCTGGGTCAAAGGCCCAGCACGCGCACCCTCTCCCTCTCTCCTCCGGTCCTACCCGAGCATACTGCATGTGCTTACCCAGGAAAATATCCACCAAATGCAATGCGTTCACCTTTCTGGACCACGATTCAAAGGAACCAAGCACAAAGAGCAACTCTGGAGCTTGCTGGAATGCAAACTGCCCAGCCCCACTTCTGACCCACCGAATCGGAATCTGTGTTCTTACACTCAGGTATGAGCTCTGATTAGTGGCTTCCAGCTCCCGTCCTGCTTGGGTTCCTAGGAGTCTGTGACCGTAGCAATTAACATGTGTCCTTGAGCTGTTTATGGAATTTCAAAAAGCCCAAAGGGAATCACACATTTTACTTAGATCAGGCTGCACAGGACAAGTGAGTCTTAACCGCCCAGTGGCTTCTCACTGGACTCAGAATAGGGTCTCCTATAATAGATTCTTGCCGTGGCCTCCAAGGCCTTTCCAGTCCCAGCTCTGCCCCCTCTCTGACCTTACCTCACACTCCTCTTGCCTCTGTGACAATCTGTACCAATTTGCGTCTTAAACACACCAAACCCAGGGCCCACACCGAAGCCTTTCCCGCCTCAGGGCCTTTGCACTTGCTATTTATTCTTCCCGAACACTGCTTCTAGAACTTCAAGGGGATCTCTGCTCAAATGCTGCCTCCTCAGAAAGGCCTTCTCTGATCATCCTATCTTTCTAAACTAGGTCTACTCTCCCCACCTAGGTCCACTCCATCACATCAAAGCAACTTATTTTCTTAAATCAGTTGTTAGTACCTATCTATGTAGTTCATTGAATTAGAAATTGTGACAGTTCTGAAAGAGGCTGAATAATAAAAATCTGAAAAATACATTATTCAATTAATTGAGAATACAGTCTGTATGGCGGGTAGAATCTTTTAAAAGCACCCAGAGCTTGGGAGAAACAAGTCAAACGGGTCATCTCTAGGGGACCTCTGAGCTCTGATCTTCAAGTCTTTCCATAAATCCCATTTTACACTTGTCCCTCCCCAGCTTGAAAAATCTCAGCTCTAGAATACAGTTCACACTTCTCATCCTGGCATTCATTTCCATTTACTGAGGTCATCTTTAATACTGGTCTTTCACTGCTAGATTCGGTTTGCTAGCCATTTTACATGCAACTTTTTTTTTCTTTTTTTAAGATTTTATTTATTTATTTGACAGAGAGAGACAGTGAGAGAGGGAACACAAGCAGGGGGAGAGGCAGAGGGAGGAGCAGACTCCCCGCCGAGCAGGGAGCCCGATGCAGGGGCTCAATCCCAGGACCCCGGGATCATGACCTGAGCTGAAGGCAGCCGCTTAACTGACTGAGCCACCCAGGTGCCCCATTTCACATGCATCTTGAGTGAAACTGGCCTGTCATTTTTCTTTCTTGTTCTGTCCTTGTCTGGTTTTGGAAGCAAGGTTACACTGGCTCACAGAACAAAGAGGGAAGCAGTCCCTCTTTTCCTATTCTCCAGAAATGTTTGCAAAAGATTGGAATAATCAGTTCCTTGGAAGTTATATAGAAATTGCCTATAAAACCACATGAACATAGTATCATCTTTATGTATGTGTTTGGTGTGAAATGCCGCATATTAAAAAAAAAAGCATAAAATGTAAGTGTTCAGCTTAATGAACTGCTGGAAAATAAAATGCCCATTTATCTGCCACACTGTCAGGTTCAGACATGAACTATTACCAACACAAAGGAGACCCCCCACCGTGGTGCACTTTCCAGTCATAACTCCCCCTTCCCCCAGGGGTTGATAATTATCCTAGTTTTCTTGATAATCCCTTGCTTGCTCTTCCTTCAAATGTTGCTACTTACTTACACATCCCTTAAGGCAGAGTTTAATTTAGTCGGTATCTATCTTTAGGTAAACAGAATAAGACAGTTTATAATTTGTTTGGTACCTTTCCCTCAAAATTGTCCTTAGGATTCATCCATGTTGAGGCACCTGGGTAGTGCAGGTGGTTGAGTGTCCGACTCTTGGTTTTGGCTCAGGTCTGATCTCACCGTCACGAGACTGAGCCCTGGGTCAGGCTCTGTGTCGGGGGGTCTGCATTCAGCAGGGAGTCTGCTTCCGATTTTCTCTCCCTCTCCCTGTGCTCCTCCCCCTGATCTCTCTCTCTCTCTCTCAAATAAATAAATATTAAAAAAAGATTCATCTATGCTGTGGTATGCATATATATGTTGTTCTTTTTCATGATTATGTATATTCCGTAGTATGGATATATCATAATTTATTCGTGTAATTCTTGGACATTTGAGGTTTTGCAGTTTGGTGACAATATGAACATTGTTGTAATTGTGTTCCAGTGCACATAAACACACTGCAGGGATATACCCAGTAATGGAATCTCTGGGTCATAGGGTGTGTGTATTTTCCTCTCTACTAGAAACTATCACATTTTGTTCTAAAACACGTGCGACAGTTTACCCTGTCACCAGAAGAGTCTGAGAGTTTACATGGCACCATATCCTCACCACCACTCACTATTCTTTGTTTTTTCTTAAAGATTTTATTTCTTTATTTGATAGAGAGATAGAGAGCACAAGTTGGCAGAGTGGCAGGCAGAGGGAGAGGGAAAAGCAGGCTTTCTGCCAAGCAGGGAGCACGACGTGGGGCTCGATCCCAGCGCCCTGGGATCATGACCCGAGCCGAAGGCAGCCGCTTAACAACTGAGCCACCAGGCGCCCCCGCCACTCACTATTCTTAGATCTTCACATTTTTGCCAATCTGGCGGCTGTGGTGGTATCTCACTATGGGCTACTGCTGAGATACTCCTGAATGGGAATTTAAAATTTATCTTTTGTAATTGATTTCTAATTCAATTCCATTCGGATCAGAAAACCCGGTCTATGAGACTTCATCTTATATTTATGACTGGGACTTCGGAAGTCCTTTGTCGGGGCAGGCGGGGGGGGGCAGTGTCTAAGTCTGTCATTTATTGTTTCTGCTGGCTCTTATTCATGGCGGCTCACGTGCCTGGTGATCTCAGATTATGAATCTGCCTGATCTTACTCTGTGGGAGCCCTGTCCACAGGTGGGATGCTTTCCTCTGGAGAAACTTCCTATCTGCCTCTGCTGGGAACCAGAGGCACGACCAGCCAGAATCCCACTAGCCCCTCTGGAGGTTCTGCCTTGAGCTGACTCGGGCTTGGCATCCTGAAAAGGTTGGCTCTTCGGTTAAGCTATATGAAACTACCACTCTGGGGTCAAAACTGTTAAATAATCAGCAGTTGCATATGGTCTAACCTATCCGTTTACGTTAGGTTAACGTTTGCTTGCAGGACAAACTGCTGCTTTCTATTTGCTTACTGCTTACCTCTCCCAGTTAGATTTTTGGCTCAAGATTTGTTTCCTTTTGTTGGGGAGGGGAGGTGGCTTTGGAGATTTCCTCAATGTCTTGTGAGCCCAGCAATGCATTACAAATGATATTTTATTCAGGAGTGAGTTATTTTGCAGTGGGGTGGAGGGCAGGTCTTAGGAGTAGCTAGGCAACTGCTAGAAGCAGAAATCCCAGGATACGTATTTTTTTTCCCAATGAGGAAACCAAGGCTCAAAGAAGTGAAAGGACTCAAGGTCACGTGGCTGGTAAGAGGCAGGGTTAGGATCTGAACCCACACATGAGACCAGAAAGCCAGGCTCTTTCTACTTCCGCTGCCTGCACTGCCTCCAGAGGGCTGTGTGGGCCTGAGGTTTACCCGGCATCCTTACCTGGTTCAAGGGAATGACGAAGAAGGCCCCCCCACAGGAGCACTCAGTCACGACTGCAATGAAACAGGGGTTCACAGCACAGAAGTGATTGTCGTGGACACTGTGGGTGATGGGCACCGAGTCGTAGCAGTTCTCCTTGCTGGCTGGTTTGCCAAAGACGTGGCGGAACTTGGAGCTCCGGTACTGGGGATGCCATGACATCTGCGGGAAATGAACAGGACAAGGGGGGCATGAGGCTCACGGCTCTGACAGCGGGACACTCGGGGAGCTCCCCTGGAGAGGGCAGGACCAGGGTAGTGGTCGGTTCTATGTGGACAGGGCGCTATCAAGGGCAACCAAACGAGCAGGCCGTCATTGTGGCTACTTCTACGGATCTGGTGAGATGATGGATGATTATCACTGACCTGTTTGCTTGTCATCTCTTCACGTGTCAACCCAAAAGGCAGAAACACCAGAGAGAAAATTCAGATTTCCTCCCTATCGGCCCACCCCACTCAGCCCAGCTGTGTGGGTCACACTGTGTCCTCTGGAGCCAGCCTGCGTGGGCTCCAGTTCCAGCTCTGCCTCTTACCGGGCTGGGTGGGCAAGTGACTTAACTTCTGCGGCCTCAGTTTTCTCATCTGTAAAATGGGGATCACAAAATCATCTGTCTCACAGACTTGTCGTCAGGACTAAATTATAGGTTCCTTGATCTACAGTCATAATTACTACCACTATTATCATTTGGGCATCTTGAGCTTCCCTAGCTCCTCATCCAGCCCCGTATTTGTTCACTCTAGTTACTGAGCACCACTGTGTGACTAGGCCCTGTGCCTGGCACCGGGGGTTTGGAGAGAGTAAGCAGGAGCCCAACCTTAGAGAAGTGAAAAGTCTTGTGAGTAAGGCCACTAGGGGAAGGTGGGCCACTGGGACTCAGTGTACTATAGGTAATAATAAAGGTTTGTACATGGCAGTCCGGGAGGGCTTCCCAGAGAAAGTGACAAGTGAGCTGTGATTTGAAGGATGAGTAGGAGTTGGCCATGTTGGCAGGACAAAGGTAAGGTGGCAGGAAAACGTCCCAGGCAGATGGAACAGCCTGAGCAAAGGCCCTGAGAGAGAAGCAAACATGGAATGTTTGGAGAATTACATGTGGTTTAGTAAGATTAGCAAGGACATGTGAAAAAGAAAAGAATATATATGCATACACACACATAAACATGGAAATGGGATGATGGGAGTGAAGAGAGCCCAAGCTGGAGGAGGAGCACGGCCAGGTCATGGATGGCAGCAGAGGGTCTCGGCCTCATGAGTGGCCAAACACATGACACCATGTGGCCACCGCTGCCCAGGTCAAACCCCTAACCCCAGTCTCTGACCCCACCGGGCCTGCCCGTCCATGCTCCTCGTCTAGGCCAGAGAGATCCTTCTGGACACCAAGCCTGGCTGTATTCCTCACTCCTCCCCCAACTGAGTTCACCCTTGGGACGCTCTTGATTCACTGCTGCCCTGTAGGAGCAAGGCCAAACCCAGGCTGGCATTCAAGGCCTTCCGGTGTGGTGTCCCCCCCCCACCCCATATTCCAGGATTCACCTTTTCTTGCTCATCTTCTAAAATGTACTTTCCAGATAAAGAACATCCCAGCTTCCCTTGTACCTGCTCTTGCATTTCCGGTCCCTTGCCTTCCCCTCTGCTTGGCCTGCCCTTCCCAGCCCCGTAATCCCTGTCCCCATCCCCATAAATCCAAACCCTCCCTCCCCCAGCTCCCAGGCCCCTTCTCCAGAGTCTTCCTTGCCACCCCAAGTAGCAGAGCTCTTGTAGTCTCCTCTCTTCTACCCCTCCCACCAGCCCCGTCTCCTCCCTGCCCTCAGGCCCCTGACACTGCCGGCCCTAATTCCAGAGTCTGGTGTCCGGGCTCTTCTCTGCTGCTTGCAGGTTCTTCAGAGGAAGGCCCGGGGTTCTGCTGCAGGAGTGCCCAGCACAGAGCTCTGCCCACCCCCAGGCCCTAAGAATTTCCCAAGGGCAGTCACATTTGGCTGGGCACCCCCAGGGTCAGGACAAAGAAGGCATTTGATCTGTGATCAGTTCAAAGGCACAAGATTAGACTGTTGACCTCAAGAAGTCACAGTGATCGGGGGGTCCCACACATGAGTCAAACCCTCTACAGGAAGCCCACCAGCCTCCTGGGACAGTCTGTCCTGTGAAGCTCAGACATTTCAACTCTCCTTTTGGGAGCTGCGTTTGCCAGAGCTATATGAAGCGGCCCAGAATGCTGGAACAGACTGACTAATTAATGTCTGTCTGATCTCAGAAAGGAGGTAAGAAGCCTTACAGAAATGGAGAGCACACAAGATGGAAGCAGATGGAAAAGCCACGGCGAGGCCATGGGGACAGAGGGAAAATGCAGGAATAAAGAGATCACCTGATATTCGGGGGGAGCTAAGCTACTGAATGTGCGCTGTCAGGTCCTCTACACAGTGGAGGTGCACCTCAGACTTGAGCCTGAGCCTCCTAGTGGCCAGTTCGATAAGGCAAACCGAATCAGAAAGAGATTTAGTCAGTGTGTGTAAGATACAAGCCACCACTTGCTAAGGAGCAGCCCGTCTTTTCTCTGCGCTGGGTCCTGAGGGAAATGGGTCCTGGGGGGTCTTCTCAGGAAAGAACAGCAAGGACCAAGATGTCCCTAGGGTCTTGGTCATTAGATGGCAGCTGAGGAACTGCCTTGGACCGGGGCTGAGGGTAGGAAAGTAAGGGGCAAGTCAGCAGGCTCAGATCCAGCCCCTTCATAAGAGTCAAGGCTATGGGCTGTGGGGTTAAGAGGGCCGGTCGTGGTGCCGAAATCACCATGACCTGAGTGGCATCGCCCGTCCTGGCCCCTCGGCCACTCGTGCTGCTCTCCCTTCAAAGCCCCAGGGCTCGGCCCCACACCTGAGGGATGGCTCCCAGCCCAGGGTCAGGGTCAGGAGGCCCCAAGAGGCAAGGGCTCTCCTTCAGCTCAGTCACCTCCGTGGCAATGACAACTCAGTTTTTGGGTGCTTGCTACGTGCCAGGTGCCATTCCCAGTGCTTTCCCTGTATGCACGTAACAGGCAGGTGCTACCTTGCTCCCCAGTATAGATGTGGGGGTTGAGGCAGAGAAGCGAAGGAACAACCCACGCGAGGTTACACAGCTAGCCAGCTGGAGCTGGGGGCTGAACCCAGCCCTGCCTCCGGAGCCTCCAGAGCCTCCAGCTCCAGGATGAGGAAGTCTCTTTCCTACCATCACATGCTCAATCTCACCTCAGCCCCGAAGGGGAGGCATCGTGACTGTTCTCACCCCCACTTTACCGAAAAGTAAAACAAGGCTCAGGAAACTAAGTGGACACCGTCTGTAAAGAAGGCTCTTTGCTTCCACTGATAAAGTCAGCGGCTGTGGAACAGTGACAGAAAACTAAAACTCTGTGAGTGACCTTCTGTTCCCTTGCCCCCAACTCCACTCCCCACTCTTCCCCACCCTACCCTGCCCCGGCGCCTTATCTCCCCTGCCAAAGTTCTTCCAGACCTGTTGCCAGGGAAGGAAACTTACAGAAGTGGGAGGATGGGGCCAAGCCAGGCAGGCCGTCTCTCCCTGGGCCCGCGGTATGGGAGTGTGCACACATGTATGTGGGTGAAGTCTGTGCAGATGTGTGTGCGCTGGGTGCAAATCTGTGCCCGAGCACTGCATTCATCATACGCGCCGGTGTGTGGATGCATCTGGGCGTGCATGTGTGTATCTGTGCATGCACGAGTTTAAGGACTCAGCAATTCAGAGAGCAGGAGTTTTATTTCCCCCACAAGCAGGCACTTGCCTGGAAATGCAGACCGCAGAGGGCCCTCGACACATCGAGGGCCCTCGCCCATGGGCTGGGCCAGAAAGGCCGATCTGGGCTAGGTTTATCCCAGGCCACCAGTCCTGCCCTGCCTGGTGCCATCCAGCAGGGCCCACATCAAAGTCACAGCATGCCTTCTTAGGTGTGGCGGGCCAGCCCGCTGGGGCACCGAGTGGGGGGTGGCATGGCTTCTGCTGCTATCCCATGCATGTTTAGCGGGCCTGATGCCATGGGATTAGGCTTTGCAGGCTGCAAATTCCCCGCGCCCCAAAAAGATTTAGTCATCTCTGGGTTTAACATCCCATTGAGTTTAGTTCTTAATGCCTGACAGGTGAATGGCTTGCTGGCTGTCCCATCCCTTCCAGTTCCCCTGCCAGGTAGGTGGAGACTGTTGTCCCATTTGATGAGGGCAAAACTGAGGTGCCGGGAAGTGACTTGACTAAGATGACATTAATAGGAGCAACGGGAGGTGGGAAGCGGAAGCCAATGCCCCTCTTCCTGCTATGTGCTCCTCTCTGATGTGTGTGTGTGTGTGTGTGTGTAAGAGAGAGAGACACAGAGAGAGAGAAAGACACACACATATATACGTGTGTGTGTGTGTGTGTGTGTGTGTGTGTTCCTGCCCGTCCCCAAAGGCCTGTCTTCCCAGCACAGCCCTGCATCATTGCAGGACAAAGGTTAGCTGCGGGGTGAAAGAAACCAAACCCAAACTGGGAGTGGTACAAACCAGCATAACAGATTAGTCATTAATTTGCCTGTTCCTGGGCGCCTGGGTGGCTCAGTCGTTAAGCGTCTGCCTTCGGCTCAGGTCATGGTTCCAGGGTCCTGGGATCGAGGCCCGCATCGGGCTCCCTGCTCCACAGGAAGCCTGCTTCTCCCTCTCCCACTCCCCCTGCTTGTGTTCCCTCTCTCGCTGTGTCTCTCTCTGTCAAATAAATAAATAAAATCTTAAAAAAAAAAAAAATTTGCCTGTTCCTGGCCTCAGGGAAAGCATGACATTGCCTAATTTGGTATTAGACTCAGGAGTGGGTAGGGGTCTGGTGCTGCTGGCTACCATTGTCCCTTTGTAAGTTTGTGGTTCCTCATCTAATATTTGCAGTTTTATTTAATTGGCTCTCGTAAAACCTGACCTCATGGCCGTGTGAGCTGTCCCTCTACGTGCCTCGGGAGAAGGTCGAAACCACCACATTTGGGTCAATGTAGTTAACAGAGGGGAATTAGGACCACAGTTTCTTAGGCTTAAAAAATGAAAAAAAAAGACTACTGTAAGAGTAAAGAACACTCTGAAGGTGATCTACAAAGACTGAGAGTTAACACAACAAACACCTAATTATGGGCGGGTCCCTCACCTTGACTCCAATCCTTGACCAACTATTATCCATCATAGGGCTTATCCTGATCCTGACCTTGGCTCCAAACTTGACAAGAAAGCTGCTTTCTCTTTCGTCCTGAATCCTTATCAGGGCCTCTGATCCACCCCAGAAGGAGGTAGGACCTCTGGCTCAGGAAGCAAGGCCCAGGTGAGTTCAAGGTGCCCTGCTGTGGCACACATCTCTGCTTAACCCGCCTCCCATGGAGGCTTCCTTTCTCACCAGGCAGAAAGAAGAAACCACAGGTCTTCGCAACTTCCTGCTAGTGAGAATTTTATCCACAGTCGTTTCTGCTCATCTGAGGCCAGGTCCTGGTTTATCTGCCACTTCTTGGCACAAGGTGTCTATTTTTGCCTTCCATGGGCCGGCATTAGGATCCGCAGTGACACGGTGGGATGCAGGGGCCTGGGGCCTCAGGGTCTCACCCCACTGGCTTAGTCTTCTTCCCTCCATCAGAGCGAGTAGAGGCCTTGCTGCTCTCCACAGAAGCAGGGCCACCGCCTGTCCGGGTTTGCCTGGGATGTGGGGAGGGGAGTGAGGGGACGTATTCCCGATGCTAAAACGGGAAGTGCCTGGGAAAGTCCCAGGCAAACAGGGGCAAATCGGGCACCCCACCAACTGCAGAGGTTTCCAGAAAACTGTCATCTAATTCACACGCAACGATTCTAAGTCACTCGTAACCTTGACTCTGGCAACTTGCTCTGTGAAAGAGAAGGCTCTAGAATGGACGTCCTAAAGAGCCCAACATCTTGAACCAGAGCACAGAACATTTCAAAGCAGAAGAATACAAGGTTTGTAAAGGGAGGTGAATCTGGCTTAATTCAATCAGCAAGCTTCATCCGCTATTGGCTTAGTGCTTCTTCTGGGCCAGGCCCCGTGTTGGGACCAGGGTGCAGGGGCGGGGATGGCCAGTTCCGTCACTGCTCTGCACATGCTCGGGGAGACGGCCGAGAGCAGAAAGGCTGGAGATGGCGTGATCTTAAACTGCTAAAGCACAGGGCTGCAGGCTCCGACTTCGAACACACATGAGCATCACTGACATCAGACCACACTGGGTGTGGGACCCCCGCACTGGCTCTGACACGGGGGCCCTGTGGCTTCTAAATTAAAGTCAAAATGAAGTAAAGGGAAATAAAACGTAAAATGCAGCTTCTCCATCACCTTAGCAACGTTCCAAGTGCTCAGTAACTACATGTGGCTACTGGGTACCCAATTAACAGTGTAATTACAGAGCATCTCCACCACATCTGTGTGACTTTGGGTGGGTGACTTAATGTGGCTATTTCTTCACCAGCAAAATTTGGCATAATAACAACTAACTATGTATGAAGTATGTTCCATGTACTAACTCAATCCTTGCAGCAATCCCTGAAGTACTATTATCACCCCATTTTTACAGATGAGAAAGCTGGAGGCCCAGAGACGTTAAGCAACTTGTCCAAAATCACACAGGTAGTAGGCGGCTAGCTGGCATTTGAAGCCAACCTGTTCAGTCCTGAGTCCACACTCTCTCAACAGGGCTGCCCGGACAATTAAACAGGATAACCCACACAGCACATGGAGCGATGCTCAGTGCTCAACAAATATTTGCTGGTAAGACTGTCGTGCTCCCGATGCTTATAGCACACTAAGATTTGATTTCGTACGTGACGGCTATGTGTTGACGGCCCAACGTTTTGGAGAGCTGAGTAAAAATCCCAAACCAGAAAGTGCAAAGCACCCCGCTAGGCACAGAGTTCTGACCCCTGGTGCTCACCATGTTGATGGAGGGAACAGACAAGCACCCATGAAAAGCTAACTAATAATCCCTCTTGGTCAAGAGGAATCTGAAGAGTGTATGTGTGCATCTCTCCGGTGGGGACCCTCAGGGTAGAAGCCGGCCGCCTCGCTCAGCCCCGTGCTGAGGGGACTGGGGCTCTTGGTGCGGATGGGAGTCGTGCTGGGCAAGACAGGGGAAGCCCTCTGGTTTTCTCCATCAGCACAGCCCTCGCAGGAAATCAGGGACACTGCCTCAGGGGAACCCTCCACCAGGCCTCCAATCCACCCCCCCCCACCCCGAGCCGTATCAGCAGGGGAGGCAGAGGGCCCCGCAGCCAGCAAGTAAAAACAGCCCTGTCTCCAGGTTCTCTCTGCCGTGGGGCCCCTCCTCTGCCCCCATCTCCCTTCTTCCAGGTCTCTGGTCCTTCTGGTCCGGCACAGATGCATCCCCCACAGGCCCACAGGAAATACAGATTGAGTCAGAGACAGAGCCAAGAAAATGCCTCTCTCCTCCTGCTGAGATTAGGCCCGAGGGAGAGCCTCCTCCTGACATCTGACGCTGCCCAGAGCCAGGTCCCTGGCACCGAAGAGGGGCAGGGCACCCCCTGTGATAGCCTGACCTCCCCTGGCCCACGGCCCCCAACTGTCCTGTCCCCCTCCCTCAAGCCTTGCAAAGCCTGGGCGGCCTTTTCTCTGGGCGACTCCCTTTCTGCCCCACCCCAACCCAGGGCTCCTTCCCTGACCTCGCTCTGACACCGTCATTTCCCTTTAAGACCCACCACCCCAGGTCCCCTCTATCCTCAGAAGCAAGCCCACTGCTGGACTTGGGGTGTGAGGCCCCATACTGCCCCTGGCCGTGTCTCATCACAAACTCGTCCTTCAGCCAAGTTGGTTTATCTGCTCTCCCCTCAAAGCATTGTGTTTTCCCAAGCACGCCATCTTTGCTCATGCCCCCTTCTCTTCCTGGAAGCAAAGCAGCCCCACGGAAGTACCTAGCTGGGCTCCTAGGATGCTCCTCGTCTCCCTCCACCTTCCTGGACCCCACAGAACCACCACCAGGGAACCACCCTGGCTCGCTGGCCTGAGCTCTCTCTGTCCTATGAGGCTGCCCAGGGCAGGGAGAGAGGAGAATCAGATTCAAATCCTGGAACTCCACCTGTCTCTGGGCCTCAGCATCCGCATCTGTAAAAGGGTACCCTACTATCTGCCTCACAGAGGCCTGCCAAGGACTGAACAAGATAATGGCTATAAAATACCTTGCAAAGAGCTCAGCTGTGGTTGCCCTTTTCCCTCCTGCGGTCCTGCTGCCCGTGTTCCTGCCTGCTCCCTCCGTCCATTCATCCAGCCATCCACCCATCAGACCGCGGAGTCCGAATGGTCCTCCTCTTTGCTTTGCCCACACGCAGGCCAGATCCCACAAGCAGGTACCCGGGGCCGGGGGGGAGGGGGGCCCACCTAGGTCCTGGACTAGCTTCCACTCACGCCACCAGCCTCTCCTGAACCCCCTCTTTGGGCACGAGAAATGGGGGGCTGTCATTTTCATGGCAGGTATGCTGGTCTGGTGGGAGAGTCCTGATTCGGACACCGGTTTGCTCCATGATCTTGGGCAACTCTCATCCCTTCTCAGGGTTTGTTTTCTCAGGCAGGTAATACTCTTACCTTGCCCAACTGTTAGGATGGTCCACTGAATGCTCTGCAGCCCATATGCACCAAAACCCGGGACCGTGAGGACGACAGAGCTGTCCCCGTCCTTGCAGGGCTGGTGCCCTTCTCGTCTTGCTTCCCTGGAGACACAGAACCCAGCTTCTTCCTGTTTATTCCCCTAAATCAGGCCCAGACCAAAACTTCATGCAGCTTTATTGCCCCACAATCTCCTTATCTGAGATGTTCAAGAGACAAGGGTCACTGGGGACTTTCTGAAGCCAGCTGTATAGGAGGTTGAAAATCTAGAGGTACTATTTCCTCCTCACCATTCATTTCCCAGCAGAGCTTCTGAGTCTGTCTTTGGACAGAGGGGGCCGCGGAGGCCCGGACCGGGAGAATGCCTGGCTCAGGGTTTCCACAGTGAGCGGAAGCCCTCCAGCCTCAGTTCTGGGGGGGCCCCCACCTCTGGCCCACAAGTCAGCTCCCACCTTGCCCTGTTGCAGGGACCCTGGGGCCCAGAGTGACTTCAACTTGCATTCCTGGGGCCCTCCCAGAGCCTGGCCTCTGCAGGGTGCTGGCGGGGGAGAGGTCAGGATGACGTGGCAGGGACTTCTGCCCTCAGGGGCTCAGGCTGGTGGGAGAGGCTCAATTCGGGGCGAACAGGACTGAACAGGCTGCAGTGGGAAGGTGGAAATCCGGGGAGTGGGTGAGAGCCTCCGGGCAGGTCCGTTTGAGGCCAGCCTGAAAGGCTGGGTCGGGTGAGCTGAGCACACAGCGAAGCGGGTAAGGGTGCGTGGTGTAGGTGGAGGAAGTAAAAGACACAGCCAGGGAACCACAAGGGGCCGGTCTGGCTGGGGTCTGGGCACATGCAAGGGAGCAGCCAGGTGCTGGCCAAGGGCTCTGAATCTGGCTAAGGCCTTGGCACTCGAGACCACGGGAAGACGTCAGTTTGAAACCAGGGGTGTGGTGAGGTGAGCACTGCCACGAATGCGGCCCCAGCTATTAAGTAGTTAGAACGTTTGGCCGGAGAAAGTATTTTCTTTCCTCAACTTTGGGCTTGCATCTAAGAAAGAAATAGGTGGGTGAGTGGGTTCTGTTTCAGGCCCGCCTCCAGCTGGCTGGAGGGGGAGCTGTGGAGCATGAAAGGGAGAGGAGGAGGAAGATTCTGAGGCCTTTCTTGTCTGAGCTCAGCAGGAAAAGTGTGCCTGATCAGGGGAGGCCAGAGCCTCGGATTTGCTAACCAGGAGGCAAGGGCTGACCTGTCTCCACAGGTCCTAGCAGTTCCAGAGAACCGTGGAGCCGGGAGGCCTGGCTCCTAGACCACATCTCAGTAGCTGGGGTTTTACGTCAGAAAATAATTTCCTTTCTTCCCTCGACCCATTTCCCTGTGCTAAGAGGCCCCAGATATGACTGAGGGCCTGCCTGCCTGTTTCCTGCTCCTGCTTGGGCAGCCCGGCACTCTGATCCTAGCCCAGCCGAACACACTGGAGGGCTCTGGGCAGGCCCTTCCTGCTTCTCCCTCCCCAGCTCAGGACCACGGAACGTAATGCTCGGCCTTAATCAATTCTTCAGGTAGCAGCTGCAACAGGGGCCGGGGGAGGACGGCGAGGCCACCGTGTCCCCATTTCTAGCCTCCCTGAGCTTCCCCCCAATCATTTGTTCAGACTGGGCCGGTGGGCCAGGAAGGGCAGGAGGCCCCATGGGGGCTGAAGAGTACAGGAAAGATGTCAGTGCCCCAGGCTGAGGAGGCCCTTCTGGCCCAAGCCTGACTCTCTGCTAGGACTGTTGACAGTATCTCGTGAACATTTTGCAGCTTTCCAACAGCGGGTCCCAACCTGAGGGTGCAGCAGAATCACCTGGAAGGCTGATTAACTCCCAGATTGCTGGGCCCATCCTAGAGTTTCTGATTTAGCAATTCAGTAGGGGGCCCTGAGAACGTGCATTTCTAACAAGTTCCCAGGGCACAGTGGGGGCCACTCAGAGCCACTGCTCTACAACCCAGCTCTGTGATTTGCAGAGAGTCCTTCCCGTTCACTGTCCAGGGTACTCCTCGCATCCACCATGAGAATCACCCCGTCACACGCACACAGCAAGCTGCGTCCAGCTCGGAGCGATGGGGTCACTTCTCGGGCGTTACACAACTGCTAGGCGGTGGGAGCCTGTCCTCCAAAGGCTCCATGAGCACACAACCACTTCCTAACTCGGGGCCGCCTGGGGCTGTGACTCTTGCCTTTCCACCTCGCAAATATTCTCAATATACAAACGTGGGCTCAGGCCAGCCCTCAAGCACCAGGCGGGTGCTCGGATGCCAGCCTCCCTGTCTGAATAGCAGGTGTCGAGGTCAGGTGGTCAAGACACAGGCTTCAGAGTCAGAGACCCAGATATAAACCCAGACTCTCCTTTTCTAGATCTTGCAACCCACATGGGCACCTACCTCTCGCCAGCGTGCTTTGAAATGGCGCCAAGGCTTAACAGCACAGTTAGCCTGGTGCACAGTGAGTCCTCAATAAACGGCAGCAACTGGTGGGCCCGGACAAGAGCCAGGGAGGGATGTGGGGAAAGATACTAAGACTCTCTGTGCCTCAGTCTTCTCATCTGTAAACTGGGGTCAACGACAGAACCCAACTTACAGGGAACTGGTATGGATTCAATGAGTGTATTCATTTAAAATGCCTTAAGGCAATGCCTGGCATGGGGGAAGCTCCGACACATGGTCCTTTTTGTCAAGCGTGAAAATTTCACCACTCAACGCACACTTTTCACGAATACATGTCAGTAAAACCATTAAAGAATAAAATAGGCTACTGTGAGATCAAAATTTAAAAATCACAGTGCTGCTGGTTGTACAAACAGGGTGAATGTACTCCAGGGCACAGAACTAAAAATGGTTACAGGGGTAAATTTTATGTTATGCAAATTTTGCCCCAAAAGGTTAGAAAAGAGCGAGCAGCACTGAGGTATCAGGACCCGGCTCTCCCGCAGGGCCATCAGCCAGCTCCTCGCTCTGCCTGTGTGCTCTGCTTTCCCTGGGGAGGCGGGTCCTCCCTCCCCCTCTCACTCCAGGCTAGTTGGGCTACTTGGGGCCTTCTCTGCCCACGCCTCCCTGGGCAGAAGGCCCTGCTGTAGGGGGAGCGTCCTCACCACTTTCCCCGGTGCTTTCAGGAAGGGCCTGGAGGATCTGTGCCTGGACAGAGGGGTGACTCTTCCCGTCCCCTTCCATCTGGCTTGCTGTCCCTCTGTGGGACTCCGGCTGCTGCCGGTGAAGGAAGAGCCCCTGAGGGAGCGGCACCTGCTCACAGGGACTCCCATGGGGCTCTGCACAGGGAAGGTACACAGATGTTCTGAGACCAGGGGCCCAGCTCCAGCCCCCACTGGCTGTGTGACCCTGCTCAAGTCCTTGTCCCTCTCTGGGCCCCAGTGCCCCATCTGTACAATGGGAATGTGCATCTCTGCTTGCCACCGTCCTGAGGCTTTAGGGAGGCTCTGAAGGGAGAATGCACACGTGCTTTGTTTCCTTATTGCGTGATGTGACCACACGGCGAGATGGTTACAGACATGGTCGGGGCCCGCCTGCCGGGCTCAGACACTGGTCTGAGCACACACCCGCTGGGACACCTTGCTCAGGCCAGTCGACCTCTCCAGGCCTCAGCTTTTGTCATCCTAAAATAGTAAATGAGTCATATATGACAAGCACTTAGAACACTGCCTGGCACACAGCAAATCCAAGATAAATCCAAAATAAATAATAATAGCATTCTACTGAGTACTCACCATGAACTAGGCACTGCCCTATGGTATTTAATTGTATTAATGGGTTGAAACGAACATTTAGCAAAAATGTATAAGGTGAACAGGGCTTACAGATTAAACCAGAAGCACAAAGTGCCCATGTCCTTTCTCTTCCAAGTGGCAATACTTAAAGATCTAAAGATCTGGGGGTGGAGGGGAATCACCTGTGTTGGGAGGCACCCAAACTCCCTTAACAGGTTGGCAGCAGAGAAAGCCTTGTGCCCCTCCCCCACCCCCTTTGTGCTGATTTAAAGCTCTAATTCTTATCTAATCTAATTCTTAGCCAGATGGGCTAACTCCAGCTTTCAAATGATCTTATTACATCTGGGGCAAAAAAAAAAAACACAGAACAAATATTTCAGGACTGCCCAGCATCAGGGATCCAGGTGGACATCCAGCCCAGCTCTCTGTCCTCCTTTCCACACCACGCTGTCTGAAAAGTCTGAGGGTCTTGGCTTGCACCATTCTAGTGATGGGAAGCTCACTCCTTCTGGGGACAGAGCAGCTCAACTGTCAGACTTCCTTCTTCTACTGAGCGGAAATCCACACTTCCCCTCCTGCCCTGCCTTGAGCCCCACCAACGGCATCCACTGCCTTTGCGCCACACAACCTTTCAGAGGATCTGAGGCCGCTGACCACATGCCCCTGCAATGGCTCCACTCAGGCAGGGGAGTTTCTTGTGTAACTAAGTTTCCCATCTTCTCCCCATTTTCTTCGCCTCCCCATCATATTCCAAGGTGACCCCATCTCTCACCCAGGTTGGAACCCAGACCATACTCAACTCCTCCAGATGGGGGCTGAGAACCACTCGGTAGAGCAGGTACCCCAAAAGATCCCAGATTCACTTCTTAGAATAGTAGCGCTGGCCAGACCTCAAGGGCTCATGGGGTACAGAAAGGGAAATTGAGTCCGCTTGTCCAGGGACATCCCTAAAGAGCAGAACCAGGAATGGGATCTGGATTTCTGGCACCCCAGCCCGGGAGAGTCCTCTAAGACATGGAACAAAGTTTCCTTTGATCCTGTGCCTGGATACAGTACCAAATATTTTTTCCTTATCTGTGTTGCCATTCTCAGAGGGACAAATTCCAAGCATGGCTGGGGGAAGAAGTCTTCTAATTGTGAGGCGGGGGGTGGGGTGGGGTGGGGGTGGGGATCATTCACGCTAGCTGGACCCTCCTGAGACGCAGGCCTTTGAAAGGTGGGCTGCATTTCTCCAGACTGTGGTTTAGGCTGGGAAGGATGGGGCTCCTTAGGGTCAGGAGGGGAGACAGACCCCAAGTCTTTGCTGCGAGGAAGGTCAGCTCGGCAGCAGCCCCATATCTGGGAAAGGTAAATCGGGGCACTTCGCCTCACCCTACATTTTCCATGTCTCCTGGGGACAGACCCCTGTGACTACCTCTCTGAGCCCAGAGGTAGTCAGGGGTCACTGCCCTGGGAACAGGTAGAAAAATGGAGCAATCACACCTCACTGGAACGAAGTTTGATCACAAACACGGTGACTTGTCCGATGTGGCAGCTACATAGAGAAGGACCAGCAGGTTAGAGTAGGGGGACGTTTTTTCTTTATCATTTACTCTTCCCAAAGAGAAAAAAAAATGAGCCCCACTCTGCCAATATTTTATGCGAGTAACTATCATCAGGAGCTGTGAGGCACAACATATACACAAGGCGAGATTCATCATTTACCAGAGTGACTCTAAATCTGTATTTCAAATAGTGCCCCCCGCCCAATTTAAAAACATCTTGGGCTAACTTATCAGACTTGATTACCTTGTCATTGGTTTTGTGGTTTTTTTTTCCCCTTGTCTTGTGGCTGCCGATGGGATCATGCCCGGAAACCCAAGTGTTAATTTCTTGTCCACTTGCACTCATATTGTTAGAACCGCTAAGAACCCACTGTTCAGATAGGGATCTTCTAAAACCACTCGTCCATTTTGTGAGCATTAGTTTAGTTCAAACTGGTTAATATCATCCACAAATCCAATCTGGATTAATTCGTCTGGGTTAACCTGGATTCATTAACCAGGTTAAATTAATTGTACTAAACTCCTGAAAACAAAGAGTAGGGGCGTCCTTGCCATCCTTTCTCAGAGTGCTTTCCCCTTCTCTCCAGAGACTTCTGGAGACACGGGACATGAGGCTGTCTGATGGCCTGGGTGCGGGTGTCAGTGGGTCTGCACCTGCCAAACGTGAGCAAAGCTGAATGATTTTCTCTTAGATAATATTTTTCCCTGCACCCCAACGAGCGTCTTGCGTACCTCACTTGGGAGGCCACCAGAACAGAAGCTGGAGAGACTCTCAGGATTTTCAGGCTGCACAGGATGGTAGAGATCATCTAGTCTAACCCTCTCACTTTTCAGATGAGGAAACAAGGACTGCGGAAGGGATGTAACTGGTCCAAGGTCACCTGGCTGGTCAGTGGCAGATCCCAGGGAGAATGAAAACCTCTAGTTCTTGATGCTAAAACCAGCTGCTTCTTTGGTGTCCCGGCCACAGTCCAGCCCCTTACTGGGCCATTCTCGGGTCCCTGTACCTCTCAGCCCTCTGCAGCTGTATCCTCTGTGCCACGAGGTCACCCGCTGGCTCTGAGGGTGGTTGAGGGTGGCATGGAGGTGTGTGTCCCAGTCAAGTTACAAGTGCTATCAGGATGAGGGGGGCGGGACATGGAGCCATCAGTAGGCCACGATTCCAGGAGTTACTCTCCTTCACTCTGAAGCCTTGGTTCCTCATCTGTAAAATGGGACTAATCAAACCCAGCTCATGGGTTTGCTGTTTGGATACCCATGAGGTCCCACTGATGTCTGCGGGCTGGGAACTAACCCCTCAGGGGCGTTACTGCTGTCCTCACACTCTGGAAGGTTTTGTTTAGGGGGGTGAGATCTGGGGGTGCTCCTAGAGCCTAAGGAGTCTGCCTTTGACTGCCAACCACAGCTCTGGCCACTGCAGGACTTGGAGCCCCAGCAGCCCGGTGGTCCCCCCGGACGGGCCGGCCCAGGCCTGGCGTGGTGGCGGCCGGCTGTGGACATGGGCCCGGGCCCCCTGGGGCCTGCCCGAAGTCCTGCTCCTGTCTCTGCGGCTCCGTTCTCCCCTGCTCTCATCCTCCTCATCTCCCACAGCCTTCTCGCCTACTCCGGGCTGTCTTCCTAACCTCCCCACCTGACTTCTCCTAAGCTGAGTCCCACCTGGGCGACCGTGAGACAGAAGCATCCCTTCTTCCAAAACCTTCAATGGCTTCTCCGCGGGGCATTCAAAGCCGAGGTGTGGCCCAGGAGTAAACCAAGAAGAGAGGTGGGGCACAGTGGGGCGGGGGGGACAAGGGCAGGAGGCCTGGGTACAGACAAGAAGGGGGTACATTTTCTACAGAGAACTTAAAAACAATAATAAGACCGACTAAAGGCCTGACTTTTTATTATCATGATATGCCTGCAACTCTCAACAGTGTCAATGAAGAAACTCTCCCCACTGCCAGGCCAGGCTGCTCCCACCTCCCCTGCCCTTGGCAAGCACCCAGGACCTGATACTATTCCCTAGACTGAGCCAAACTGGACTGTATGTTCACCACATCCCAAAGAGGCTCGGTACGCTTCCCATCAGCAGCCCCGGCTTGCACTGGTTCCTCCACCAGTAAGCCCCTCCCGGCACTCCGCGCGCTCAGCTGCTCCCCCTTTCAGTCTTCCCGCAAGCATTCCTATCCACGTCCACCCCTCAGGTGGCCACAGCCCCTGGCCCAGGCGTCCTGACACCTAGCCCAGGCCGTATGCAGACCCAGTAGCATCAGGTTCTCATCTCCCAAGGAAGACCAAGGAAAGGAACCACCCTCCGAAATCTGGAACCCACAGCACAGCAAACCACACCAGCAGAGCCACTGCCTGGCTGCGTGACCTCAGACAAGTCCCAGATCCTCTCCAGCCTCAGTTTTCTCCTGTGCAAGGACAATTCATCTCCAAATGACCTCCTTTCCTTGTCCTCAGTCACCCCCTTCCCTTGGCCACACCGTGCACTTTGCCATCATGTGAAAATGTTCCACCTGCTTCCAAAGTCACTAATTCAAGCGCCCCTTTGCTGACTGCACCTTCCGCACCTTCAGCTTCCTGTCATCTGCCAGATGTGACCAGGCCTTTGTTGGCACCCCTGTTGGAGCAATAAAACAGGTTCAGGCCCAAGGAGAGCGCCCGGGTACCACAGACTGCTCTCCAGGGTGACATAAACCCATTCGGCACTGCCCTGACTCTGCTGCCAAGCTTGGATCCAGCCTTTCTGAGAGGCCAGCTCCAGGGATGGCATCTGGGCCGTGCGACATCCACCTGCTGTGAGGCCTGTTTCTTGTGTCCAGTAACCTGGGACACCTTCCCACAGCTCTGCCCCCATGAGACGGCCCATCACTGGCCTCCTCTACCTCGTCCCTGCCCGTCTGCCCCTCCCTTCCCTCCTCCCATGAGGTCCGTCACCTCATCCTCACCCCGAAACCTTCACCTGCTGACTTCTTCCCCATCATCCAGCAAAACTCTGGTGCTGGATGAACCAGGATACCTAAGGAGGGCTGGGGGAAAAAATGGACAAAACCCAAACCAGGACAGGAGGTACCAACGGGGTGACAGCTTTCCCACTACAGCTCTTCTCTCCCCGGGTCGTCTGGGTGGCTCCCTCCTCCTTGGACTCACAGCCAATCCATCACGAATGCCCCCCCCCCAACACCTTGTAAACCATCCACTGATCTCTACTCCCCCTGCTGTTCGCACCTGCACACACTCACCTACCAACCGTCTTGCCCCCAACCTTTTCCAAAAATGCCCATCTGAGCATGTCACTCCCTGGCCACTGCTCCAGGACCCGCAGGGTCTGGCCCGCTCCGCCTCTCCAGCCTCATCTGCCCAGGAATCAGAGCTGGAGACACTGAGTGCTTTTAAGTCCTCAAAGGTCCATTTCCTTCATTCAGCCTTGGGGCTGTTTCTTTTCTCCAGCAGGCTCCCTTTCCCCACCTTCACCTGATCGCTCCCTACTGGTCTTTCAGATCTCAGCTCAAAAGTCCTTCCCCTAGGGCGCCTGGGTGGCTCAGTTGTTAAGGTCTGCCCTCGGCTCAGGTCATGATCCCAGGGTCCTGGGATGAAGTCCTCCATCAGGCTCCCTGCTCCGCGGGGAATCTGCTTCTCCCTTTGCCCCTCCTCCCACTCGTTCTCTCAATCTCTCTCTCTCTCTCAAATAAATATATAAAATCTTTAAAAAAGAAAAAAGTCCCTCCCTTAGAATAGCCTTCTGCAGCGACCCTGAACTCAGCACATTCTCTGCTCTGCAAGCTTTGACGCCCTCTCTTCTCCTTCAGGCACCTGTGGCAGGTTTTGTGAGGCTTTAGGATTACTGCCCATCTCCTCTGGTCTGTGATCCCACCAGGGCAGCACCTATGTCTGTTCTCCTCTGCTCTGTATCCCCAGCATCGAGCCGGGCTTCACAGGCACTCAGTGACCCATACATGGATAAAGGTCTCATTCACAAGAGTAAACTGAAAAATAACTTCGTAGGAAATGAATGAATGGGCCTTTCTGGGTGAGGCTGTAGGGTAATCTGTGTGGGGCAGGTCTCTGTGGTCTCTCTCCAGGGTGGGCCATAGGTCAACCTACTCTTGGTAATGATCGTAACAAGGATGAGGCTAATGAACCAGCCAACAAGCTCTCAGAGCTCCTTCCTGTCCATTATCTCCCCCGCTCCCCTCCAGGCCTCCCCCCATTACTCACAGTCCTGGGAGTTTAATGACCAGTCCACTGGGGCATTTCTGAACTCTGAACTGGCATATGTTCACTCTGCAGCGTGAAAACTTTCTTCTTCCTAAGGGCCAGCACTCAGGAGCCTTTTCTTTGTGGGGTTGGAGGAGGAAAAAGTGATGGATGGGTTCAAATCCCAGCTTTATCTTTTGCTGGCTGTGTGACCTTGCAAAAATCACTTAACCTCTCTGGGGCCTTGGTTCCTGATCTATAAAAAGTGGACAGGAATATCTAGCCAGGAGGTTGAGAGAGGATTAAATGAATATACGTATATTAAGAGTCTAGTATGGGGTCTATTGCATGTCATATCGGATTGATTCTAAGACACAGTTTTTTTAACATTTAACATCTCTGAAACTGGGATTCACCTTCTAGTTTGCTGTTTCTTCTTTCTTAGTGGATTATAAAATAATGGTGTATCTCACAACAGATGGTACCCTGCGTTCAAGAAAATATGACAGTAGCTTAGTTTCTTCATTTCCATTGCGAAGAGGTGGGAAGGTGTGTGAGAGCCCCACGGACCAAAGACCAAGAAAGTGCATGGTTGAGGGAAAAGGGTCTGCTGGGGTCTGGCGTATTGAGGTGGAACCCTGACACATCACAGAATCTGAAGGCACAGGCCCTCCCTAGCCAGCGGGCCTGCTGGACCTGTCCCTGCTGCCCTAGTCCCACTCCGGGTGTGGCCCAAATGCCAGGAGAACCCTGATCTTTCTGGATCTGACCCTGTGCTCCTGTGATGTAGCCTGCGGTCCCTGGTCTGGACAATCTGCTCACCATGCTGACGGCACTTGCAGCCACCTCCAACCCCAGTCTCTGTCCCAAGAAGGGTCCTAGAACCTATCCCAGAGACCTCTCCTTCAGTGACGCCTCCATCAAGCCATCCCTGGCCTCTGCTCTCAACTGTCCTGGAGGGCCATCAGGGGGATATCATCCAGGCCTCACCCAAGGCTGTGGGCTATGGGTGCCTCCTGGAGCCCTCCAGCCTGCTGATGTCAGACTGTTATACTATCTACAGTATGCTGTCACATGTATTACATACAGACAACTTGTTCTAGAAATAAATGTCAAATTGCATGCAAAAATTTCAAAATATAGAAAAGACAAAAGTGATAGTGAAAATCAACCAGCTTGATGTGTGTCTGTCTGCGTATTTTTCCATATTCGTAAGTGTGTAGATAGATACATTCTTTCCCCATACTCAAACCCAAGCAGGCTCAGTGCCCACATACTGTTCTCTGCCTTGCTTTTCCAGTTAATGTGACCTCGTGGACCTCCTCGACCCAGAACTGTTTCTCCTCAGTGATCTCATGGCACTCCCATCTTCCCCGCCCTTCCCTTGGCAAGTCCCCTAGCCCCTCTCACCCAGGTCCTGAGGCCTGGCCCGTGCTTACGGCCTGATGACTTTCTGCAGATACTTGTCCTCTTCAACGGGACAGGGCTGTGATTGGCCCCCTCTAAGCACAGCCACACCCCGGTACAGAAATACTCCTGAGCTCTTAAATCAGGGGTATGAGGTGAATAGAGGCTGTCTGTCCCTGTTGGCTTTGATTGGAGGCCTTTTAAAACAGACCAGATGTTCTCTGAGACCCAGAAGGATGCTGGTCCTGTATTTCCTGAACCCCCAGGGGCTCCAGACATCACAATTAACAACGAACAGGCACCTGACATTTTATAGCTTAAAAGCGCTTCCATGCTCTTTATCCAATTTCGAGCCTCACAACCACCCTATAAATTAGGCAAAGCAGGTATTTACTTCTGAGCCATTCTACAGATGAAGAGGCTGGGGCTCAGACGGGTGGGCCTTTTACCCAATGACCTTCTTTGCTTTCCTCCCCTCCAATATCTGGCTGACTCCCATCCCACTAACATCCCAGCTCAGACGTCACCTTCTCCAGGAGCCTTCCCCACCTCCAGCCCCACCCTAGGCTAGGTTAGATGCCCGTCTTTGAGGGCCACAGCTCCTGGGCTTCCCTATCAGAGCTGGGGCCCCCCGCCCCCACCCTCCGGCTGTGTGCCCTTGCAGGCAGTGATGGGTCTGGTTTCTCTCCATCCATACTCCCCAAGCACAGGGAAGCCTCGGTAGATGGCTGCTAGGATGAAGATCGTCACAATCATCCAGGCAGGAAATATTCTCCCCTCTTTATGGGTGAGAACAAAGGGCATAAAGAAGGGACAGGACTTGCCTACAGAGCACGTTATTGGCCAGGTCAGGTCTCCCTCCTCAGAGGCGTGGCTTCCTTCGTTCCACTGCGTCTTTTGTTGTCTGCAATCCTGGACTGCAGGCCACTGCCCCAGGTTCATTTCTGTCTCCTCTGGTGCTGGTTGGGCCCTACCTGGTTCAGCCAGGTGTGAAGGGGAGTGTTGTGGAGGTGCTCTGGCTGGGGCAGGCTCAATCCCCCGGCCTGAGCCAACAGCCCGGGGTAGCCTCAGGGATAGCAACAGTAGCTGCCCATCTACTGAGCACCTCCGTGTGCCTGCACTTTCCACCTACACCTCACTGCACCCTGCAGCTGGCACCATTATGATGCCATTTTGCAGTTGGGGCGGGGTAGGGGGGTGGGGAAGACCCCGGCGCAAGGCTCACCTGGTCACTGTGCCGGGCCTGGATGCCAGGACTGCATCCCTAGCAGCAGGCGGCCCCAGGAGCTTGCTGGCACCAGAGCCAGAAATAAATGCACAGTCAGAGTACAAGAGACAACTTCCAGGGGGCCTGCAGGCCTGGCAGAGCCCCAAACTCTCCCTCTCCATCTCCTGGCCACCTCCCACCCAGGGCCCGCAGGAAGGCTGAGACTCTTGAGCTCAGGGAGGCGGGGCCTCCCCCGGCAGCCGGCCCGGTGGTCCTGGGCACTCCCTGGGGGTGGGGTCATGCCACCTGCCAGCCCCCTGCAAACTCTGGGCTCAAGGCCAGAACAAAAGCACCTGCCACATCAACCCTGCACAAGTTCTCAGCATCCTATTTCTTCTTAGAATGAGCCCTCACATATCTGCTCCCAACTAGGTGAGAGATGCTACACAAGGCCCTGCCTTTCACTGAGCCTCACCTGCCCGATCTGTGACCTGATGCTGGGGTGGGGTGAGTTGGGGGGGGTGTCTCAATGGGACCCACCAACTGACATTCCAGGTAGCAGAGCACAGAGATGAAGACCCTGGACACTGGAGCCTGATGACAGGGCTTCAAATGGCTGACCTTGGGCCCCAGTGTCCTCATCTGTAAAATGGGGAGACTAGGGCGCCTGGGTGGCTCAGTCAGTTAGGCGGCTGCCTTCAGCCCAGGTCACGATCCCAGGGTCCTGGGATAGAACCCTGCATCGGGCTCCCTGCTCAGCAGGAGCCTGCTTCTCCCTCTGCCTCTGCCCTCCACCTGCTTGTGCTCTCTCTCTCTCTGTCAAATAAACAAAATGTCTTAAAAAATGGGGAAAATAGTAGAAAAAAGACAAAGTTAATACACCAAAATATTGATATTGATTATCTGAGATGAAAAGAGAAGATATGGAAAATTCATTTGGTTTTCCTTTTTTTTTCTAAATTCCCCATTACGATCAAGTATTTATAATAGAAAAAAACATTCTTTGTAAATTAACTTTATTGAGATATAACTTACATACAATAGAATACAC
This sequence comes from Callorhinus ursinus, assembly GCF_003265705.2. NCBI lineage: Eukaryota > Metazoa > Chordata > Mammalia > Carnivora > Otariidae > Callorhinus > Callorhinus ursinus. Next base: position 29,584,266 of record NW_027397086.1, on the reverse strand, counting down.
CCATTCTAAAAAGCAGTAATAATAAATGAGAGTGTCTATTCTCCATAATGCTTTGAGGATTGAATGGGTTAATGTACGTCAAATCTTAGATGGTGCCTGGAGCAGAAGTGTTATTAAGTGTTTGTTCAATAAATAAGCTAAAACCAGCCTGGCTTCCTCCTCTTCCTCCTCCTGCTCACCTGGCCTGGACCCCCCTCCTCACTCCCAGCACTAAGCTTGGCAGATCCTCTGCCCCCACATTCACTGGTTCAGTGCCTGGGTCCACCTCATCCCCCAGCCTGGATTATTTCCACGCCTTCTCCCTGCACCCCAGAGGAAGCGCACTAACACCCAGATCTGGCCATGCCCTGGCCCCATCCCACAGCTCCGCCCTGCCCTCTACTAAAAGCCCTAGCTCCTCTGTGAGGCACGGTGTCTCAGCAAGCTACCTAATGTCTCCGTATCTTTGTTTACTTAACTGAAAAAGGAGTAAAATGAGTGTCCCCTCCTCGGGGCACCTGACTGGCTCAGTCAGTACAGCACGCAACTCTTGATCTCGGGTCATGAGTCTGAGTCCCAAGGGTGGCGTGGAGTTTACTTAAAAAAAAAGAAAAAAAGGGGGGGCACCTGGGTGGCTCAGTCAGTTAAGCGTCTGCCTTCAGCAGAGTACCCCCCTCAGAAACTTAGAGGATGCCATGAGGTACAGGGCAGGGTCCACAACCCAACCACCAGTGGCACCTCTCACCAGGCTCCCCCGCCTCCTCCGTCGCTGTTTCGACCCGTTCGCCCGTGAATGTGCCAGGCACGGTCCTACCCCAGGCCTTTTGCACTGGCTGTCCCTTCCACCTGGATGGCTCTTCCCCAGAAACCAGCCCAGCTCCCTTCCTCACTGCCTTCAAGACTTTGCCCCAAAGTCTTCCACTTAATGACCCCCCCAACCACCCAGTTTAAAACCGCAACCCAGCCCTTCCACTCCCCCTCACACGCCCAAAACATAATCCCTGTCTTTTATTTCTTCCACCCCATTTAACACCATTTGCTTTACTTATTGTTTATGGTCTTTTTTCCCCCTATTAGATTGTAAGTTTCTTTCGGACAGATTGCTTGGGTCTATTGTATTTACTGTCGAGACTCCTGCCTCCACCCCAGAAAATACCGAGCACAGTGTAGGTGTTCAATAAAAGCACAGCTAAATGACTCAATGAATGAATGTAAAGCACTTAGGACAGAATCGGGCAGGTGGGAAGTACTCAATATTATTACTATTATTATTATTATTGATTCTTCAGAGTGAGGCTCCCATGCCCTTCCTCCTCGACTTTTCCAAGCTTATAATCACACTGTCCTAGCCTCCACTATACCCTGCCAATTTCTCAATTATGGTAGAGAGCACAGGGCTCTTTAATTCTTTTTCCATTTAGACTGAACTGAATGAAATTGTCATTTCTTGTAAGTCAAAAACAGTCAGATATTGGCCCTTTCACATAGTTTAACCTAACATATTTCTCATGGCAACCTGCAGGACCCTAGGAGGCACCTCAAGGCCTAGTATACAATAGGTGCCCAATAAATGTTTGTTCACAGAAGTCAAGTCACCTATTCCTGGCCCTTCATAGTAGGTGTGATTGCAAAGCACCTCTAATCTGGTCTGAAGGAGGCAAGGCACAGTCTATAGACTTAAAATAACAAACAAAAGATCCTGCTGCACTCTTTTCTGGTCTTCCTGAAAAATCTCTGTCCCCTGATATCTGGCAAACAAAAATAAAAACAAAACCACACGCCACTCTTATAACAATCCAGGTTCTGGCCATTTGGAAGTAACAAAAGTTTAATGCTGAATGAAGCCACTTCCCAGGGAAAAAAGACTAGCTGCCTGTCTCTAAGAGGATTCATTTCATGATGGGGGAGGAAGGCTAGAACATTCTTTGGTTATCACCGTGTTCACTGTTCCAATACAGGCTTTAGTTACAGAGATCTGTTAGGTCCCCAAGCTGGGTTGTCGGAGCTGAAAGAAATTCAGCAATCACTGAATCTATCCCGTTTCACGGATAGGGAAAGTGAGGTCAGAAAGGGAAAGCGGAGGGCGCCTGAGTGGGCTCAGAAGGTTGGGCGGCTGCCTTCAGCTCAGGTCATGATCCCTGGGTCCTGGGATCGAGAAACTTGTGGGGCTCCCTGCTCAGTGGGGAGTCTGTGTCTCCCTCTCCCTCTGCCCCTACACCGTGCCCCCTGCCCCCGCTCGTGCTTGGCTCTCTCTCTCTCTCTCAAATAAATAAAACCTTTAAAAAAAGAAAGAAAGGGAAAGGGACGGAACCAAGGTCACACAGCAGGGTACATGAAGAGTTCATCCTGGAATCTATGCCTACTGATGTTAATCTTGTGAGCTTTCCTCTGGACCACATTGCTTTTATGTTGGCAGGATTCCGGCAGCTTTAATGCTACTATTTTTTAATGCTGTACTTTTCAAATGAAATGTTTATTAAACCTCAGATAAAACACCAAGAGCTTCACTATGAAAAAACTTGTTATAAATAACAGCATTGCATTCATCTCTCTCTATAGTTCCTTCCTCAGGGTAAAGTCCTCAAAGTAAGAAGTCTAGGGGCAAAGGGCAGTTAGAATCATTTTCCTGGACTCTTGTAACAGGCTGCCAGATTGCCCTGCAAAATTAAATGCTGCTGGAGAATTCCCACAGCCTTGCCAGCAGAAAGGTTTATCCTTTTGTATTTATTTTTGCTAATTTTATAGGAATAAATACAGGCTGCTTTCACTTACTATATGGTATGTGTCTTCCAACAAATAAACAAATACTCTGGTCTTGGAATCAGGATCCCTGGGCTTGGCTGCTGGTTTGCTGTGTCAACTTGGACAAGTCATGTCCCCTCTGGGGCTAGGGGATGCATATCTAGACAATGAGGGGGTTGAAGAGCTGATTTCTTCAGATCCCTTTCAGCTGGGACATGCCATAATTCCACAGTACAGTTTTAAATTATTAGCATAGGATGACTTTGTAATAGCCAGAACCTGCCATGCCCCTAAATCAAGCCAAAATGCTGAGCAGGAAAACAGAGCCCGGATTATACATACGTAGAGATGACAAGAGACTTAGGTAGCACTTAAGCATGTGTGTTGGAGCTCCATTCGAGTGACAGCACATATACTTAGGCTGCTTTTACGAGTGGGTAATAATACTCATTTGCGGTCTAGCTCCGGGTTCTGTGAGGCTCCACCATAACCAGAGGGCATGGTCATGGTCACACTGTTAGTCAGACTGAGAATCCCAGACTTGCAGTCAAAGGTAGTTCACCCCCAGCCAAGTGCTCATCCAGCCTCTGTTCACATCCCTCTGATGACACAGAGCGCACCACCTGCCCAGGCAGTAAGAAAGTTTTTGGGTGAGGGCAGGTCATGAAGTGGACAAGAGCAACCAGAAGGCCCAGATGTGGTTCTCAGAAACTACTCCCTCCATCAGGGCAGGCAACAGAAGAGGAGGAGGAAGAGGCACTGGAGGCAGGACAAAGGGCCTGGAGGGGGGCTCCTCTGGCTCCGCCCCTCCCCCCAGACCTCTAAGGCACTGCTAACCCAAAGGCCCTCCACAGGTGCGGGAAGTGCAGAGCCCACATTCCAGCCCTGATGCCGGTGGGTTCTGAACCAGCCCCAGGCTCACTGCTGCTTGCTCTGGGGCAGACACCCCAGCTCCAGCCTCTTCCCTCCGTTCCCTTTGGCTCTGGCAGGAGAAGCAGTGCTGGGCCTGGGGCTGTTGGGCCTGGAAGTGAGCGGACTGAAGGGACCAGATGATTGCCCCACAGTGGAGGAAGACGAGGAAGATGTCTGTGTGCCCAGAGCAGGACCAGCAGCTTCCAACTGTTTACAGAGTTAATGAGATCCCCATCTCCAACATCCCCCTTGTGTAAGGGGGAAGCAACACCTTCCAGAGGGGATTTTGCGGAGCCATTGGGCCAGATGCCAGAGGTCTTTTGTTTTGTTTTGTTTTACCCTGAGAGCCTGGAGCCACAGTCCCTCAGACACGTGCTCTGTCCCAGACCCAACCCCACCCAGACACAGCTCTCTTGGCACTGTCGCCCCTTGGAGGTCCACACCTGAACCTGATCCAGCCCTATCATACCTGGTGGGGCAGGGACGGGGAAGAGTCCGTTCCATACCGTTCTCTAAACCCTGGTGGGTTCATGGGTCTGGTCCAGGCCAGTCTGCAGCTGATGGTCCCATCACCCCCAACTCAGGGCTCCCCCGGCAAGGCTGACTTGGCTGGCCGGCTCCGACCGCCCCACCCTGCATGCCCAGGCGGGCTCGATGGGGAACTCGGGCTGTCGACCCCTCCTGCTTCCCGTATCTGGAAGCTGAGGCCCTGCCCTTCAACCAGTCAGGAGGGAGAGCGTCCAGACGGGTCCCGCGGGGGCACCCGGGCCACCAGCGGGGCCCTGTCGGGACCTGCTCGCCACACCCAGCGTGAGCGGCCCTCCCTGCGGGCAGGAGGGGTGGGCGGTGCAGACAGTGCCGATCCCAGCCCCGAGCCGTCGGGAGCCTGGACCCCTCAGAGCGGCCTCCCCCAACAGCGCGGAGCGGAAGGGGCTACCATTGCGCCCGCTATCCCAATGGGGAAACTGAGGCCTGGAGAGGGGCGGTGCTTTGTAAGGTCACGCGGGGGTGCCGGAAGCCTCGTCCCCCAGCGCCCCGCCGGGTCCCCCGCGGCGCGCCGAGCCCAGCATCCCTCCCAGGGCGCTGCAGCCGGGAGGCGCAGCGCACACACCTCGCGCGCACCGGGAAGGCACGGCTGACGGCGCCGGGCCGCCCTACCTTGATGACGACAGCGCAGGTGGCGGTGGCGGCCGCGGCGTCCGGCTCCGGCTCCGCGCTCCTCACCGCGCGCCGAGTGCCCGCGCGCAGCGCCGCCGCCTCCTCCCCGCCCCGCAGCCGGGAGGGCGGGGCCGATGGGCGGGGCTGGGGCTGGGGCCGGGCACGAGCCCCGCCCGCGCGCCCCGGGCCCGAGGGGCACCCCTCCTTCCCCACCCTCCCGACCGCGCTCCTGGCCCCCGGGATCCGTCTCCGGGCGCGCGCACGCGCACAGAACAGGCGTGCACACCGGCGCGCATACGCCGCAGCGATTGGGGCGGGCTGCCCGGCGACCGAGCGGAGGCTGGGGACAGGCGGACCCGCCGCTCCCTCGCTGCGTGCCACGGGGCAAGGAACTCGACCTCCCGAGCCTCCGTTTCCCCCTTGGCGAAATGGAAACAGTAACTGTTTCTGCGTCCGAGAGCTGTTTGAAAATTAGAGGAGACGACTTAATTTACCGGCCCGGCAAAGTGCGCGCGCAGAGCCCACCACCGGGGTGGCGCCTGGTAAACCCGGCTGGTAGAGAAATTCTTGAGGCTTCCCAGTCGGCGGGGAGGAAAAGAGCAGGGAGGGCGGCTCAGTAACGGGAGGACTCCGTTCTCTCGGCAGCTAGGAGGGGGCGCTGCCGCCCGGTCTCGCCGGCTCTGGGGTCCTGAGCACACTAGGCAATGGGAGGAGATGCGGAGGCCCCGCCTTTTAATAAAACTACCATCTCACACTTACTGAGCGAGGCACTGTTCTAGGCACCTTAAAAGCATTACCTCACTTTACCGTCACACAAGCCTGTGAGGTTACACTGTTACCTATTTTACAAATAAGAAAGCTGAGGCACAGACAGTTTAAGCACCTCGCTTAAGATCACACAGCTAGTCATCAACCCCAAGCAGCGCGGCTCCCAAGTCCAAGCTCAGAGCAACTTCACCACACCACCCCTCTTGAGCAAGAGCTCTTTGTTCAGTTGTGTATCTCGGAGCACCTAGAACACTAGCCAGCTCAATTTTGAGTGAATAACAGAGCATACTATGTACTTTACAAATATTTAATTTATTTTATTATTTTTTAAGATTTTATTTATTTATTTGAGAGAGGGAGAATAAGAGATAGAGAGCACGAGAGGGGGGAGGGTCAGAGGGAGAAGCAGACTCCCTGCTGAGCAGGGAGCCCGTTGCGGGACTCGATCCCGGGACTCCATGATCATGACCTGAGCCGAAGGCAGTCGCTTAACCGACTGAGCCACCCAGGTGCCACAAATATTATTTCATTTAATCCTAGTGGCCCTTTTACTTAGCTATTATTACCATTTTACAGGTTAGAAGATTGAGACTTAGAGTGGCCAAGTAAGTGGGGGCTCTTTTGAGTATCTCCTTGGAAAGAATAGCCAGGGCTAAAGACTGCAACTCATTCTCTGTTCACTGGGCCACTCCCCGCCCAGAGTCCCCTCCCGACTCGCCATCCCTACTGTGTGTGGCCTTCAAAGCCCCCTTCACCACCCCCCACACACACTGCTCAGACTGAATTTGAGCTTCAGGTATCAACATGAGTCGGATATTTGATGTTTCAGAAAAGCATATGGAGAAATCAGAATGTTGTGGGAGTTCCTTATACTTATGGCTCAATATTGCCTTTATTTTTAATCACTCCTGGGGGTGGGCACCACCACCTTTCCAAGGCTAAGGCATCTGAATGCCCTAATTCACCTAGGCCTTGGGCCAGTATCTTGGGTGCGTCCCCCCACCCCCCCACACACACCTCTGTGCCTTTGCGCACATGCTCTGCTGTGCCAGGAAGTCTCTTCCTACAGCATCTCGTCCTTTCTAAACCAAGGTGTCCTTCCTTCCAGGTTCATCACCTACCCAGAGAGCCTTTCTACATGCCCCGAGGATGTGTCTTCTCAGCCTTGTGTCTGCATCTTTGCCCCCCTGCGCCATGGTGGTGGGTGGCTGGGACTGTGCTGGGGAAAGACCGGTTTGGCCGGGACCTCTGGGGGCCATGGGCATAATATGGACTATTGGGAGGTCACTGGAGGCCTCTGCAGTAGACACAATCCAGGACCCTTTCTGGGGATGCTGCACATGTGCATGCCTGTACACCTGTGTGTGTGTGTGTGTGTGTGTGTGTTGGGGGGGAGATTAGAACAAATACCCTAATCTCTCCCCCTAATCCTGGTCCTTTTGAGGAAGGTCCTTTTGAGATTAGAACAAGGACCCTAATCTCTCCTCTTAATACTGGTCCACCCTCCTAACCATCCTATGAATTGCACACATTCTGAGGCAGAGCAGGGATGACCTGCCCAGGGGTCCCTAGTTAGAAAACCACAAAATCGGTTTGGCCTCAAAGTTGGGCCCATCTGCCAGCACCTTCTGTGGGGTCTCGGTTGATTGGGACAGGCCAGGAAACCGCCACCCTCTTCCTTCCCTGTGTGTCAACGTGGCCAGCTTTGTTTAATCTGCCACGTGTGGGCCAGTGCCTTGTGCAGGACCAGAATGTGTGTGAGAAAGGGTGGCACATTCTTCATCTACCTGCCCAACATGGAGCTTTCTGGGCAATATGGCCGTGCACTGGGAGACTGAACTAAGAATGAGGGAACGGCGGTGCCTGGGGGGGAGGTTCGGAGTGTGGGGAATGTTAGCCAAGTACAGGCGTTCTGTAGAAGTCAGTGTCCTCCTCCCACTTTGGGGCGGGGATGGGGGAGTCTTCCCTCCAGGTCCTTCCTCCTTTGAGGCGTCCCTTTATTCTGGGGATATTGCCCCAGGGAGGTTCCCTGGGCAACTCCTGTCCCCTCCCCTATCCAGTGCAGCAGGGATGGCAGCTTGCTGGGGGCCCAGTGTCTGCGAGAGAGAGAGAGAGAGAGAGAGAGAGAGAGAGAGAGAGAGAGAGAGACACGCTTTGAGCTGAGAGGTCCCATCTCCTGGGGTAGGAGGGTGGGGCTGTGAGGGATCAGATCCTCCAGCCCTAAAAGGCAGCAGCCCCTAGGGATGGGGGGCAACAGCTGTGGTGCAGGACCAGGAATCTGACACCAAGGGTGGGCCCCCAACACCCTTGGGGAAGAAGGGGGAGGGAGGGGAGGCAGTAGCAGCTACAGACCTTCTTGAAGTGTGACACCCCCACTTCCATCAGTCCCTGTTACAGCCTCCCTGTCAGGTGGATGGTTCTTCTATTTTCCTTTGCTCTCCCATGGGGCCCTACATCACTCAGGAAGCTATAGGCCAGGCTTGTTCTTTCCCCTGGATCCTTTGGTGTTTTAGGCTCCAGAGAAGTTGAGGTGAGCTGGATGGAATGAACCCTCCCTGGTCTTCTAGTTAGCACCTCTAAAGCTTAAGCATGGCTTAACCACTCAGCAGCTGTGTGGCTTTGGGCAAGTTAGTTAACCTCTCTGAGGCTTCATCTTCTTGTTTCTAAATTGAGCGTGGCCTGGAGTGAGCAGTGCTCTAGGACAGGCCATTCTCATTCCTGGCTCCAGCTCCAGCATTTCATTTCAGGGCTGGAGGAAGCTGGACCAGGGTCAGTCCTATGGTCTCCAGCCCTCCTGGTGCATCAGAATGCCCATGCCCCACAACAGGCTCTGTGTGGCACCCAGCACTGATATTCTTTAAAAGCTGCTTAGGTGAGTCTGTGGTGCAGCCAGGTACAAACCAGAGGTTACGGGGCTGGGTCAACCGCAAAGCACCAACCCCTTCCCCTAGTCCAGGAGGGGCAAGGTGGAGGCACTGAGCTGTGGGCAGAGCTGCTTCTCAGCCTGGGGGTGGGAGGGGAGATGAGGAAGAGGGAAGAGGGAGAAAGGAAGAAGGGTGAGGAGAACGGGCAGGAGGAGGAGGGGAAGGAGAGGGAGGAAGGAGAGGGAGG